>NC_071997.2:66875897-67190897 GCF_028885655.2 Pongo abelii
CACAGTCATAACCACACACAAGCTATTAAAAAGTTCCTAACCTCCAGTGGGAGTTATTCACTATGCTTACTGTTCTCTCCTCTTGGCAGGGCCAAGAGAGAACATGGGCTCTGTTTGGGAGAAATCTTTTCTTTTCACCAGGAATCCTTCTAAAAGCAGTTATATTGCTGATAAAAACCTTATTTATTTGTATGCTTCTGAATGCATTGGAAGGCAATCACAAAAAGCACAGTATGCTCTTTGCAGGGAAAAAAATCAAACAATACTGAAATGAGTAAAGTGAAAACAGAAAGTTCTCAAGAGAATGAGAAGAAGTCACAGAGTGGGAGAAATTATTTAAAAAAGATATATCTGATAAAGGACTGTTATTCAAAATATACAAAGAACTCAACAATAAGAAAATGAACAATCCAATTTTTTAAAATAACCAAATGACCTAAACAGACACCTCAACAAAGAAGATACCAGATGGAAAACAGACACATGAAAAGATGCTCAACATCATGTGCATCAGGAGATTTCAAATTAAAACACAATAAGATGCTACTACCCACCTATCAGAATAGTTAAAAACCAAAACAGTAACACCACCAAATGCTGGCAAGGATGAACAGCAACAGGAACTTTCATTCATTGCATGTGGAAATGCAAAATGGTACCGCCACTTTGAAAGACAGTTTGGCAGTTTCTTACAAAACTAAACATACTCTTACCATATGATCCAGCAATCGTGCTCCTCGGTATTTACCCAAATGAGCTGAAAACATGTCCGCACAAAAACCTGCACATGAATGTTTATAACAACTTTATTCATAATTGCCAAAACTCGGAAGCAACCAAGATGACTTTCAGTTGGTGAATAGATAAACTGTGGTACATCCAGACAATGGAGTATTATTCAATGCTAAAAAGAAATGGGCTATCAAGCCATGAAAAGACATGGAGCAATCTTAAATGCATATTACTGAATGAACAAAGCCCATCTGAAAAGTCTACATACTGTATGATTCCAACTATATGACATTCTAGAAAAGGCAGAACTATGGAGACAGTAAAGATCAATGGTTGCCAGGAGCTGGGGCGGGGGGATTGCCTGGATGAATAAGCAGAGCACACAGGATTTTTAGGGCAGTGAGGCTACTCTGTATGATTCTGTAATGGTGGATGCATGTCATTACACATTTGTTCCAATGCACAGAATGTACAGCACAAAGAGTGAACCCTAGGGTAAACTATGGACTTTGGGTGATAATAACGTGCAATGTAGTTTGACCAATTCTAACAAATGTATACTTTGGTGCAGATTTTGATAGTGGGGGAGACTGGGCATATGTGGGGACAGGAGGTAAATGGAAAATCTCTGTACCTTCTTACTCTAGTTTGCTATGAGCCTAAAACTTCTCTTAAAAATTTGTCTATTTTTTCAACTAAAAGTTTTTTTTCTCATGTCTCCCATGCCCAATCTATTTCCCTTGTGTAACTGTTCTTTAATGTTTAGTGTATTTTCTTTCCATCTTTTTTTCTCACACACCCATTATGTCTATGTATATGTAAGATTTTTTATTTTTTTATTTATTTTTTTTAACACGGAGTTTCCCTCTTGTCGCCCAGGCTGGAGTGCAATGCTCACTGCAACCTCTGCCTCCTGGGTTCAAGCAATTCTCCTGCCTCATCCTCCCGGGAAGCTGGGAACCCACCACGATGCCTGGCTAATTTTTGTATTTTTAGTAGAGACAAGTTTCACCATGTTGGCCAGGATGGTCTCAAACTCCTGACCTCAGGTGATCCGCCAGCCTCCTCAGCCTCCCAAAGTGCTGGGATTATAGGCGTGAGCCACCGCACCCACCCTATATGTAAGACTTTTTGAAAGATCAGTGGCTGTTATGTATACATACATGAGTAGAGCAGGGTCTTCTTATGATAATGGAAATACTTAAAAATACCTAGCTGTTCCAAGCAAGGAACAGTTAAGCAAACTATTATTTATTGCTAACTGAGCACTGTGTAAAGGAAACAACTTTGGGCTCTAAGGTAGAGTAGAGTGGTAGTAGGAATAGCAGTGGTCGAGTCAGACAGAACTGGGTTTAAAATCCCCCATCACTATTTAAACAAGTAGCGAGTCCTCTCTAACCCTCATTTTTCATCTGTACCATAAAAATATTAGTGCTCACTCAAAGGATTGCTGTATGGATTAAATTAAAAGTGAGAATGTATACAAGGTCCTCAGCAAAGGGCTTGGCACCTAATAGATGCTCCATTAGCTCCAATCCCTTCTTGGCCATAGATCCTTGTCCTGGTGATCATTATTACCCAACAGCTTGCCTCAGTGCCTGGCACAAAATAAGCAGTAAAATAAATATTGGCTGAGTTGAACTGCAGTGGAAAAATACAGCTTTTAAAAATCAATATTTGGAGACATGGGATATGGTTTAGTATTTCAAGCAAGATGAGATTGAATAGAGAGAATGCAAGGTGGACTCAAGGTTGGAAGGTCAGGGTTGGTGGAGGTCAGGGAAGTCCCAGCCACCCTGCACAGCGGAAAGGGCAGAGAGGAAGGAAACCATCTCAGGTGAGCTCAGCCGTTCTCAGCACCAAAGAGGTAGTGCGCAAGGGGCTGGAAAAGCTTCTGGTAAACTTCGCATCTGCCCTGGTAACGAGGTTTTCTCTGCGTTGCTGCCATGACTCTCTGCTGACACATTAAGAAAGAGAGCCCAATCCTATGCAAAAAATGCAGAAAAGTGAGTTCTCATAAGAGAAAAGGAAGGAGGATGCTCATAGCACAACCTATAGAATACTGCAGGAGCATTTTTTTTTTTTTTTTTGAGACAGAGTCTCACTCTGTTGCCCAGGCTGGAGTGCAGTGGTGCGATCTCAGCTGCTCACTGCAACCTCTGCCTCCTGGGTTCAAGCAATACTCCTGTCTCAGCCTCCTAAGTAACTGGAACTACAGGCACCTGCCACCATGCCCAGCTAATTTTTGTATTTTTAGTAGAGAGGGGGTTTTACCTTGATGGTCAGGCTGGTCTCAAACTCCTGACCTCAGGTGATCCACCTGCCTCGGCCTCCCAAAGTGCTGGGATTACAGGCATGAGCCACTGCACCTAGCCTGCAGGAGCATTTCTTTTTTTTTTTTTTCTTGAGACAGAGTTTTACTCTTGTTGCTCAGGCTGGAGTGCAGTGGCGTGATCTCGGCTCACCATAACCTCTGCCTCCCAGGTTCAAGTGATTCTCCTGCCTCAGCCTCCGGACTAGCTGGGATTACAGGCCTGCACTATCACGCCTGGCTAATTTTGTATTTTTAGTAGAGATGGGGTTTCTCCATGTTGGTTAGGCTGGTCTTGAACTCCTGACCTCAGGTTATCTGCCCGCCTTGGCCTCCCAAAGTTCTGGAATTGTAGGTATGAGCCACCACGTCTGGCCAGGAGCATTTCTTAAAACAAAAATAACTTTGGTTTTATATTACAAAAATATATCCCCCAACCGTAAGAGGAAAAAATCATTCATTATCTAACCAGAGAAAACCCTTGTTAAGACCTTGCTCTTATGCCCTTGTAGATTTTTTCCTATGCCTGCATACATTTATCTTGCACATATCATAAGT
This sequence comes from Pongo abelii, assembly GCF_028885655.2. Lineage (NCBI taxonomy): Eukaryota > Metazoa > Chordata > Mammalia > Primates > Hominidae > Pongo > Pongo abelii. The sequence goes on from NC_071997.2 coordinate 66,879,499, forward strand.
GTAAAATATTATATGTGTTTTCTGTACAGGATATCCTCCTATCATGTCAATAAACAATCATCTATGACATCATTTTTAGTGGCTGAATAAAATTCCAACGTCTGGCTAACCCATACCTTATCTAACCAATCATCTATTTTCAGACACTTGGGCCATTTCCAAAATCTTGCTACTATAAACAGAGCTGCCAGGAACTTCCTTAGAGCCATGACCTGAACTTCTGATCCTTTTTCACAGAAGGGTGAAAGAGAACAATGAGCTATTTGCTAAAGTCAACTTCAACCCCAACCCACTACCCTCTTGTCCCCACCCATGGTGATACTCAGAAGTCCTCTAGAGACCAGCTGGGGTAATCCACGGTCAGGACCTTGGATGCCCGAGGATTTGCCCCCGCTCGTAGAAGGAGCATCTGAGTCTCTTTGAATCCACATAATAATCATTATTATTTTTTGAGACAGGCTCTTGCTCTGTCACCCAGGCAAGAATGCAGTGGCATTATCAGGGCTCACTGCAGCCTCGACCTCCTGGGTTCAAGCAATCCTCCTACCTCAGCCTCCTGAGGAGCTGCGACTACAGGCACGCATCAGCACATCCAGCTAATTTTTGTAATTTTTTGTAGAGACAGGGTTTCACCATGCTGTCCAGGCTGGTCTCAAACTCCTGAGCTCGAGCGACCCATCCCCCTCAGCCTCCCAGAGTTCTGAGATTACAGGCGGGAGCCACCATGGAATCCACATAATTAGATGTGGGGGCCCAGAAACCAGGCCAGCTCTAGCCACAATTGGGAGACAGATTCAGGAGGTCCTGGGTCACCATCAACTCCCTCTTGAGTGTTTCCCTTCCCCAATACTGTCATGTCCTCCCAAGAAGAAACTACCTAGTCTCCAAACCCCTGAGCCCTGCTCTCAGATTGACAACCTCATTTCTACAGCTGTGACAGCAGTCAGGCTAGAAAGAGCCACACCTTCCAGTAATATCTTTTTATGAAGCTCCGTTTAACATCTTGAGTCAGCCATGTTTGGAACTAAAAACTGCAGAGAGGCATAAGGTGAATAAACCATCATCCCTGCCCTCAGGTGGCTTCTACTCTGGATTACTCTCCCAGAGCTGTCAAACTGAGTGACTTCAAACAACAGAAATGTGTTTTCTCACAGTTCTAGAGGCTACAAGTCAGAAAGCAAGCTGTTGGCAAGCCCACACTCCCTCTGAAGGGTCTAGGGAAGAATCTTTCCTTGCTTCTTCCTAGATTCTAAGGGTGGCTGGCAAACCTTGGCATTGCTTGGCTTGCAGCTACACCACGCCAATCTCTGCCTCCACCTTCACATGGCCTCTTTCCCTGTGTATCTGTGTCTCTGTGTCCAAATTTCCCTCTTCTTATCAGACACTAACCATACTGGATTTAGGGCCTCCCTAATCCAGCGTGATTTCATCTTGACTAATTATTAGGTTGGTGCAAAAGTAATTGCGGTTTTTGCCATTACTTTCAATGGCAAAAACCGCAAATACTTTTGCACTGACCTAACAAATTTGCAAGACCTTATCTCCAAATAAGATCACATTCTGGGGTTCTGTGTGGACATGAATTTTGGGGAGACACTACTCAACTCAGTACACTCACGAATAGAGGCAAAGATGAATGTAAACATCAGGCCTGGCGCAGTGGTACACACCTGTAATCCCAACACTTTAGGAGGCCAAGGTGGGAGAATCACTTCAGGCCAGGAGTTCAAGAGCAGCCTGGGCAACAAAATGAGACTCTGTCTCTGAGAAACAAAACGTAAATAAAAACAAATAAAAATCAAAACTGCAGGTATGAAATTACCTAAAACTAAAAGCTAAAATAAACTTTAAATGAACCAGGAGGGAAAAGATGTAGGTGTGAGTAAGAGGTGTGAAGAATTGTGAGCCTGCGGGTTTCTTACAAGCACCTTTAAGTCACTTTGTCTTGTACCTCCTGGTCTGGCTATGCCTAGGAGTCAGACTTGCTGTGAGATGCCCATGGGCCCCCTAAAACTCCCTGTGGAATAAGGAATACTTCTTGACTTCATCTTTTTTCTTTTTTTTTTTTTTTTTTTGCCACTACTATTTCAGTATAACTTCTTGATTTCTCTCCAGCTTTACTCACAAGCCCATTTCCTTTCAACCATAAGTTCTAGAGACAATCATGGCAGGAAAAAGGCAAACCTTAATGAGGAACATACAAAGGCAAAACTGCAACAGATTTTCCCCCAATTTGCTGTGCTTTCTGCACATTTTTCCCCTTGCCTCTGCTATTTCCAGTTTTGAAAAGTGGGGAAGGTGCGGGAAGCAGCATTATCCTTTTTGAATCTGTGAGGTTGCTCTTTCCTGCCCCAGCTGTGCACTGCTGCTCACACAGCAGGGTCGTAAAATCCCAGTGAGATAATGAGGGTGGGGCCCTCCCCTCGAGCTAGTGCAGGCAACAGTCTCTGCACTTCCAGAGCTGACCCTCGGTGCTGAAAGGGCTTGGTGGGTGCTGAGATTTCAGAGATGCCACTTGACAATCAAGTCGTTAAAGAGGCAGCAGGGTTTTCTTCAGAAGCATATGCTCCCATACCTAAACCTTCCCCTTGAACAACCTCAGAAAGGTTACAATTTTTCTCCAACTCTTATGGATAACAGCAGAACTCAAAACAAGGGCTGTCACAGTCGATGCCCCATCCAGAGATTCCCCCTAGCACAGGGTCCAGTGGGACCATGACCCTGACCCCAGGCTTTCTTCTGCAAGCATCTTTGACTCATGGCCTAAGAACTGTCTTTGACTGCCTGGGGAGACTGTCCTGAAAGCACAGGGGAGGAAACCCTTTGGGAGAAACCCTCAAGCAATGAGTAACAGGAGGTGATGAAAAAGACCCCAACTTTCTTGCCCTTGGCAAGAGGAGAGACAACTCTGAGGTTTGCTCTCTGCAGTCTCCTAGAGGTCCCCAGCAGGATTGAACCTGAGTGCCCACAGTGGGAACCTGCTCATTAATGTATCCTGTACTGTCTCACTTCCCCTCTTCCTTACCTGTGCCTCCTGGAGTCGCCTCTCAAATACACAATTTGCACTCAAATCTGTATCATCAGGTCAGTTTCTGAGGGCACCCAACTTAAAACACATAGTTGCACTAATGTGTATTTTCCTGTTGGATGGTGAGCTCCCCACAGACAGCCAAAAACCGTATTTCTCTGAGAACTCACCCTGCCAAATGCTTTCTGTGAATTACCTCATCTCATCTGCATGACAACCCTAAGAGGCCACCACTATTATTATTATCCCCATTTTACAAATGAGAAAAATGAAGCTCAGAGAGCTTAAGTCACTTGTCCAAGGTCACACAGAAGAGCTGGGATTTGAACCAAGGTGGTCTCTCTCTGAAGTTCACACTCTTAATGACTGCATATTAGACATGGTATTCAATCATGGTGTGAAAGGAAGGAAGATGGTAGCAAGCAAACTTGACAAGCACTAGTACAGTGTTCATTATTGGATGCTAGAGATCAGCTAATTTCTCAAACATGTTTAAGACCCAATGGAGACAGGGGCCATCAGAGTGTCCTTCCCCAGATGGTCATGTACCTTTTTTCTGTTCATTTATTGATTCCTGTTGTGTCTAAGACACTGAATTAGGATCTGTGGAGGTCACAAATTAAAGCAAATTTGAGGAGCTTACAATCTACTAGAGGGTGTGGGAGAGGGACAAAGATAAGGTAGAAGTGCCTAGAGAGATAAATGACAAGACCAGAGCTTCCATCAGGCTCAACTGATTCATGGCCAAGTACGTTGAGCAGAGAAATGCCATGTTTTCAGAGAAGGTGGCCCCTGGGAACTGGAGTGGACAGCTGCCCTGGAAAAATAAGGCTTAGAGAATGAGGGGAGTTTGCTAGCTAGGAGCAGGGCTGGGGAGGGAGAATGAAAGGGGAGAGGCACATGAGCAAAGCCATAAAGCCAGGAGATACCAGGTGATTCTCTTCATCACTCTGCCTCCCCCACCTTTCCTCAGGTCAGAACAACTGGGGAGTCAAAGGGGATGATTGAAAAAGATGTTCACCAGGAGGGAAACCATGGTTCAAGAGACAATGGCTGAGGATTGTAGATACATGATAATTCACGACTACTTTTCAAGCCAAGACATGGATAAAGTATACAAACCACATACTGAACAAGTCACCGTTCCTGCAGGTCTAAGAGAGCTGATTGAGTAGGATGACGCATGTGACCGCTGTGGCTCCCCAGTCTGAAAACTTGGCACCAGAAGACACTGTGTAACTGCCAGTCTTACTGTTGGGCTTGGATCGCACCGCTTGGAACTCACAAGTTTCACAAACTTAGGGGGCTGAAGACATTTCCCTGAAGCCTTGGCAACTGAGACCTCATTTACAGCTCCTGTGCCAGGAGAGGATTTCTTCTTTGCTTACCTTCACCCTTCACCCCAGTGAGGGCGTGGGCAGGAGAGATTGGCACACTGAGTAAGAAAGAGAGCCCAGCCAAATACTCGGCACCATTTCGTAAGGAGCAATCAGGCATGGAAAGCCTTGAAGATTCTGGGCTACCTCAGGCAGAATGTGCTCAAGAAGAACCTTACCCTTTTTGTTTTTAATTTATTTTCTCAAAAATTGAGATGGGCCAGGCATGATGGCTCATGCCTATAATCCTGGCACTTTGGGAGGCTAAGATGGGAGGATGGCTTGAGCCCAGGAGTTCGAGACCAGACTGGGCAACATAGGGAGATGCTATCTCTACAAAAAAAAAAATACAAAAAATTAGACAGGCGTGGTGGCACATGCCTGTAGTCCCAGCTACTTGGGAGGCTCAGGTGGGAGGATTGCTTGAGCCCAGGAGATTGGGGCTGTGGTGAGCCAAGATCGCATGACCACATTCCAGCCTGGGCAACACAGTGAGACCCCATCTCAAAAAAAGAAGTGAAAACAAAATAGAGATGGAGTCTGTGTTGCCGAAGCTGATCTCGAACTCCTAGGCTGAAGTAGTCCATCCAACTTAGCCTCCCAAAGTGCTGGGATTAGAGGCATGAGCCACCGTGCCCACAGGTCTTGCTCTTGGTGGCTGTGTTCAGAGCTAACAACCCCTCATATTCCTTCAGCATGCCCCAAATACACATACAATCTAAGTAAACACAATGTCTGTTCTTCACAGCCTACGCCAAGTCCCAAACAGATGGCTGCCCCCAGGCTCCTTTCAAATAGAAATTCCACAACCACCATTCTTACCAGCCTTACATTGGGCCACCTAGAGTTTTATAGCCAGGGCTATAGGAAGGCAAGTCCCAGGATCCAAGTCCCAGGAGGTTAAAAATAGTTTGCCATTTCTTCAGCAAGATACCAGGCATTGTTGAAGTGACACTGTGTAACCAACAAGCTTATGTAAAGATCATGCCCCTGGCTTTCCCCACACCCTGCCCTAGACGAGGCAAATACAGGTGTATTGATGCCTATGGGGCAATCTTTGCCCACTGGGGCCTGGGAGCAGAAGGATAAATGCTTCCCCATTTCCTCTCCCCCAACCCTAGGATGTTCCTGAGATGCATTTGATAAATCTTCTCAGAAGGTTCTGCGTAGGGGTGGCCAACGCAATAACTCATCATTTTATTGTGATGGGGTTCAGAACACACTACCCCAAAATATGGCACCTTGGCATTTGAGAAAACAGCAGAAGCAGGAAGGTCTCTCTGACCCTTTCTTGACCTTCTCCCCTGAAACAGACCAGAAAAGGATGTTCTTACATTCCCCTAAAGTGGGTCATAAGGACCAGGTGCAGTGGCTCATGCCTGTAATCCCAGCATTTTGGGAGGCCAAGACAGGAGGACTGCTTGAGGCCGTGAATTCAAGACCAGCTTGGGCAACATAGTGAGAACCTGACTCTGCAAAAAAATCAAAAATTAGCCAAGCACAGTGGTGCACATCTATGGTCCCAGCTACTCAGGAGGCTGAGGTTGGAGGATTGTTTGAGCCCATATGGTCAGGGCTGCACATTGCAGTTTGATGGTGCCGCTCCACTCCAGCCTAGGCACCAAAGCAAAATCTCATCTTAAAAAAAAAGTAGTTGATAGGTCATAAAACCCTCATTCAGGCCAGATGAGGCAGCTCGCACTATGGGAGGTCGAGGTAGGAGGATTACTTGAGCCCAGGAGTTCAAGACCAACCTAGGCAACATCGTGAGACCTCATCTCTATAAAAATGTTAAACAATTAGCTGAGCATGGTGGCAAGGTGGGAGGATCACTTGAGCCTGGAAGGCAGAGTTGCAGTGAGCACTGTACTCCAGGGCAACAGAGTGAGACTCTGTCACAAAATAAATAAATAAATACCCTAATTTCAGAGGTGCCCTCCCTATGCCTGAAGGAAAGAAATGTCCTTATCCCTGAAGACACAGAGACACAGAGAAGAATTTGAACAAACAAACCTTGCTAAATTCCCCCCAGTTGATTACTATTAGGTCATACCTCCTTTGTCCAATCATACCTCTCCGTGACTGTCCACTCTTCATCAAACCTAAACATAAAAAAACACAAGCTTGACTGGGTGCAGTGGCTCACACTTGTAATCCCAGCACTTTGTAGGCCAAGGCGGGCAGTTCTCCTGAGGTCAGGAGTTCAAGGCCAGCCTGGCCAACATGGTGAAACCTTGTCTCTACTAAAAATACAAAAATTAGCCAGGCATGGTGGCGCCCACCTGTAGTCCCAGCTACTCGGGAGGTTGAGGCAGGAGAATCGCTTGAACCTGGGAGGTGGAGGTTGCAGTGAGGTGAGATCGTGCCACTGCACTCCAGCCTGGGTGACAGAGCAAGGCTCCATCTCAAAAACACACACACACACACACACACACACACAAGCTTCCCTCTTTCGTGGTTCTTCATTTGTTTTTTTGTTTGTTTGTTTCAAGATGGAGTCTTGCTGTGTTGCCCAGGCTGGAGTGAAGTGGTGTGATCTCGGTTCACTGCAACCTCCACCTCCCGGATTCAAACAATTCTCCTGCCTCAGCCTCCCGAGTAGCTGGGACAACAGGCAAGTGCCACCATGCCCAGCTAATTTTGTATTTTTAGTAGAGTCGGGGTTTCACCATGTTGGCCAGGCTGGTCTCAAACTCCTGACGTCAGGTGATCTGCCTTCCTCAGCCTCCCACAGTGCTGGGATTATAGGCATGAGCCACCATGTTCAGCCGATTCTTCATTTCTGAAGGCCCCATATTACATCAAATATATTAAATAAGTTAATATGCTTATTTTTATTTGTTTATTTGTTTGAGATGGAGTCTCGCTCTGTCGCCCAGGCTGGAGTGCAGTGGTGTGATCTCGGCTCACTGCAACCTCTGCCTCCAGGGTTCAAGTGATTCTCTTGCCTCAGCCTCACAAGTAGCTGGGGCTACAGATGCTCACCACCATGCCTGGCTAATTTTTTTCGTATTTTTAGTAGAGATGGGGTTTCACTGTGTTGGCCAGGGTGGTCTCAAACTCCTGAACTCAGGTGATCCACATGCTTCAGCCTCCCAAAGTGCTGGGATTACAGGCGTGAGCCACTGCGCCTGGCCTGAATATGCTTCTTTCTTGTTAACTTGTCTTTTATTATAGGTGCCTCAGCTAAGGTACTTAGGAATCTCAAAAGATATCACTTGGCTTCTGAAAGTGACCCAGTAGGGCACAGTGGTGTGGGTCTCCTTAGATCCCATCTTCTGTTGGTGCTGCACGTGAACCTTTTCTGTTGTAACCAGTCAGACATTGACTCTGAGAAGTCCTCATGCAACCCATAGAAGGAGGAGAAGATGATGCCTCTATCTACAGTGGATAGGCATAACAGGTGAATTGTTTTCACTAAATCCTGTTTCATTTTGTTGATTCACTAGAACTCATCTTGTGGGAGGACCACTGACTCACCATGCAAAAATGGGAAGATCAGTTTCATTAGAAGTGGGATGTTTCACACGCTTCTTACATACACACATCAGGACACAAAGTGGGGTGACGTGATTTGGCTGATGTCTAAGTGCCCTCAACCCAACATCGAGATTTTAACCAAATATAGCAAGGAGTCTTCAATTTGAGAATCCAGCTCCCTCTTCCAAAGCAGATGATAGGTGAGAATAAGGGAGGGGGTTGGGAAAGTGGGAGAAAGATGGGATTCGAGTTAAAATAAACCCGAGAGGAAAGAGCAGAATTCTAAAGAGAAGGAAAGAAAAATCTCCTCTATACCTTCTTCTGTTTGAGTACCAAGGTCTGACCATAATCGTTTTCAAAGCGACAGAAAACATCCAGAAAGATATGTGTCACGCGTGGTAAAGGTTGAGTTTTATCTGGAGTGGGAAAACTAAGACTGCAAATAGTTAAAAAAACAAAAAAGTGGTGTTTCAGTTTTCAGCACTCATCACAGATCAAAATTCACATTTTAAGCTCAAAACTAACTGTTCTATAAATTATAAACTTATGATTTTGATATATTAAAAATGTGAACGCTGGAACAAAAAGTTATTTCTGAGTTTTTCGAAAGTTTGTGGGGGGGGGGAACCTCCTTTCTCCATGTCCTTCTCTGGCAGCAGGGAGCTGTTGACATCTACCAAAGTCCTGAGTATCTAGTTATACAACATCCTGAAGGCTAGCTAGAAGCATGAGCTGTGCAATCCCACTCCTAGGTATTTACTCAAGAGAAATGAAAAGTTACATTCACATGAAAACCTGCACGAATGTGTATGCACCTTTATTCAGCCCGCGCTGGGCACAACCCACATGTCCCTCACCTGAAGAATGGATAAACAAACAGTGGTACATCCATACAACGTAATATTTCTCTGCAACAAAAAGGAACAAAAGATGGATGTATGCAGATTTTGCTAAATGAAAGAAAATAGTCTTAAAGGGCTGTATGATTCCATTTGTATAACATTCTAGAAAAAGCAAACAGAAAACTGATCGCTGGGTATACAGGGGGTAGGGGCAAATAGAAGGAAGGGATGGAGGCTGGGTGCAGTGGCTCACACCTGTAATCCCAGCACTTTGGGCAGTCGAGGCAGGAGGATCACGTGAGGTCAGGAGTTTGAGACCAGCCTGACCAACATGGTGAAACCCTGTCTCTACCAAAAATACAAAAATTAGCCAGGTGTAGTGGTGCATGCATGCAGTCCCACCTACTTGGGAGGCTGAGGCAGGAGAATCGCTTGAACCTGGGGAGACGGAGGCTGCAGTCAGTGAGCCGAGATCACGCCACTGCACTCCAGCCTGGGTGACAGAGGGAGACTCCATTTCCCAAAAAAAAAAAAAAAAAAAAAAAATTAGAAGGAAAAGATCGATTACAAAGGACGCAAGGGAATTTTTGAGGGTGATGGAGCTGTTCTATATCTTTATTATGGTGGTGGGGGTTACAAAACTCTATTTCATTTGTCAATCCTCATAGAATTGTACACTGCCAAAACAAAGTGAATTTTACTTTATGTAGATTATACCTCAATTTAAATTATTTATTTCTTTATTTTTAAAGACAGAGGTCTCCTTATGTTGCCCAATCATGCCTCAGCCTCTAGAGTATTACTGCTGGGACTATAGGCGCACGCCACTGCCCCCAGGTTATATACATCAAAAAAAAAAAAAAAAAGACATGGGCCTTGGGGTCACTAGCCTGGTAGAGAACCTCAGCCCCACCATTTCCTTAGCTGTGTGACCTTGGACAAGCTCCTTAAGCTTTCTGGGCCTTGGTATCCTCATCTGTACATGGTGATGTAATAGTTCCTGGTTCACAGGTTTGTTAGGAGGATGTAGTGAATGTGTATATGTAATGCAGTGTCCAACACCCATTCTGCATTAGATCTCACTATGACTAGCCGGCCAAGAGTCACAGCATGAAGTCCCTTCTCAGGTGGGCCTAAAAATCTGTCTGCCCTGTGCTCTATCTCCTACCTCCCTCCAAGTGGCCCTCTGCCCAGCCTGGATTCCTGGGAGGTACCACCCCAGGGCAACTAGCTTCTTGGCATTTTATCAGACTACACTAAACATTGTTTGATTATGGGTTCTAATACTCTTTTTTCTTTAGTTTTGGGGGGCAAGTGTGTGTGTCATATCGCCTAGCTAACACTTTCTCTTGAAAACTTTCTGTCCAACTTAACTGTTTTAAAGATCCCAAGCAGACTTTTTCAGTTAGGAAGTTATGTGAAATGTCCCATTCATTATATTAAGTAACAAGATGAACCCTTCCTGATATATTTTCATTGGTTAGGATGAAGTTCGGGGCACTAACCACATGAGCACTGTGGGCAGGATTTGACAGGGACAATCACACTGTTAGAGTTTATGGAGCACCCTGTCTGTGCCAGGAGTGCTGGACCTCTAGGCAGTCACACAGCTCCTTCCCAGCTTCTGAACCTGAGTATACACGCTGTCAACATGCAGACACCCCACCTCTTGGGGTCTCTGTTTCTCCACTGTGGTTTTTTTTTTGTTTGTTTTGTTTTTTTTTTTTTAGATGGACTCTTGCTCTGTTGCCAGACTGGAGTGAAGTGGTGCGATCTCGGCTCACCGCAACCTCTGCCTCCCAGGTTCAAGCAATTCTCCTGCCTCAGCCTCCTGAGTAGCTGGGATTACAGGTGCCCACCACCATGCCTGGCTCATTTTTGTACTTTTAGCAGAGACAGGGTTTCGCCATGTTGGCCAGGATGGTCTCGACTCGGCCTCCCAAAGTGCTAGAATTACAGATGTGAGCCACCGAGCCTGGCTTACTTTTGTGTTTTTTTGGAATTTTTATATTTTTAGTAGAGACAAGGTTTCACCATGTTGGCCAGGCTGTTCTCAAACTACTGACCTCAAGTGATCCACCCACCTCGGCTTCCCAAAGTGCTGGGATTACAAGCATGAGCCACCGCGCCCGGCCTCTCCACTGTGATTTTAAAGGCCCATTCTGGACCCATTCCAGGGGTCTATGACTCGGAAATTGCATTGTAATCGGTGGTGGCTAGAGGATAGTTCTATGGGAACTGATAATGGTGGTGACAGTGGTGGTGAAGATGAGGATGCTTCCAACCTACAGAAGAGGAATAAGTTAAAGGAGGGCAGGCACATTGGCTCATGCCACAATCCCAGCACTTTGGGAGGCCGAGGTGGAAGAATCACTTGAGCCCAGGAGTTAAAGACCAGCCTGGGCAACAGAGCAAGGCCTGTTTCTATAATAATTGTTATTAATTGAAAAAAAAAGAAGTTAAAGGAGTGTTTTTAATGGAAGTAGTTAATTTACAAGTTTCCATTCCTTTTGCTGCTTTGAGACTACTTGTGAAGGACTAGAAAGATACACAGTCCCTTGAATGCGGTAGGAGAATGGGGAGAGAGCACAGGAGGGCTTCAACTGATATTTTTAAGGTTTTATTCCTTAAAAACATTTGTAAGTCAATTCAATAAAGCCAAAAGTTAAATAGGGGTGTTCGGAGTCCATACCTATGAGTTATAATGCACTTTGCACTTTTTCACATGTTTGAAATATTTCTCAATCATTTTTTTAAGAGACACCATCCCCTCTTAAGTAGTCATGAAAACTGTGGTGCAGGGCATTTTTCATCACAGTAAGGGTATTTCTGTGTCTAGCTGAGCAATCAGTTATTCCTTGGAAATAACACCCTGCTGATTCATTCTCCCTCTCCCCTCAGAATGTTGCACAGGATCCTGCCTATACCGATGATCGGATGAACGAGTGAACTGACGGGTACTTAAGTTCCTTTATTTTCTTACTTTTTGATTTTTTTAATTTTTGAGAAGGATTCTTGCTCTGTTGCCCACGCTGCAGTGCAGTGGCACAATCTTGGCTCACTGCAACCTCTGCCTTCCGGGTTCAAGCAATTCTCCTGCCTCAGCCTCCCTAGTAGCTGAGATTACAGGCATGGGCCATCACACCCAGCTAATTTTTGTTATTTTTAGTAGAGACAAGGTTTTGCCATGTTGGCCAGACTGGTCTCAAACTCCTGACCTCCAGTGATCAGCCTGCCTTGGCCTCCCAAAGTGCTGAGATTACAGGCGTGAGCCACCACGCCCGGCCTTAAATTCCTTTAAACGCTTCATACTAGCAGGTGAGCTCTGCCTCCATACTCCTCGCTGGACCCGGGGCCGACATCCTGCTGATAGAGGAGCTTTGAGCAAGCTTTGCTCAAGGGCAGCTCCCGAGAGAACTCGGGTGCCCTGGCTGGGCCAGGGAATAAAAAGGACTGTGCGTTTCAAAGGAAGGGGCGAGGGGAGGGGTGAATCAGCCTCGCCTCAAAGGCTAAAAATAATCTGGCTTTGTAGACTCTTCCTCCAACTACTCAGGGCCCGGAAAACGGGATGGGGGGAGAAAAGGGTGGGATCTTTGCATCAGTCCTAACTATTAAGCGTGTGTTTGTCAGAAAACAGTTAAAAGGGAACCTTCATCCTTGTCTGTCTTCCAAGTCTACTTCTTATAACGTGAACTCATCACTTATTTCGTTTGTAATAAACGCAATTAGAAGGAGCCAGGTGGGTTCCCGCTGTTGCCTTGTCCCACTGTTGGCTGTTGTCTCACAGTTTAGAGAAAAGCCCAGACAGGCACCGGATGCAAGTCAGCCTCCCTGGAGTCTGTATGACCACAGGCACCTGAGCCTGGACATGTGGCCTATATGGGTACAGAATCCTATCTCTTTTCAGGTCGTTTGGGCTGATCCCCTACATACATTCATAACAAAGGAGACAATGAGCAGGAGATGCTTGTACCCTCCTTGAGCAAGTCCAAGTGGCGTTCCAGCCTTCCTGTGGTCAGATGCAAGCTTCCTCTGTGTGCCAGGGATGGAGTTTTCTCTTTACTGGGTTTCTTTTACTCCTGGTCTGCAAATTCTCTCAGTAAGACAAGGACTCCTTGCTGCCCAGCATGTTTCTCTACCCTGCCTGAACCTGAGTGTTTGTAAACCTGTCAGAAATTCCAGAGGGCTGATTTCCTTTATAAACCAGGTTAAAGACAGTCCAGGAAACCTACTTACTGGCCAGCACCTGGGGATGTCGGAGCTACAGCCTCCTAATGGGCTCCTGGACTGGGCAATTTTCCCTGAGGCAACATGGGCGGTTCTGTTCCTTTTCATCTGCTGAGTAAAACCTTTTCCCTGCAAACTAGGTCTTCTTAAGTGCAATGACTTATGTGTGGAACTGCACACCATGACTGGCTCCAGCCTAGCCACCCTCCAACACAGAAGTCTCACGCAGTGGGACACAAGGCTACCACATAGCCACTTCCCTTTTCTTGGTGACTATGCCACCTCTGTTGGTTGGAAAGGTATATCAAGGAGTCCAGCTTCCTTAACCCAGGTGTTATTGCTACATATTTGCCAGAATTTTATGTGCTGCAGAAACACTTCAAGTTTTCCATAGGATCGTTCCGGGTCAGGATGGTTCTGAGCAGCTTCCAAATGAGGTGAGAAGGCAGTAAACTTCCTGGATGTGGACTTGAAAAACCATCAGATTCCACCCCCTTAAATCCCAAAATATACTTCTTTGTTCTTTGAATTACTTACAAAAAAGAATATGAACAGCTGACATCTCCTCAAGACTTACTTTCTACCAGGCTGTACCTGTGCTAAGCTTTTAAATAGATCACCTCCTTCAGTCCCCACATTTACAGGAGTTGGGGGTTGGGGGTGGGGGGCTGAGGTTTTAACAGAGTCATGAAAGGTTCCACTGTCATGCAACGCATAAAAGGGATTCGAACTCAGGTCTGTCTAGCTCTACATCCAGAGCTGGTAACCATGATGTCCAGAAGCACTCTGCTGAGATGCAAGTGGTCTAGTGTGGAAAGTGTACAGGACAAACCTTGGAAAACTTGTATTTGAATCTCTAGATCACATCCTAATTTTCTTTCTTTTCTTTTCTTTTCTTTCTTTTTTTTTTTTTTTTAGAGATGGATTCTTGCTCTGTCACCCAGGCTGGAGTGCAGTGGCTCCATCATAGTTCACTGCATCCTTAAGCTCCTGGCCTCAACTCATCCTCCTGCCTCAGTCTTCCAAGTGCTGGGATTACAGGTGTGAGCCTACATCCTAATTTTCTGTGTGACTGTGAGGACTAGCACCATCTCTCTGGATGTCAGATCTGAAGAAAATAAATAATGGTATTAGGTCAGCCTGTTTCTCAAAAGTGCTTGCTTGAGTTTTACCGCTAATCTCTAAAGGAAATGGAAAGGAGATAAGCAAACAACATACAAGAGGAAGCGAACAGGATTCTTCAGCCTTGCCAGTCTTCTTAGAAAAGATCACAGGAGGGTGGGGCCCTCTTTCTAGATGGTTTCTGGAGACCACTCCCCTCCCACCTGTCTTCTCCGGTCTCAGGTGGAGACCAATCCTCTCCACCTGTCTTCTTCTAGTCTGAAACCTTCCCACTATCATTAGACAAAGGAGTCCTAAAAAACAACAACCTCGAAATGGGCCAGTTTAGGTGTCCAGGTCTCAAGGGCTTCATTTACATCTCGAGGGAAATAAGCTGATCCCCTTTCCAGTTACTGAAGCCATTAAACTCAGAAAGGGCTCTCCCCAAAAGCAAGCAAGAGAGATGTCTGAGGCAGAGCCTGAAAAGGCCCCATAATGGGCATCAAAATTATTTGAAGTTTGATCTATATCTTTTAAAATATAGACAAAGGGCTGGGCGCGGTGGCTCACGCCTGTAATCCCAGCACTTTGGGAGGCCGAGGTAGGCAGATCACGAGGTCAAGAGATGGAGACCATCCTGGCCAACATGGTGAAACCCCATCTCTACTAAAAATACAAAAATTAGCCAGGCATTATGGCAGGCACCTCTAGTTCCAGCTACTCGGGAAGCTGAAGCAGGAGAATCTCTTGAACCTGGGTGACGGAAGTTGCAGTGAGCCAAGATCTCAATGAGAGGTGAAGCCAGATGGACTTCCTGGGTCAAGTGGAGACTTGGAGAACTTTTCTGTCTTAGCAAGGGGATTGTAAAATGCACCAGTCAGCGTTCTGTAAAAACGCACTGATCAGCGCTCTGTAGCTCGCAAGAGGATTGTGAAATGCACCAATCAGCACTCAGTAAAATGCACCAATCAGCGCTCTGTAAAATGCACCCATCAGCAGGATCCTAAAAGTAGCCAATTGCAGGGAGGATTGAAAAAAAGGACACCCTAGTAGGACAGAAACGGAATATGGGAAGGGCCAATGAGAGAATAAAAGCTGGCCACTCCAGCCAGCATTGGCAACCCCCTCTCTTCCCTTTCCACCCTGTGGAAGCTTTGTTCTTTCGCTCTTCACAATAAATCTTGCTGCTGCTCACTCTTTGGGTCCGTGCCACCTTTAAGAGCTATAACACGGCCGGGCGCGGTGGCTCACGCCTGTAATCCCAGCACTTTGGGAGGCTGAGGCAGGCGGATCATGAGGTCAGGAGCTCAAGACCATCCTGGCTAACACAGTGAAACCCCGTCTCTACTAAAAACACAAAAAAATTAGCTGGGCTTGGTGGTGGGCGCCTGTAGTCCCAGCTACTCGGGAGGCTGAGGCAGGAGAATGGCGTGAACCCAGGAGGCGGAGCTTGCAGTGAGCGGAGATGGCGCCACTGCACTCCAGCCTGGGCGACAGAGCCAGACTCTGTCTCAAAAAAAAAAAAAAAAAAGAGCTATAACACTCACCGTGAAGGTCCGTGGCTTCATTCTTGAAGTCAGCAAGACCACAAACCCACCGGCAGGAACAAACTCCAGACACAGCACCACTGCACTCCAGCCTGGTGACAGAGCGAGATGCCATACTGTTACTCCTCCCATCTCATAGATAGGGAAACTATTCTCCACTTCATTGCTGCTTTCCTTTAATGACACCCAAGGATGTACTACAATTGGCCTGTGGCTTCTCCCACCTCGGACATTATGGATGTGTGCCTTCCCTTCACGAAGACTGTATGAGAATCTTTATTATTATCATTTTCAAACTATAAAGTATATAATAAACATTATGGTAAGCATAATTCCCTCCAAGCTTCACCCTTCTTTAAGGCTGAGAAGCCCCTTCTACTCCTCTGAGAATCCCTGAAACATGAAGTTGCTTTGGGTGTTGCATTATTTCAGGTAAAGACCCAGTTTAATGTGGTGATAAGCAGCTTGGACTCAAAGCATGGGCTCAGGAGTTCCAAATTCACACTCAGCACCTCCCCCTTGTGTGATTTTGGGCTACTCATATACCCTCTTAGCCTCAGTTACTTACCTGTAAAATGGGGGTAATAATAGGACTTATCCATAGGGATGTTGGGAGGATTAAATGAGCTAATGCATATATAATGCCTGTCACACAGTAAGTGATCAAGAAATGTCAGCTGCTTTTCTTATTAAAGAGACATTGAAAGGAGGCTGATTTAAGCAAGACCTTTTAGGTAACAATGTCTAAAACCATACTTCCAAGGATGGCAAAATTATTGCCATTGATTTCAAATTATCTTCAGATGTCAGACCAGGCATATTGACGTTTGGCTGAAAATGTGATCTCTAAAACAATGTCTTAGATTCTGAGCATGGGAGGGGGTATGGGGTAAAGCCTACTGACTCCTGTAACCCAACTGAGTACCTTTATGAACCTGACATCAATTTACAGGGAAGAGTGAATCCAAGAGATACTACAGGGTAATCCCTCTGAGACCACAGCAGAACTGAGCCTTGTGGGCTGCAGATGTAACGAGATCACAGTTGCCCTGCCCCAGGGGACAGCCCTACTCACTCTCAACCCCCACTGAGCTCACAGTACCAGCTCTCACCCTGCTACCACCTCCCCTCCAGCTCACATGTTCTCATCTCTTTGTTGCACTGAGAACTCATAGAGACTGGGCCATGAGGCCTCATTCATGTCTGTGCACCCACACCTGGAACACACAGTACATGTTCTGTAAACCCTTACAGAACTCATTCACGGGAAGCTATTAAATGCCCTCCTCTCTTCTCCAGGGTGGATCTGTGTAATCAGTGCTAGTACTATGGCCTATATGTTTGGGTCAAAACGAATGCCATCCAGCCTTTAAATTCTTCCTTTCCCAGATTTGGTCTGACAAAGATGCTTTGTTTGACCAAACTTTAGTCAGGCCCCTGAATCTTCTCCTAAGTTTATCTGTACACTTCCTTGTAAAGACAAGTTTAGCAAGAACCCGGCTAAATTGGTTTAGCCAGAATCCCCCACCCTCCATATCTGATCCCTCTCCATATCTGATTGGGTTCCTCATCCTCCACCATCCCCAGGTGATGTGTGATCACGCTGCCCTGTCTTCAGCAAAAATCCTGTTTAGCCAGAGTCTCCCTTATCCCACCCGCCAACCCCCACCCTGCTCCTGGCTATAAATTCCCACTTGCCCACACTGTATTCAGAAGTGAATCCAGTTCTATACTGTGGTCTCTTTTCCCCTAGTGAGATAGTCATAAACAGAAACCTGTTTTTACCACTTCAATTACTGTCTAGGTCTGGTTTTACCTTGTCAGTACATATGGCTGCCCTTCATTTAAGAGTCACCTCAAAAAGACCACTCAGTCACAATCTTTATATTCTTTATATTTTAATTGTGTAAGTACCTTGCCTCTCTGGTATCTTGTTCCCAAACAGTTCTTCAGCTGGACCACTTAAGCCAATGAAAGAGCTAATCTATTTAACATTGATTCCATTAGCTTTGGTTTCCTGAACTGCTTTCCAAATTGGGGAGATGATGGGAAAAGGGGCACCTCTCCATAGCCTTCTCGGACCTGCCACAGGAGAGGCAGGGGAGCTGTGGTTGTTCTCCCACACTCTCATGTGAGTGTGACCTTGTCTCCCCACCCCAATCCCACACATGAAGATAGCAGAGAAGTAACATACCTGTATAAACTTAATAAGAGTGTCTCTCAATGGACCTAGTGGAGCCTGTATCTCCTACCCATAAATAAATTAGTCTTGCATCCTGGCAAGAACCCTGGATTTATAATCATGGGCCCTGCCTCTTGTTGTGACATTTCAGATAATCACTTAGCCTCCTTAGACCTCAATTCTTCATTTTTAAAAGCAGGATTAGCCTAAAATATTTTAATGTTTTCTGTAACACTAAAGACTGGAAAGCACTATACAAACTTAAAGAATGACTGGTCTCCCTGGAAAATGCCTTCCTTTCCCCACAGCACAAGCTGGTAGCAAGTTTCTGAGAGCAAAAGTCCCTAGGGAAACAGAAAAGGCCAGCAGATCACAGATCACATTCAAAACAGAAGAGGCTGCAAACCTCCCCAGACATGTCTTATTTGTGTGGAGTATCTCCTGGAACCTTGGTGGAGACATGAGAATCTCCTGAAGTTACCTTCTCAATGGAAGAATCTAAGCATCAATTGTCCTTAAGTCATATCAATGAAAATCTTAGGCCTGAACTGGAAGCTCCTAATATATTAACCGATGTAGTAACTGGCCATTTTAGAGGGCAGAATACGTCAAGAATTGCCTAAAGAACTAATAGTGCAACCTCTGCTCTATCGTCCAAAGCTATTTTGGGTCTTAAGCCATAAGTGCAATTAAAAAAAATCAATGCTTTCAACAACTGAAAGTCAATTGAGTTACTTAAGCTTTCCCCCAACATATATGGCCATTGACTCTCCAGGAGTCTGACTACAGCATTTGGGCCTTGTGCAGACACCAAACTACCCAGCTAGCAGATAAAGATATAGGGAGCTCTAATCATCCAATCAAGAAACTATTAAAGTATGGGTCATAAATCTTCAGTTCTGTCACAGTTCACCAAGGACAAAGTCTGATAACCTTTCATCCTCACTGAGAGGCAGCTCTATGAAGCTGGAATGACTGAGGGTCCTGTTTTGCCTTCTCTTAGCTGTAGCCTAAGGTGTGGTGCATAAGCATCATCAGAGAACTTTTGTTTCCGTACCTGAAAGGGAGTCTGCTTTCCCCAAAGGTACCCAGGAGGTTTTTGCCAGTGTAGCCCCTCAGCCTTAATCCTGAGTGTCTTCCACCTCCAGGAACACTGCCCGTGACCATGAGCAGGCTCCTGAGGACTCCTTGAGTCCTGCCCCTCACTCGCAGAGCTGTGAGTGTCAGAGGATAGAGGAGCAGTGCCTACCCCTGGATCTGAGCTCATTGAGGGTCTGTCCTGTGGCCAGAGTACCCTGGGGGTAAACTGACCGGGGCAGGGTGCTCCAGGCACCTTGGGCCCCATCCCAGCACCACTAGTGCTGAGATCAATAGCTCAGCATACATTCATTATGCATTCCAACATACCAATTGGGAAGCTCTGCTGGAGACCCTCTGCTCTCTAAGCCACGGTCATGATTTCCTCATCTGCAAAATGGGAGAATAATACCAACATCACTGGGTGATTGACTCCATGAGATAATTATGGCAGCCAAGTGCCCAATACAGTGCCTGACACACAGCAGGTACTCACCTATGGTGGTGCATTTCCTCAAAGTCCAACTGCTGAAGGCCCTAAGAAACACCTGATATTCCAGTTCCAGAGTGCTATGATATATCAATACCCAACGCTTGAAAGAGAACTATAATGAATAGTTCAGTTCAGCTTTTCCTCTGTTAAGGAAAACCATCCAAGTTGAAAGTAAAGCAAAAAGATTACTGCATGCCTTTCCAATGTCATACAAGAGCATTTTCTAACAAGCCCACCTACAGGTTATCTGACATTCTGTAACACAGGTTCTCAAAGTATGGTGCTTGGATCAGAAGCATCAACACTGTTATAAACACAAATTCTTAGGCACCACTCCAGACCTATTAAATCAGAAACTCTGGGATTTCTGTAATTAACAAGCTGTCCAGGATTGGTGCACTGGTCTAAGGAAACATGACTTTCCTGTGCTCTAAGTAAACATAATTTTGTGCTTACAAAAGTGCCTGACACAAAGTAAATGCTACATAAGTACTGGCTGTCATAAATTAGCCTATGTAAATGTAAAATCGTGATGGTATATACATTGGAGCAAAAGGCATGGGCAGAGGACTAAAGATTTCTGAGTGGAAGCCTCAGGGCTGACCCAAAACTGTCACAAACAAGCAGGCAAAAATCAGAAAGGCAGAGACTAATGTGGTTGTTTGTAGTTGATGAGCAAGGGGAAATCAGAGGCAGGGTGTGGATGACACAGACACAGCTGGAATGAACTCTTTTTTTTTTTTTAGACAGAGTGTCACTCTATCACCCAGGCTGGAGTGCAATGGTACCATCCTAGTTCACTGGAACCTTCACCTGCTGGGCTGAAGAGATCCTCCTGCCTCAGCCTCTCCAGTAGATAGAACTACAGGCACGCACAACCACATCTGGCTAATTTAATTTTTTGTAGAGATGGGGTCTTGCTATGTTGCCCAGGCTGGTCTTGAACTTCTGGTCTCAAGCAGTCCTCCTGCCTCGGCTTCCCAAAGTGTTAAGATTACTGGCATGAACCACCATGCCCAGCCAAATGAAGTCTTAAGATCATACCTGGGAAGTCTTCAAGCTGTCTGGAGCAAGTTTGACCTTTTAGCTGAGAAGATGTTGGTCTCTGCTGGCTGACATTTCCAAGTATGAAAGGTGTCAGGCCTACCTGTCTGTGCTTGTCTCCCCTGTTCCTGGCTGTGTTCCATTTCTCACAGCTCTCCAATAGCCTCAGGATGGTGCCACTGTTATCTCTAGGGGCATGAAGCAGGCAGCATAGAGCAGATGAAGTTTAATCCTGGAGCCCACGTGTATTAGTTCGTTTGGGCTGCCATAGCAAAATAACATGGACTAGGTGGCTTATAAACACCCGAAATTTATTTCTCACAGCTCTGGAGGCCGGGAAGTCCAAGATCAAAGTACCAGAACATTCTGGTGAGGGTCCATTTCCTGGTTCTCTCTGCATCCTCACATGGTATAAAGGGTAAGTCTAGCTCTTTGGGGTCTCTTTATAAGGGCACTAATCCCATTCATGAGGATTCCACTCTCATGACCTGATCACCTCCCAGAGGCCTCATCTCCTAACCATTAACATGGGGATTAGGATTTCAACATATAAATGTTGGGGTTGGGGGACAAAGACATTCAGGCCATGGAAACACCCACCATCCTGCTCAGGTACCTTCCTGACTCTCACAGCTTCACAGGGTTGAGGTCAGTTCCTTCTAAGGTCTGGGGCCAGAGCCCTAAGAGCTAAGTTTTCACTGGGGGCACTGTTAACTGATATAAGAGATGGCTGGTTATAATGATTATCCTGGACAATACAAACATGAGGCTCATGTTCATACATACACCACGTACTAGCAAAATTCTGGTTCCTTCACAAGTGGGTTGATCCACTTACAAATGGCTGCATAAACAACAAAAACTGGATTTGGGTATTTTTTTTTCTTTTTTAGTTATTATTATTTTTTATTTTTTAGAGACAGGGTCTCACTACATAGCCCAGGTTGGTCTTGAGGTCCTGACCTCAAGCAATCCTCCTGCCTTGGCCTCCCAAAGTGCTCAGATTATAGGCATAAGCCATTGTGCCCAGTCCTGGTTTTGGTTATAAAATTAATTTTATAAATACTGGAATTCCAGCCAGGCACGGTGGCTCACACCTATAATCCCAGCACTTTGGGAGGCTGAGGCGGGTGGATCACTTGAGGCCAGGAGCTCAAGACCAGCTGGCCAACATAGCAAAACCCCATCTCTACTAAAAATACAAAAATTAGCCAGTCGTGGTGACACACACCTGTAATCCTAGCTACTCAGGAGTCTGAGGCACGATGATTGCTTGAACGTGGGAGGTGGAGGTTGCAATGAGCCGAGATTGCATCACTGCACTCTGGCCAGGGTGACAGAGTGAGACTCGATCTCAAAAAATAAATAAATAAATAAATACTGGAATTCCATTTGAAACATAAGTTTGAAGAGAAATCATGTTGATAAGAGAGTCCCTTTCTTAAATGCTTGAAAGTTCTGTATTCCTTATATTTCAAATCATTGCCAGTTAATGCAGTAATGACAGTGGGGTTGTTTTAAAGTGATTTAACTGCTTTGTAATCACTGAAAATAATATTTAAGTTTAAATTTTTTTTTTCAAAGCATGGACTATTCCAAGCTGGTGAGAAAGGGGAGGAAGGAAGGGCAGAGGGGAGTACATCAGCAAATTGAGACTTGCCTGCCACTATTGCTGGGTATATTCTGCTACATACAGCTGCCATGAGGTGCAACTAAGGAATAATTGGCAAAGCTTGGTGGGTTGAGGAATGTCTGTACGAAGCATGCATTATAAGGCAGGGCATGGTGGCTCATGCCTATAATCTCAGCACTTTGGGAGGCCGAGGCAGGCGGATCACTTGAGGTCAGGAGTTTGAGATCAGCCTGGCCAACATGGTGAAACCCCATCTCTACTAAAAATACCAAAAATTAGCCAGATGTGGTGGCTCATACCTGTAATCACAGCTGCTTGGGAGGCTGATGCAGGAGAATCACTTGAACCCGGGAAGCAGAGGTTGCAGAGAGCCGAGATCGAGCCATTGCACCCCAGCCTGGGCAACAGAGCAAGACTTCGTCTCAAAAAAAACCCAACCAAACAAGCAAACCCAAACAAAAAAACATGCATGAGAGAGAGAGAGAGAGAGAGAGAAAGAGGGAAATGGTAGAGATACTAATATAGGTAGTCCTGCTTGGCTTAGAGATATATGTATATGTAAGCATGTGTAGTAATATTTCACAGTATTTCACAGTTTTCCAAATGCTTTTGCATAACTTTCAAGGGATACTTAGTGAGCTTTTACTATGTGTAAGGTATTAGGTCTACAAGGAGGACTTAGAGGCCCCTGCCCTCAAGCAGTGCACTTTCTAGTTGCACTAGAAACATCCAAATGAATTTTTTGCTGTGGTCAATATGATAACTTGTTGTAGATATATATATAGTGAAGTTAAGATTGGAATCTCAGTGTATTTATTCATTTATTTTTTTTAAGTTTCGCATTGATCAGCCTAATGAAATTTCAGTTTAATTTACCCTTTATAAAGAGGATAATTAGGGAAGTAACTGGGAACACCAAGTCTGGAATCAAACTGCCTAGATCCAAATTTCAGCTATATTGCTCACTAGTTGTGTGATCCTGAACAAATAATTTAACTTCTCTATGCCTCCATCTGTAAAACAGGGATAGTAATGGTACCCATCTCAGGGGGGCAATTCTAAGGATTAAATAAGTTAAGAATGTATGTAAGGCACTTTGAAGAGATCTTGGCACAGAGTAAGCACTACATGGATTTCTTATTCTATTTTTATTTATTTAGAGATCTACTTGAGAGGATATTTCATTCATCCCTAGTGGATGGAACAACATTGCAAGAAAATGGAAACAGGGAGGAAGCAGGTTTGTACGGTTATTTGGTCAATTTGTTGCCCTAGAAAAATACACTGGCATCCTAATGGATGCTAGGGCATGATTTCTAGATAAGTCAACAGAAATTGCTCTTATCTAGCACCATTCCTGAGCTTATGCTCTGGCATAGTGCCTACACCTTTACCCCTATGTGATCTGATGCCCCAGGGAGCAGAGGATGAATGCCGTTATCCAAGCCAATCAAGCCAGTTAGGATCCATACTAGTGGGGGATAAAACACGCAAAAAAAAAACAACCTGATGGGAGAGGCCTGCAAATAGAACTTTTAACCCTGACAGACATCCACAATAAGTAAGTTCCATGGCTGGAAGCCATCACTCCATCTGTCTGACAAGTTATTCAAAAAAGTTCACCATCTTCAGGTCTTTAAAGATGAATGCTTATCAGGCCAAATGGCCGGAGCTGTGTGCTGAAGCCCAGAGTCCCTGACTTCCCTTCTCCGCTCCGATGCCCCTTCTAAAAAGCCATCTAAGGAAGTCACTTAGCCACTCAGTTTCTGTATCCACACAAAGAAGAAAGCATTCGGTGCCCTTTGTTCCTCCTTATCACCCTAGAGAGTTTACAGAGTCTGTGTAACTAGTGCTCTGAAGATGCAAAGAATCCTAACTAAGGTGTCCAATATTGCAGAGACCACCAAAATGCCTGGTTAATTTACTTTGGAATCATTGATGTTTCAGGAATTTGAATAAATGGGTGATGTGGAGGTAGGTGTTAGGTCTGGTCTCTGGGAATCTGGCAGTGTAAGGAGAGAAAATCCTGAACACATCCTTCCTAAAAGACACTTTTCTCAAGTATTAATGCTATCTTCTTGTTCATGGGCCTATGCATAGCATATTCTGGCTCACTCATGTATTACAGTAATTTCTTTCATTTACTCTGCCCATTGTGCACAGTAAATATGAAGTGATGCTGTCGCTGAAAGTAGTGCTTTTTGGAAACTGCCTCAGTATAAACCAAGTCTTCCAAGTTTTGAAGCCACAGGGTGTAGTAAGAGGCACACACCAGGCCTTCTTTACCACTCCAAGTGGAGGGTCTGAGCAAGAATGGGAGCATTGGAAGTAATAGTAGAAAGTTAAAGCAAAAAAAAAAAAAAAAAATTGAAGGCTGGGCACAGTGGCTCACACCTATAATCCTAACACTTTGGGAGGCCGAGGAGAAAGGATCACTTGAGCCCAGGAGTTCAATACCACCCTGAGAAATATAGTGGGAATCCATCTCTACAAAAAAAAAAAAAAAAATTAAAATTAAAAAATTATCCAGGCATGGTGGCATGCACCTGTAGTCCCAACTACTCAGAAGGCCAAGGTGGAAGGATCACTTGAGCCTAGGAAGTCGAGGCTGTAGAGCAATGGCACAACCACAGTTCACTGCACCACTGCACTATAGCATAGGCAACAGAGCAAGAACTTGTCTTAAAAAAAGAGAATTGAGGCCAGGCGCGGTGGTTCACGCCTGTAATCCCAGCACTTTGGGAGGCTGAGGCGGGCAGATCACGAGGTCAGGAGATCGAGACCATCCTGGCTAACATGGTGAAACCCTGTCTCTCCTAAAAATACAAAAAATTAGCTGGGCGTGGTGGTGGGCACCTGTAGTCCCAGCTACTCAGGAGGCTGAGGCAGGAGAATGGCATGAACCCGGGAGGCAGAACCTGCAGTGAGCCGAGATCGCGCCACTGCACTCCAGCCTGGGTGACAGACCAAGACTCTGTCTCAAAAAAAGAAAAGAGAGAAAGGAAGGAAGGAAGGAAAGAAGGAAGGAAGGAAGGAAGGAAGGAAGGAAGGAAGGAAGGAAGGGAAGGAAGGAAGGAAGGAAGGAAGGAAGGAAGGAAGGAAGGAAGGAAGGAAGGAAGGAAGGAAAGAAAGAAAGAAAAAGAAAGAAAGAAAGAAAGAAAGAGAAAGAAAGAAGGAAGGAAGGAAAGAAAGAGAAATAAAGAAAGAAAGAAAAAGAAAGAAAGGAAGGAAGGAAGGAAGGAAGAAAATTGAAATGGAATCATCTTAGTGGTCTACTTTTGGGGTTTATCTATTTACTTCCTGTTTGATCAAACAATGTTGAGGTTGACAGTGCTTCTGATATTATCATGCATCAGGGTAATACAGATTTCTGGGCCCACCCTAGTAATTTTCGGTGTATATATGTGCAGGCATCCTGAGGATACAAGATGTACATCTGAATTGTTTGTCCTGCCACAAACAATTCAGTGGTTTCCCACAGCTCTTAGAATACGGACCAAATAAGTCCAAGCTAATGATTCTTAATCCTGGATGCTTTACCTCAGGAACTTTAAAAAACTACCCATATCTGGCCTGGCACAGTGGCTCACACCTGTAATTCCAGCACTTTGGGAGGCTGAGGCAGGCAGATCACCTGAGGTCGGGAGTTCAAGACCAGCCTGACCAACATGGAGAAACCCCATCTCTACTAAAACTACAAAATTAACTGGGCGTGGTGGCACATGCCTGTAATCCCAGCTACTTGGGAGGCTGAGGCAGGAGAATCGCTTGAACCCGGGAGGTGGAGGTAGCAGGGAGGTGGCAGTGAGCCGAGATCACACCATTGCACTCTAGCCTGGGAGATAGAGTGAGACTCCGTCTCAAAACAAAACAAAACAAAAACCTACCCACATCTCTCCCCCTCTCTCCCAGTTGAATCAGAATCTTTGTGGGTGGGGCCTAGGGGCTAAATGTTGCAAAAGCCTCATGGTCTGGCATGTCTTGCCTCTCCAGTCTCAGCTCTACCGCCCACCCCTCCCTTGCTCTGCTCACCCTAACTGGCTAAGTCCTTGTACCAGACACAGTCCAGGGCTTTTGCACAGGCTGTTCTCCTCATTGGCTTACACATCCATCCCCTGACCTCTCAGACTATATCAAATTGCACACTCTCCTAGCACCAGACACTTGCCTCCTCAGCACATTTTGTAGTTGCATTGTATGATCCTTGGATTAATGTCAGCCTCCTCACTAGGCTGTGAAATTTTTTGCAATTAGAGGCTGGTCGGTTTCTGCACACTGTTGTGTCTTCCCCAGCGCCAATGCAGGGCCTGACAAATAAGAGGTGCTCATTACTTATAACAAATATGGGAAATAAATGGCAGGACGGAAAATCCCAATATTCTCTGTCACAGATTTTAAGAGTTAAAAAAAAATCTATTTTTTAAAAGTCATGTAAATCTAAGGAAGTATTGTCACAAAACATTGGACCCCATTTAATCTTAGCTACAGTTCCCCTAGCCAAGCTTCAAAGACAAGCATCATTTGGAAAATAAAATTACAGAACTAATATAACAAGCCATATCCTGCTGAAAGTTATTTTGGGAGGTGCCTACAAAAGGAGGGTTGTACGCTGTCTTTTCAGTGCCTAGATGGGGATCTGCAATTTGAGGCCTCTCCTCCAGAGAGAATATTTTCTGAAAGAAGAGTTAGACCAACTGATAACTGCACAGCAGAGCCTGGATCTGCTCCCATACTGCTTCCAATGGGGCCTCTCTGTCAGATAGTCAGTTAGTTCATAACTACCATCTGTTGCTAATCCAGAAATGCAAATCGACATGACTTCGGTTCACATATTTGTAGGCTGAAACATCAGAGAGCTTACACCTGCCAGAACCACCTCTTCTTTAGACCTCTGAAAAAAGCCGAAGCTGGCAATCCTAAGCAGAGGTTTCCAGACTAAGCTGAAATGCACAGCAGATAAAGTTAATTCACAAAACCAAGAACGGTCTGTGTAGCGGGTGGCGGGCTGTAGATTTCAGATTCAAGAGGCATAGAAATTGATGCATTTGGGATATATGTATTTGAAAGACTGGAGGCAAGTAGGAAAGGTAATACAAGATTTTAAAGTTATAAATTAGCTCTAGTTCTGTCTTCTCTGTCCTCGACTATTAAAATGCACTGCTTAGGAGGTAGAGGATTCAGGAGGCCTGTGGCACTAAATTGCAGTTACAGAACATATTGCTACATACCCATCTTCCACCCTACCACAAAAGTCCATGAGAGGTAGGGAGAAACTGGCCTGCAGCAATTATTTTCACTGAATAAAACCAGCTGTGTTTCCTAGACCCGGAACTGCACAAAACTATGACGTTTGGCCTTAGCATCCTGCCACTGCCCTCCAGAAGCCTCTGTGTCTTCCCAGCCAGCCACAAGTGTCAGAGGGCCTCAAACAGCCATCAAGAATGCCCAGGGACCAGATTTGGGCTCCAGCCTCTGAGACACCCATTTCCTTCTAACATAAAAGGAAGGTAATTAATTCTTACCCTGCAGGGTCATTTGGGAGGGTTCTATAAAACAACACTTGTCAAATCCCAGTTGGCGCCCAGTGAATGTTAATTTCATGTGTGAAATACATTCTCCTCAATATCAAAACTTCTAGGGTCTTGGTAATCTACTCTCAAGTGGACATGAAATCATCTGAGAATCTAATTTACACGGCAGTGTGAATGACTGAAAATGGATTTCTCTATCAACTTCTCAGTGTAGATGGCTGAACAAAAAAAAAAAAAAAAAAAAGACATTTAGAGAAGTAAATTCCCAGTGCAGGGTCTAAATACCAGGGACAGTGCAGTGTAGTAAACACCAGCCTAGACCCGGGAGCCAGGCTTCCCAGGTTCCAATCCTGCTTCCATCCCTAGCTGCCAGTGAGAGACCTTAGGCCAGCTACTTAACCTTTCTGTATCTAGTTTTCCTTATCCCTAAAAAAGGTTTGATATTAATAGTGCCATATCTCATAGGATGGTTGGCAGACTCAGTGAAGTAATGTATGTGATATACTTCAAACACTGCTGACACCATAATAAGTGCTCAATAAATATTAGTCATTATCATTGACAACGGCATTTCAAGCATAAGGTAGGATGCCTGAGTGGCTGCTTCCTTCTCCAAGCTCAAGCCAAATGCCCCCTCACCAGATGGCCCCTGCTTATAGGGAAGGAAAACAATCTACTTTGTTTAGACTGACAGGAACACAGCTCCAAATTGAATGAGAAGGCTCCCTGCCTTGTAACAAAGAGAAAGTAGGTGCCAGAAGAAATGCACTTTCACTTGTATTATTGCCACCAGAAGAAAGGAAGGAGTGGGGATTATACAACCTATAAGTGCCTTTATATTTTAGTCAAGAAAATTTAAAAGGAAACTAGGAAGCCATTCCCCAAAGCTCATCCATAACATAGATTCCTTGGGTTTCCACCCCACTCTATACAGAACACAGCTGTTCTACAACCCTTTACCTTTTCTTGTTTGGTTCACTCTGTCACCAGCTTCCATCCCCAAGCCCAGCAGAAGGCCACCTTGCTCTGCCCCCATCTAATGGCTAAGGACCAAATAGCACAGGAAGGGAGGACAAGAAACAGGAAAAAGAAGCTTGCTGAGAGTTTTCAAACCTACATCAACAGAGGTCTTGTATATTTTTGGTATATTAGTTTGCTAGGACTGCCATAACAAAGTACCACAGACTGGGTGGCTTAAACAATAGAAATTTATTTTCTCACAGTTCTGGAGGCTGGAAGTCCAAGGTTAAGGTGTTGGCAGGGTTGGCTTCTTCTGAGGACTCTCTCCTTGGTATAAATGACTTTCTCCTCCCTGATTCTTCACATGGTCTTGTGTGTGTGTGCTTGTGTACCTAGTCACTTCTTCTTATAAGGACACCAGTCATATCAGAGTACGGCTCACCCTAATGACCCCACATTAACTTAATTGCCTCTGTAAAAACTCTACCTCCAAATATAGTCACATTCTGAGGTATTGGGGGTTAGGAGTTCAACATATGAAATTTGGAGGACTGGGACCACAATTCAGCTCATAACACTTGGATAGGCTAATTCCTACATACTTTATGGGTTTTGATTACCATTTTTGAATGTTCTCATATTTTTAAATAATCTTTCTTTCTTTCTTTTCTTTCTTTCATTCCTTCCTTTCTCTTTCTCTTTCTCTTTCTCCCTCTCCATCTCTCTTTTCTTTTCTTTCTTTTTCTTTCTTTATCTCTCTCTCTTTTTTCCTCTTTCTCTCTCTTTCTTTCTTTTTTTCTCTTTCTCTCTCTTTTTTTTTAATAGAGACAGGGTCTCATCATGTTGCCTGGGCTAGTCTTGAACTCCTAAGCTCAAGCAATCCTCCTACGTTGGCCTCCCAAAGTGCTGGGATTATAGGTCTAAGCCATCACATCCAGCCTCTCATATTTTTAATTACATTATTAGGTGGTTATTGCTTATATAGATAAATGCTATTAATTTTTATATGTTGACCAGCAACCTTCCTGAACTCCTGTATTAGATCTAATTCTTTGTTGGTTGTTTCCTTCACCATCAAACAATAATACATTTGTCTCATTATCTGACAACTTCTTTCTCAACTAGCTTTATTTCCCAAGAACTGCCATTTCCCATAGGAGTCCTCTTCCTTTTTCAGTTAGATTCCCATAGACGACTCTGTATGGCCGAATCCAGAGGGAGATACAAAATCAAGCATGGTATTCTTAATTTTTATTTATTTATTTTTTATAGAGGGGGGTCTCACTCTGTCACTCCAGGCTGGAGTGATCATGGCTCACTGCAGCCTCAAACTCCTGAGCTCAAGCGATCCTCCCACCTCAGCCTCCCAAGTAGCTGAGATTACAGGCATGAGCTACCATGCCCGGCTAGGTTTTTTTGGGTTTGTTTTGTTTTGTTTCAGAGGGAAGAGGCTTAAATGGCCAAAGAAATAAGCACGTGGTGAGAAACAGATTGAAGAGAGAAGAGAGAATGGGAGTCATTTGGTATATTGAAAATCTGGAATGATATTTTAACAGAGATGTCAGGATTAGCCTTGGACAGGAAAATGGAAGAAAGCAAAGGTAGATGGAGACATAAACAAGATGGCAGACAGGGCATGCACGGATAGGCTGCAGTGCCTCCTGTCTAATAGTCTCAGCAGCAAAGTCATCTGCAATAAGATATAGCGGTGTTGGGTGGCATGAGGAAGCCTGGATGGGGATGGAGGGCTGAAGAAGAACTGTAAAGGTTTGTTGTAGTCACACTGTTTTTTCTTCATCCTACCATGATTTCTTACACAGGTTTAACTTAGAGAATAAACCACTCCCTGCTCTTATCTCCATGAAAACTGAGAACAAGAGCTCTTGGCCAAGAATTTAGTCAAGTCCCTTCCAGAAAGTTCAGGAAGTAAGAGAACATCCATTAAGAGGTCATCACTCCCTTCTTATTCCTAGTAGCTTATAATGCCTGTAAGAAATCGTGTTTGTCTTCGGGAAGGGAATGTGAAGTGCATGCATATGTCTGTCTAGCAAGTTCAAAAATCGCCCATTGAAATTGTTAGGAGAATGACTATTCATGCTGCAGCTATGTGATGAGGGAAACCTAAAAGTCAACTCAGCTTAGAGAGACCATGTCCACACCCCTACACCCACACCCTTCACTTTGGGCCCCAGAATGAGATACAGGGAAGAGATTGCATGTCACTGGTCCAAGGAGGGTGAGGGACATAAGATACACAACTGGATCCAACCTGGAGCTTGAAGCCCAAAGCCAAGAGCTAGCCTAGCTCAGTCCAAGTTGTAGCCCAACCTGTAGACCTTTGAGCATGAAAATAAATGATTGTTGTTTTAAGTAACTGAGCTTCAGAATAATTTGTTAGAATAACTGTGGTAATAACGAACAGAGACACCACCTTATGTCAGAGGAAATCAACTCTAGAAAAGGGAGTGAAGAGGCTGGGCACAGTGGCTCACGCCTGTAATCCCAGCACTTTGGGAGGCTGAGACGGGTGGATCACGAGGTCAAGAGATCGAGACCATCCTGGCCAACATGGTGAAACCCTGTCTCTACTGAAAATACAAAAATTAGCTGGGTGTGGTGGTGCACGCCTGTAGTCCCAGCTACTCGGGAGGCTGAGTCAGGAAAATCACTTGAACCCAGGAGGCAGAGGTTGCAGTGAGCCGAGATCACACCACTGCACTCCAGCCTGGCTGTACTCCAGCCTGGTGACAGAGTAGTGAGACTCCATCTCAAAAAAAAAAAAAAAAAAAAAAAAAGAAAAGAAAAGGGAGTGAAGACTAGAGGCTCACATATTTGAGTTACATAAAAGTGGTAACTTGGTAACTTACCTGGTAAGATGTATTTATTCACTTGTTCATTCATTCAAAAGTTATCTAATGAGCTGTGTTTCAGATACTGGGAACAAAACATTGAATGAAACAGAGGAAATCCCTGCCCCCACAAAGTTTGTATTCCCATATGCAAGAGGCATTTGCTACAGGCTTATGTTGAGCAGGGGAAATAGTTTTAAAATGTCTTAACCTTGATGTAGTAAGCTCACTTACATTTGTTTAGCTACACAAGTTCTCAGCCATTTATATAACCCAACTGAGTTCCCTTCTCTGCTTCTCTTTCCAGAGAAGCAACTTGCCCTGAGTGCCTACTACTTGACAAGCATGAAAACTACATCATTCTTCATCCTTACAAAATCTTTAGACTGGGTAACAGCATTCCCATTATATGAAGAAACTGAGGTGAGAAAGTGAAATAATTTGTCCATGGTCACATAGCTGGGAAAAACCTGACATTTGAACCCAATTGTATATAGCTACAAAGCCCTGTTTCTGGGAACCATATTGCCTCTCCCAAACTTGGTATTGCCCTGGAAATTTCTAGGTTAAAAGAAGATATTCTTGATCCTTAATTGGATTTGAGGGTGGCAGGGGGAGTGTTCAAAGACATTTTCGGGACAACTACAAAAGTCCGGACTATATTTTAGGTAGTAGTATTATTGCACTAATGTTAAATCTTGTAAGTGTGATAATCATATCACAGTACGTAGGAAAAATAATGGCCTTATTCTTAGGAGACGTATGATAGAGTGTTTAAGATGATATGTCAAGTTCTCTGCAATTTACTTTCAAAGGGTTTGTCACATTGTGTGTGTTGTGTGTGTGCTTATAGAAATGGATAGATACATGCATACATAGGCAGACAGCTATCTCGAAAGCGGAAGAGAGAAAAAAAAGGCAGACAGAGAAAGCAAATGTTAACAACTGCTGAATCTAGGTGAAGAATATATTAATTTTGTGGGGTTTTTCTTTCAGCTTAATTGTAGGTTTGAAATATTTTCAGAATAAAAATTGGGGGGAAGAAAAAATGAAGGTTTTGGAAAAGATGGTGTCTCTGTCTCTTACCTTGCTGTCATTTGAAAAATGCCACAACCAGCCGGGCACGGTGGCTCATGCCTGTAATCCCAGCACTTTGGGAGGCCAAGGTGAGTGGATCACGAGGTCAGGAGATCGAGACCATCCTGGCTAACACAGTGAAGCCCAGTATCTACTAAAAATACAAAAAATTAGCCGGGTGTGGTGGCATATGCCTGTAGTCCCAGCTACTCGGGAGGCTGAGGCAGGAGAATCCCTTGAACCTGAGAGGCGGAGGTTGCAGCGAGCCAATATCGCGCCACTGCACTCCAGCCTGGGCAATAAAGCGAGACTCTGTCTACAAAAAAAAAAAAAAAAAAAAAGGAAAAAAAAAAAAGAAGAGAAAACTGCCACAACCTGAAATAGATCATCCTTGCAGGAGGCAGCCCTGTCCAAAGCCTGGGTCAAGTTAACAATCCTCCCTGCAAACCCACGCTGAGTGTCCATTCAGCATACTCAGGAGCTGACCAAAGAGGGTGCTGGCTCCCCTGCTCCTTCCTCCAGTCTGGTGCACCATGATGACTGTTTGGAAGTTGACTTTGATAGACAAGAGGATGTTTGTGCACTGCTGGAAGAGACTGTGAAGGGTGAGTCAGAAAAAGGCTGGGAAACAGATGAGGGGGCAGAGAGATGGGATGTTTGTAGCCAGGAGACAACTTAGGGAATGTCTGAGAAATGTGGAGGAGGGGAGGCTGGGAAAGGGTCAACGAGCAGTGGCTTATCTGAAAATCCTTTAATACATAACAACAGAGGAAGACTTATTTGGTGTTGTTTATTTACCTACTACAGGTTGACACTGAGGGGTAGGTGAGCAGCCCCTATCCCTGTTTTCTCATCTTCTAAGGGAGCATAAATTTCCTTCCCGACTCTTTCAGACAAGCCCTTCTTTCCTTGGCAAATCACTGGTCTTCTTCACCTCAATGTGCCCAAAGCAGGAACACAGACATTTGGAGCTGGAATGTGCATGAAGAAATTCTAAGAGGGTGGAAACAGGAGGACCAGTCTGAAGGTCTCTGCAATCTAGTGACCAATGAGAGTGGTCTAGACAGGGGGTTACAGAGGAGGTGGTGAGAGGTGGTTGGATTCCAGATGCATTTGAAGGCGGAAGTCAGCTTTCCACAGATGTCTTGCCTAGAAACATCACTGACCTTTTAGATTTCCCTTCAGTATTCCCCTCTCTGTGGTTTGTATTCTTGAACTGGAGGGCTCAGTTTCTTACAGCAACAAGGTGAGTTGGGGTATGGACAGATGAAGACAGATCCATCTCTGATCCTGGAAACACCATTTGAAGGGCACATCTTCCTAATGAAGATCAGTCAGCAACATCAAAGGAAGTTGAGTCCAGCTCAACACTCCACTTTTCCAGGAAGCCTCACTCTCCACAGTGTGATGGCTTCCTCCTATGAGCTCAACGGCAGTCTCATCTATAGTAATAACATCCTACCTGACATGAGTATAGTACTTTACAATTCTTTCATACCATTTGGGGAGGTTCTTCCTAACCCCTAGATTAAGGTGGGCCCCCTGTTGTATGTTCCCATAGCACCTTATTCTTCTCCTATTCCAATTTTCACTATATGTTATTGTAGATGCTTGTTTAATTACTTGTCTTTCCTGCTAGATTGAAAAGCTTTATGAGGAAAAGACAATGTTATAGCCTTAGTAGCTACCACAGTGCCTGGCTCATAAAAAGCATTCAGCATATCCCTACAATTGAATGGATAAATGATCATTAACTCTTTTAATCTTCAAAACAATTATTCCAAAGTGGGTGGTACTGACTCCACTTCATTGATGAGGTGAAGGAGCTGTTGAGAAACTACGGTCACATAGCAAGTTAGCAGAGGAACTGGGAATAGTACCATGGTCTAGGCTTTTTCCACTACACTCTACCTGGAACCAAAAAAAAATCCATTCATTTAATCAATCAATATATACTTATTGATTATTCTCTATGTCAGGCTCTATTGTATGCTGATAGAAGGACAAACAAAAAAAAAGGTAAGATTTGCATTTGGATGCTATTAAAAGAAACCAAATGCAGGGAAACAGACATGCAAACACATAATTGTATTAGAGTGTAATAAATACCACAGAAGCTCTAGGAGGACTGTCTAACTCTGCTCATAGGAGGAATGTCCAACTCTACCTTTAATAGGTTCCATTTGATCTGGGTTTA
Source organism: Pongo abelii (assembly GCF_028885655.2). Classification (NCBI taxonomy): domain Eukaryota; kingdom Metazoa; phylum Chordata; class Mammalia; order Primates; family Hominidae; genus Pongo; species Pongo abelii. The sequence goes on from NC_071997.2 coordinate 66,914,143, forward strand.
AAAAAAAAAAGTAGGCGGGGCATGGTGGCTCATGCCTACAATCCCAGCACTTCAGGAGGCCGAGGCAGGCGGATCACGAGGTCAGGAGATTGAGACCATCCTGGCTAATACCGTGAAACCCCGTCTCTACTAAAAATACAAAAAACTAGCCAGGCATGGTGGTGAGCGCCTGTAGTCCCAGCTACTCGGGAGGCTGAGGCAGGAGAATCGCTTGAACTCGGGAGGTGGAGCTTGCAGTGAGCCGAGATCGCTCCAGTGCACTCCAGCCTGGGCGACAGAGTGAGACTCCATCTCAAAAAAAAAAAAAAAGTATATTGCTAGAACAGGATGGGGAAGGTTATTAAGGGAAAAGGGGAATGGCTGGTGCCTCCAAAGCTGGGTACCCTTGTTTCCTGCTCTGTGGCTAAAGATTCTTAATCACACATTCCACCCAAACCCCAGCAGCTTGCCTCAGGAAATGGAGGAATCAGTCCCGGGAGCCCAGGATTGCTTAACTCAAAAGTAGCCAAGACAGGAGACTCATAATGTGGGGCCAGGTTGCATTATAAACATCCCTGGAGCTTGCCTACCTGGGCTACCACAAACTGATTAAAATCTCATCATATGAATGGTGTTTGTTATTGCTTTTCAGCCTTTTGGTTAAGATCAAGTGTAGTATGAATGGTGTTTGTTGGATTCAGGCAGTGTTCAACCCTCACTTATCACACAGAGTGGCCCAAACACTTCATTTTGATCAATGTATAAAATTTATTTTTGTGACAAGTAAAAGAACACTGCAGGTCTTTTGACATGGAATAAAGTGAGGTACAACTTGCTGTGGATAAGAGACAGTTGGGGCCAAAGGAAGATCACTGGTTTATGGAGACTTGGGAGAATCTGCCTCCTAAGAATAAAATAAATCAGCCAGGGGCAGTCAACAGTCCTTCCTTCATCGAGAAAGGGCACAGAAGGGCAGCCAAGAGGTTATCGTATGAGCATTGTTATGCCATAGTAGGAATTAGAGTGGGGGGGAGGGGGCGGAGGGGGGGAATTACCATTAGCAGTTGAAGTGGTAGGAAATTTTTACATAGGAGAGTATGGTGATCATATTTGCATTTTAGAAAATAATGGATAGCAGTTTGTTAGGGGAACAAAGGACAGAGACAGGGAGACTATTTAAAACATTAATAAAAAATGCCAGTGACAGATGATGAGGCATCTACCTGATGGGAACGGAGAAGAGGAGATGGATTCAGAAACTACTTATGAGGTACAGTCATCAAGATCTAGATGACGAATTGCATGTAGGGGGTAAAAAAGTAGGAAGAAGAGAGGATGATGACTTCTGCGTTTCTGGCTTGGGAAAGTGGTTAGATTGTGGGCTGGATGTGTGTGTGATTGTGTGTGTGTAGCTGAAAAGGCAATTTAGCTTTGTAACTGTTGAAGTGAATATGGACCATAGACATAGATATCTACTAGGTAGCTGAATATGTAGCCTGCAAATCAGGAGAAAATTCTAGGTGAAGATGGTAATTTAGAATCATCAGAGTCTATATGGTAAGTGGGAGTGGATGAGGCAGCCCATGTGGACAGACCACAGAGAGAGGAGAAGGCCGAGGACCAAACTTGCAGAACACCCACATGTGAGGGGCAGCCAAAAGCAGCTGCCTCTGAAGGAGATTGAGGAGTCAAGCCACACAAACTCAAAACTGTAAACACCATTGGGAGCCTTAGACAGTCTAGCTCAGTTGGAGTTGGATTTGACTATATGTAACAGAAACCCAACTACAGTGTACTAACAGACTTCTTATCCAGAGGCAGGCGGTCCAAGGCTGATGCCCAAAGAAGCCATCAAGACCCGTGCTACTTCCAGCTCCTTCTGTCCTCATAATCATAGATGATTGCTCCACATCCAGGTATTAAGCTCTTATTCCAAGCAGGAAGGGGAAGGACAAAGGGCAAAAGGCATTTGCCAAGTCTCTCCCTTTTTATGAGGAAAAACAATCATTTTCTGATAAGCCCCATTCATTAGACTAAAATCTACAACCCATTGGCCAAGATTGGGTATATGAATATCTCACTGCATGAGTACCAGGGGAAAATGAGTATTTTTTTAAACTTTTTGCTTTGGAATAATTTCAAATGGACAAAATTTGCAAAAGTAGTACAAAGAATTCTTGTATTTTTTCACCCAAAATTTCCCAATACTAACATTTACCACAGTTACTTTATCATTTTTTTCTCTCTCTCACGCATGCGTGATGCTCATTTACTTCTAGTTTGTTATGTGCTTCCTAAAAATAAAGACTTTCTCTTACATGACCACAGTACAATGATCAAAATCAGAATATTAACATTGATACAATGCTATTATTTAATCTACAGCTTTTGCCAATTGTCCCACTAATGTCCTTTATAACAAAGAAAAAGCTTTTTTTCTGGTCCAGGAACCAATCCAGGACCAAACATTGCATTTCGTTGTCACGTTGGTTTAGTCTACTTTAATATGAAACAGTTCCTCAGTCTGTCTTTGTCTTTCATGTTGTTGGTATTTTTGAAAACCGAAGTCCAGTTACTTTGCAGAACATCCCTTATTTGGGTTTGTCTGACAGTTCCTCATGATTCAGGTTAGGTATTTTTGGCTAGAATACCACAGAAGTGATGCTGCATCCTTCTTGATGCATCATAGCAGAAGCTACCCTATTTTGACTTGTTCTGTTACTAATGATATTAGCTTTGATCACTTGGTTAAGGTGGTAAGGTAGTATCTGTCAGATTTCTCTACTATAAAGTCCCTATTTTACCCTTTGAAATTAATAAGAATCTGTGAGGAGAGGCTTTGAGATGATATAAATATCATGTTTCTCATCAAAACTTCACCCACTAGTTTTAGCATCCATTGATGATTCTTGCCTGAAACAATAAGGTGGTAATTTTCTAATTCTGTCTTTCCATGTATTAGTTTGCCTTGCACCATATGGAAAGCTTTCCTTTCTCCACTTATTCATTTATTTCCGTATGGACTCAAAGATTTTTATTCTATTTGATAAGTTACAACCCATTACTATCAGAGTTTATTTTAACGTGGAATTGTCCCAGATTGGCCATTAGGAACCCCTTTAAGCTGGCTCTGTGTCCTATTGATATGTCCCCATCATTCTTTGGGGACTTTTCTTATTGAGATTATTATTTTTAACAGGGTACATTGCTACCTTGATAAAATCAGCCTTCTGTTAATAAGGAACAAAAGGAGAAACAAAAATTGTGTGGGCAACCAGAAGTGTCTACCACACCTAGCTCCTCACCAGCCAAGAGGTGGTGGCTTGAATCCAGGCTGACAGCCTTGCTTTGTTCTAACAAAACAACTTTGTGCCTACATTTCAAAAAAAGCCTTGAGGCCATTTAATTCCATCCATTCTTCTCCTCCCTGTAATCCTTTATCACTATCCAAACTGAGTGCTCCTAGAGCCAGGTCATCTGTGTTGCACAACTCCTGGAGGTGCCATTCATATTGCAGACTATGAATGATGTGCTAGAACAGGAGCCAGCAAATTTTCTTTCTTTCTTTCTTTTTTTTTTTTTTTTTTGAGACAGGGTGGAATGCAATTGTATGAACACAAGGCTCACTACTACAAACTCTACCTCCTGGGCTCAAGCGATCCTCTCACCACAGCCTCCCGAGTAGCTAGGACGGCAGGTGCACACTGACGTGCCTGGCTAATTTTTTTCTTTTTTTTTTAAGAGATGGGGTTTTGCCATGTTACCCAGGTTGGTCCTGAACTTCCCAGCTCAAGCAATCTGCCCATCTCAGCCTCCCAAAGTGCTGGGATTACAGTGGCGTGAGCCATTGTGCCCGGCCAATAAACCTCTATAAAGGGCCAGATAGGGCCAATAGTCTCCACTGTGTGGGCCACACAATCGCTGTTGCAACTACTCATTTCTGCTGTTGTAGTGGGAATGCAGCCATAGACAATGTGTAAATGAGCGGGCATGGCTATGATCCAAAAAAACTTTATTTATGGACACTGACATTGAACTTCATATCATTTTCATGTATCATGAAATATTCTCATATTCATTTTTAAAAACCCATTTAAAACGTAAAAATTATTCTTAGTTTGCGAGCTATACAAAAACAAGCAGCTGGCTAGATCCGGCCATAGTTCACCACCTCCTGCTCTGCTCAGCCTGAGCCGTCTTGTGCTCCTGCCTCCGGAGGTCTCTTCTCCCTTACCCTAATCTCCAATCTGCTATCCTGCTCTGGGCTTCCTCTCCACCTTCTACCTTCTTCCTTCCCAGATCTTTCTTCTGTGTCCTGCTTTCATTCAATTGTATATAAACTTCTTTCCACTTCTAACCTCCTGGCTCATTCCTTGCCTTAACTGAAAAGTGACTGTAATCCCTAAGGAACATGATTCCACTGCTGAATTCTAGAAAGGATGCTACTCATTTTCCCATGCCCCACAACCCATGGGCACGGAAAGTGGTATTGGCGCTCTCCACATTCCTCAATCCTACTTCTAAACCTTTAGCTCTTCCAACGTCCAGCAAAACTCCCTCCTCCTTTGATGCTCTACCATCTGAGTCTTTCAGCAATAGCTAACATATGCTGAGCAACATCCTAAGCAAAACCAGGAGACAAGTACCATTGTTATCCCCCACTTTGCAGAGGCAACGAGGGGTTAAAGTCACACAGCCAATAGTAAATGGCAGAGCCAGGATCTAATCCCAGCAGTCCACACTTACTCCCAAGATGTTACACCGCCTTTTCTCTATGACCACATGGATCACCATCCTCCATTCAAGCCTCTGAATTCCATTATCTCCTGGATCAGTTAGGTACCTGGGCAGAAACAGGTGCACATTCAGCCTGAGTCATTTGAAAAGGATCTAGTCAAGGAACTATTTACAAAGGTGTAGAGCAGTGTTGCTCAACCTTTTGTCATTATCTCCTTCTTTCATCCTAAAGAGAAAAATTTAAATTTCCCTCGACAAAATTTTGGTGAGTGAGGTTGAGCTTTGAAGGCCAACAAACCATTTCATATCTAAGACTGTTTTGCTCCCCCAAACTAATTTTCACCCCTTTAAAGGCAATATTACCCCCATTTAGAATGTAAGAATGCATGGAGAGGGAAACCATAGTGATACCACAGCCCTCCAGGCTAGTGACTGAGATACCATCTCAAGGCATCTCAAGTGGTGAGGGAGGGAGGTATTACTGGAAGTCAGAGACATCTGAGAGCTGTGACATTCTGTCAAGAGATTGGTATGGCCCCAAGACTGATCCATTCTTCACACTATAGTGAAAGTCATCTTCCTTCCTTCCTTCCTTCCCCTTCCTTCCTTCCTTCTTTCCTTCCTCCCTCCCTCTCTGTCTGCCTGCCTTTCTTTCTTTCTTCCTTTCTTCCTTCCTTCCTTCCTTTCTTTCTTTTTTCTCTTTCTTTCTTTCTTCATTTCTTTCTTTCTTTCTTTCTTTCTTTCGACAGAGTCTTGCTCTGTCACCCAGGCTGCAGTGCAGTGGCATGATCTCAGCTCACTGCAACCTCTGCCTCCCGGGTTGATTCTCCTGCCTCAGCATCCTGAGTAGCTGGGATTACAGGCATGCGCCACCATGCCTGGCTAATTTTCTGTATTTTTAGTAGAGACAGGGTTTCTCCATGTTGGTCAGGCTGGTCTCAAACTCCTGACCTCAGGTGATCGCCTGCCTTGGCCTCCCAAAGTGCTGAGATTACAGGCGTGAGCCACTGCACCTGGCCGAAAGTCATCTTTCTAACTGGAAACAGTGGGCGCCTTTGGAAGATGGAACTGGATAGTGGAAACAGGCAGGAAGAAGACCTTTTCAGCTTTTGAAGGCTGTACAATATGCATGTATCATCTAATTTTAAAATAAAATGTAATTTTAAAAATTGACCTAAAATGCAAATATGGTCATTCTTTCCCATGCTCAAAACACTTCAGTAGCCCATCTGCCACCAAGTTAAAATCCAAATTCATCCACATGTCACACAAGGCCCGTGGCATACTTCTTTAGCCCATCTCTGCCACTCTCCACCTCAAACCCTGTGTCCAGACATGTGAATTGCTGAAAATTGAGTGCATTCCCTAAGCAACGTTTTTCCTTTATTGCCAATTTGCTCATAATACCATGTTGTATCAGACATCTGTTTCTTATACCTGCAGTTTCCACATGCTAGAATGCAAAGCCTCTCCCTCCCCTCTACTGTTCTTCCTGGTGAATTCTTCATTCTTCAAGATCCAGTTAAAATTACCTCTCCTGGCTCCCACTCCCGCTTCCAAGAGAACAGTTGACAACCTTCTCTGTGTCACCACTGTACAGTACAGTGATTAAGAATATAAGTTCTAATGCCAAACTATGTGGGTTTTGATCCTGGATTTGCCAATTCAGTTGGTCACATTGGGCACGCTACTTAACCTCTGTGTTTTGGTTGCCTTATTTATAAAATGGGGATTCAAATAGTTTCTATCTTAGAAGGAGAGCCTTCATTCATTAAATATTAACTAAGCATTTGTTTTTCTATATTTAAACCAACCAAAATTCCTGCCCTGGTGGAACTTAGATAGATTCTAGTGCAGGGGTTGGCAATCTACAGCTCCTGACCAAACTTAGTCACTTGTTCTATAAAGTTTTATTGGTACATGGCCACACCCTTTAGTTTATGTATTATCTATGGCCACGTGCATGCTACAAAGGTTGGGTTCAGTGGTTGCAACACAGACCATATGGCCTGTACAGCTGAAAATATTTACTATCTGGCCGTTAAAGAAAAGGTTTGCTGTCCCTTGTTCTAGTGAGATTAAAGTAGTTCACACATGTAAACATGTAAAGTGTTTAAATGTTTGAATCATTGCCTAGCACTTGGTAAGACACTCAATTAATACCAGCTTTATTAACATGATTGCATTCCTTTACTGTAGCACCTAACACCAGTACTCAGTTAAATTTTTTGCTGAATAAATCAATGAATGGAGAGGTAAAGAGGAACCAGAAGTTGGGGTTACGGAAGTCACTGATGGAAGAGTTTCAAGATAGTAGAAGTGGTCAGCCCTGTTAAGTGACAAGCCAAGGACTGAAGAAAGGCTGGCAGATTTGGCAATCAGATGAAGTGACCTGACCAAAGAGCAGCTTGTGTGAAGTAGTGAGGACAGGCGCTGGTCTGCAACGGGTTTAGGAGGAAATGGAAATGAGGAAGAAGAGATAGGAAAGTGGAGATTATACGATGGCAAGTATCAAGATGAAAATGAACACATTTGGCCTGCTACCTGAATTTTTTAAATCGGCTCACCAAAAAATATCAGGCTTATTGAAATATTGGCATATCTGATGAAGTTTCCTCTTATCTTTGAGCTGTTTGGGTTTGGGTAAAACTTCAATGCTTAAAATTCACGTCTACAACTAGCAGGCAGAACCTTAAAGTCCAGAACAATTAAAGGGTTTAATAATGGTGAGGCATATGATGATGCCGATGATGATAATGTTTCTTTCTTTCTTTTGTGATCTTAATCATTGTGTGATCTTAACTAGTTTGAAATGAGAATTTCAATGGAGACAGTAGTGTAAATTTACCAACAGAACAATTACAGTCAAGACAAAACAAAAACTATACAAGCATATTTTTGTTCATTCTATAAATTTGTACTGAGTATTTTATATACACTAGGCATTCTGACAGATATAATTATGTGGGTATAAAATTTAGTTATTTGATAGTTGCTTTCCCCACCCATTCCAGAAATTCATGATTTAGTTGGTAAAGAAAATCAGTTAAGCAAATAAATTCACTATTTGTAGAAGTCTAGATGGGTTATGGTGGGGGCACAAAATAATAAAATAATGTATTTAAAACTATTTTCACATCTGTGAAAAGCTCTGTACATCTGTGGCATTAAGACTAAAGAGAACGGTATCAAGTCATAGCTGCTTTCTAGAAAACATGCACGAGACATTTAGGACCTCTGCATGTTACCACTGAGTTGTTTTCCTTTTAAGGGGCTACAAAGGAGTATGTTCAGCATGATCTTATTTTTATTAAAATTATACTTTCTATACAGAAAAAGACTATAAAAATACACACTTAAAACATTAGCAGGGACCCACAGCTAGTATCATACTGAATGGGGAATAACTAAAAGACTTTTCTCCGTGATCTAGAACACAACAAAAATGCCCATTTTTACCACTATTATTCAACTTAGTACTGGAAGTTCTAGCTAGGGCAATCAGACACGAGAACGAAATAAAAGGCATCCAAATTTGAAAGGAAGACGTGAAATTGTCCTTGTTTGCAAATGGTATGATCTTATATTTGGAAAAATCTAACAACTGCACACACACAAAAATATCTATTAGAACTGATCACTGGGCATGGTGGCTAACGCCTGTAATCCCAGCACTTTGGGAGGCCGAGGTGGGTGGATCACTTGAGCTCAGGAATTCAAGACAAGTCTGAGCAACATGACGAAACACCATCTCTACAAAAAGTGCAAAAACTTAGCCAGGCATGGTGGAACACACCTGTGTTCCCAGCTACTAGGGAGGCTGAGGTGGCAGGATGCCTTGAGCCCAGGAAGCAGAGGTTCCAGTGAGTCAAGATCACACTACCGCTCTCTAGCCCGGGCAACAGAGCCAGACCTGTCTCAAAAAAAAAAAAAAAAAAAACCTCAACACACAAAAATCAGTAGCATTTCTATATGCCAACAGTGAGCAATCTGAAAAAGAAGTTTTACAAAGTAATCCCATTTACAATAGCCACACATAAAATTAAATACCTAGGAATTAACCAAAGAAGTGAAAGATATCTATAATGAAAATAACAAAACACTGATAAAAGAAATTGAAGAGGACACACAAAAAAGGAAATACATTCCATGTCCATAGATTGAAAGAATCAATATTGTTAAAATGCCCATACTGCACAAAGCAATCTGCAGATTCAATGCAATTCCTATCAAAATACCAATGCCATTCTTCACAGAAATAGAAAAAAAAAATCTTAAAACTTATATGGAACCACAAAAGACCCAGAATAGCCAAAGCTATCCCAAGCAAAAAGAACAAAACTGGAGGAATCACATTACTGACTTCAAATTACACTACAGAGCTATACTAACCAAAACAGGATGGTACTGGCATAAAAACAGATACATAGACATATGGAAAAGAATAGAGAACCCAGAAACAAATCCACACACCTACTGTGAACTCATTTTTAACAAAGATGCCAAGAACATCCACTGGGGAAAAGACAGTCCCTTCAATAAATTGTGCTGGGAAAACTGGATATCCATATGCAGAAGAATAAAACTAGACCCCTATCTCTCACTATATAGAATAATCGTATCAAAATGGATTAAAGACTTAAATCTAAGACCTCAAACTATGAAACTTCTACAAGAAAACATTAGGGGAAAGTCTCCAGGACATTGGTCTGGGCAAACATTTCTTGAGTAATACCCTTCAAGCACAGGCAACCAAAGCAAAAATGAACAAATGGGATCACATCAAGTTAAAAAGCTTCCACATGACAAAGAAAGCAATCAACAAAGTGAAGAGACAACCCACAGAATGGAAGGAAATATCTGCAAACTACCCATCAGACAGGGGATTAATAACCAGAATATATAAGGAACTCAAACAATGCTACAGGAAAAAATCTAATAATACAATTTAAAAACGGGCAAAAGATTTGAATAAACATTTCGCAGAAGAAGAGATACAAATGGCAAACCAGCATATGAAAAGGTGCTCAGCTGGGCACCATGGCTCACGCCTCTAATCCCAGCACTTTGGGAGGCTGAGGTGGGTGGATCACCTGAGGTCAGGAGTTCGAGATCAGCCTGGCCAACATAGTGAAACCCCGCCTCTACCAAAAATACAAAAATTAGCCAGGTGTGGTGGTGTGTACCTGTAATCCCAGCTACTCAGGAGGCTGAGGCAGGAGAATCGCTTGAACCCGGAAGATGGAGGTTGCAGTGAGTCAAGATCATGCCACTGCACTCTGGCCTGGGCAACAAGAGTGAAACTCTGTCTCAAAAAAAAAAAGAAAGAAAAGAAAAGGTGCTCAACATCACTGATCATCAGAGAAATGCAAATCAAAACTACAATGAGATATCATCTTACTGCCAGTTAAAACAGCTCGTAACCAAAAGACAGGCAATAACAAATGTTGGCGAGTGTGTGAAGAAAAGGGAACCCCTGTACACTGTTGATGAGAATGTAGATTAGTACAGCCACTATAGGGACAGTTTGGAGGTTCCTCAAGAAACTAAAAATATGACTACCAAATGACCTAGCAATCCCACTGCTAGATGTGTACCCAAAAGAAAGGAAATCAGTATATTAAAGCGATATCTGCACTCCTATATTTGTTGAAGCACTGTTCACAATAGTCGAGATTTGGAAGCAACCTACATGTGCTTTAACAGATGAATAGATAAAGAAAATATGGTACAAGGCCGGGCGCAGTGGCTCACATCTGTAATCTCAGCACTTTGGGAGGCCAAGGCAGGCGGATCACGAGGTCAGGAGTTCGAGACCAGCCTGGCCAACATGGTGAAACCCGTCTCTACCAAAAATACAAAAATTAGCCGGGCATGGTGGTGCATACCTATAATCCCAGCTACTCGGGAGGCTGAGGCAGGAGAATCACTTGAACCTGGGAGGCGGAGTTTGCAGTGAGCTGAGATCGCGCCATTGCACTCCAGCCTGGGCAATAGAGTGAGATTCTGTCTCAAAAAAAAAAAAAAAAAAGAAAAAAGAAAGAAAGAAAATATGGTACATATACACAATGGAGTGCTACTCAGCCATAGAAGAAAATGAGCTCCTGTTATTTGCAACAACATGGATGGAACTGAAAATCATTAACTGAAATAAGCCAGGCACAAAAAGACAAACATCGCATGTCTTCACTTATGTGTGAGATCCCAAACATCAAAACAATTGAACTCAAGGAGATACAGAGCAAAAGGATGGTTACCAGAGGCTGGGAAGGGTAGTCGGGGGTGGCAGGGGGGAGATGGAGATAGTTAATGGGTACAACAAAATAGTTAGAAAGAATGAATAAGACCTATTATTTGATAACACAACAGGGTGACTATAGTCAATAATAATTTAATTGTACATTTTTAAAAAAATTAGTCGGTGGTGGCGGGCGCCTGTAGTCTCAGCTACTCGGGAGGCTGAGGCAGGAGAATGGCGTGAACCCGGGAGGGGGAGCTTGCAGTGAGCAGAGATCGCGCCACTGCACTCCAGCCTGGGGGACAGAGCGAGACTCCATCTCAAAAAAAAAAAAAAAAAAAAGAACTTAGAGTATAATTGGATTGTTTATAATACAAAAGATACATGCTTGAGGGGATGGATACCCCACTTTGAATGTGATTATTATGCATTGCATGTCTGTACCAAAATATCTCATGTACACCATAAATATATGCACCTACTATGTACCCACAAAAATTAAAAATTAGAATTTTTTTTTTTTTTTTTTTTTTTTTGAGAGGGAGTTTTGCTCTTGTTGCCCAGGCTGGAGAGCAAGGGTGTGATTTCGGCTCACTGCAACCTCCGCCTCCAGGTTCAAGCGATTCTCGTGCCTCAGCGTCCCGACTAGCTGGGATTACAGGCATGCATCACCATGCCTGGCTAACTTTGTATTTTTAGTAGAGGTGGGGTTTCACCATGTTGGTCTGGCTAGTCTTGAACTCCTGACCTCAGGTGATCCACCTGTCTCGGCCTCCCAAAGTGCCGGGATTACAGGTGTGAGCCCAGACCCCAAATTTTTTTTTTTTTTTAGTGTAAAAACATGGCCAGGCATGGTGGCTCACACCTGTAATCTCAGCACTTTGGGAGTTCAAGGCGGGTAGAGCACTTGAGCCCAGGAGTTAAATACCAGCCTGGGCAACATGGCAAAAACCCATCTCTTCAAAAAATACAAAAATTAGCTGGGCATGGTGGCACACAACTGTAGTCCCAGCTACTTGAAAGGCTGAGGCAAGAGGATAGCTTCATCCCGGAAGGCAGAAGCTACAGTGAGCCAAGATCATGCCATGGCACTCCAACCTGGGAGACAAAGCGAGACCCTGTCTCAAAAAAGAAAAACCCGGTGGGGTGCGGTGGCTCATGCCTATAATCCTAGCACTTTGGGAAGCTGAGGTGGGCAGATCACGAGGTCAAAAGATCGAGACTATCCTGGCCAACATGGTGAAACTCTGTCTCTACTAAAATACAAAAATTAGCTGGGCATGGTGGCATGTGCTTGTAGTCCCAGGTACTCGGGAGGCTGAGGCAGGAGAATCACTTGAACCCTGGAGGTGGAGGTTGCCGTGAGCCGAGATCATGCCACTGCACTCCAGCCTGGCGACAGAGCAAAACTTCTTTAAAAAAAAAAGAAAGAAAGAAAGAAAAGAAAAACCAACCATTAATAGCAGGGGATATATCTGAGTGGTGAGATTACTGGGACATTATTCTTTTCTCAATACTTTTTTGCACTTTAACTGTTTATACAGTGAACAAGCTTACATTTCTTTTTACTTTTTTAAAAATTGAGACAGGGTCTTGTTATGTTGCCCAGCTAGTCTCGAACTCCTGAGCTCAAGCAATCTTCCTGCCTCAGCTTCCTGAGTGGCTAGGACTATAGATGTGTGTCACTGCACTTGGCTTTTTTTTTTTTTTTTTTTTTTTTTTGAGACGGAGTCTCACTCTGTCGCCCAGGCTGGAGTGCAGTGGTGCCATCTCGGCTCACTGCAAGCTCCGCCTCCTGGGTTCACGCCATTCTCCTGCCTTGGCCTCCTGAATAGCTCGGACTACAGGCGCCCACCACCATGCCCGGCTAATTTTTTATATTTTTAGTAGAGATGGGGTTTCACCGTGTTAGCCAGGATGGTCTCGATCTCCTGACCTCATGATCTGTCCGCCTCAGTCTCCCAAAGTGCTGGGATTACAGGTGTGAGCCACCACGCCTGGCCAAGCCTTTTTTTTTTTTTTTCTTATTAAGGCTTATGTTATTTCATAAGCACAAATAACAATGGAACAAAACCATTGAGTTTTATAAAGCAACAATAAGTCACAAGCATATAACGTATGCATGTAAGCATACATAGGCTAGAGGTTTTTACATTTTTGTAGATTGCCCAACGTTAAGTTGTTACACAAAAAGCACCAAAAATTTCTCAGCCTACAAATATCAGCAGATGACATCTCAAAGAGATATGTCTAAAAACTGCTGCTTAGTCCTCTTCTGCAAGGTGGCAAACCAAGCCCAGGCACCCGCTGCTGGAAGGCTGAGATTTACTTACAACCCTGCAGAGCAGGGAGGGAATGCACACAATGAAGCCATGCTGTGTAAATCACTTAGTCTGGCTGAAAGTAACAAGACACAGAATAAAGGTAGCTTAAATAATAAGACGCTTACTACTTCACATAATGTGAAGTCCAGATATAGGTGGTTTCCAAGACTGGTTATGTCAGTTATCTTGACAATTTCAGGATTCTAGGTCAGCTTTCCTTTGACTTCCATGGCTTTCCCCTCCCGGTAGCTCCTGGCATCACTGCTTCACACAAGAACTTCTAAAGGCAGGAAGGGGTGGGTGGTGGCATTTCTGCTCACTCATCTCTCTTTTTCTCAGGGATTCAAATCTTTCCCAAAATGTCTGTTCCTAGCAGACATTTTCCTACATTTCATTGGCCACACTGTGACAGTTCGGTGTAAGGAAAGGCACAGGGAAAAAAACTACGCTCAGTTAAAAGAAGAAACACAGCCATCCCTAAATCAAGAACTGGCCCAGAGAAGGGGATTACCATTATCATCATTATTGCTCTAGGCCAGCAGTGTCCAATAGAATTTAATGTGAGCCACAAATGCAAGCCATATAAATATCCCTGAGTCAGTCTTTGGAAACCTAAAAGCAAGTCTTCATTTTCTCCTATGTGAATGAGTTACAACAATGATAAGCAACACTGCCTCCCACCAGCATAATTAGCAGTGGGTGCCAAAGGTGTATCCAGCATTATTCCAACAAAGTCACCTTGATTATAAAATTTGGATTCTGAGTTCCCCGAGTTATGGTTTGGTGTGACTCTGACTAGCTGTGTGACATAAATGAGTTACTTTGCTTATCTGGGCCCCAGTTTCCTCATCTTAAAACGGGTAGTTCCTTAATGTCCTTTAGAACTCTAGTACTCCATGGTTTTATGCTATAAAATCAGCTAGAGCACCTTCCCAGCCACCTGACACCAGCAAGCCCAGGGCCTTAGGCAAGGACACTTGAGAAGCCATTCAGGATACTTTCTCTGATGCCGTGGAGCAAAACGCACTTTTAGAGGGAAAGAAGAAAGCAAGTTGTGCTGGCTTGTCGTTCATTTACTCAGTAAGCATCACAGGGCATGCACTATGTGCCATAGTGGCTCAAGATTGAATAAGAGAGAATAAGATGTGGTCCCTGCCCTCAGTAAGCTTACAATCTAGTGGGAAGGAAATGTAGAAGAGCAATTACCAAAAGGTATGGAGAGGACTGGGACAGAGGAAAGGGTGTACATGCCTTGCACCTTGCCTAGTTGAGGCAAGATGAGAGAAGCCTTCCTGGAGGAAGTTATATCCAAATGAGACCTGAAGGAAGAGTACTTGGTTGCCTCTCCTGGCATTGTTGGGAACTGTCTGGCCTAGCAGGCATGTCATCATATACTTTACCTGCTTTTCTTCTTTTCTTTGACTTGCTGTTTTTCTATTCCTTTTTTTTTTTTTTTTTTTTTTTTTTAAACAGAGCCTCGCTCAGTTTCCTGGAGTGTAATGGCATGATCTTGGCTCACGGCAACCTCTGCCTCCCGGCTTCAAGTGATTCCCCTGCTTCAGCCTCCCAAGTAGCTGGGACTACAGGCATGCACCACCATGCCCAGCTAATTTTTTTTTTTTAATATTTTAGTAAAGACAGGGTTTAACCATGTTGGCCAGGATGGTCTTGATCTCCTGACCTCGTGATCCGCCCACCTCGGCCTCCCAGAGTGCTGGGATTACAGGCGTGAGCCACCTTGCCCGGCCTTCTATTCCTTTTTCTAATGCATTTGCCCCAGCTATCTGTATAGCCTACAATCTGGTAGACGGACCACAGGGAAACCACTGCGGCAAACTAAAAGTGTCTATCTCAGATCCTTCCACCCCATCATTTCCAAAATCACCCTATCTCCACCACCATCACCTTTACCGCCATCACCACTATCATCCTCATCCTTCCCATCACCATCTCCACTGCTATCTCTCAACACCATCATCATCACCACCACCACCATCATCACCATGAGCACCACCTCTGTCATCATCAAAAAAGCACACAGGTGAGCCTTGCTTTAACTAATCTCAAAACTATATTTAAGATATGAGTTCTATGAACAAATTCAGGAATGATTATTTGCTTTTCCAAATTATCCAATCTAAAGTAACCCTAAATAGTTAAGCTTCCCTAGTGTTTTTAAAATGTGCTTTGGTTTACAAACATTTTAATTGCTCACATCTCTTCAGGAACATGCCTATTTTAAGATGTAAGCATAACAGAAATAGGATTTTCAAGCTGACAGAGAAGGGCAAGTATAAAATGTTTGTAAGGACTCTTTCTTGATTCATTAAATTAATTGAGAAGAGTTTTATAGCATGCACAAATCTACTAAACATTAAGCAGTTTTAGTTGGCCATAAATCAGGGACTGTAAAGGGAAAAATGAATTTCATCAATAGTACTGCTATATAGAAATAGTATATCTATATAAAAATATACTTATGTAAATACATGATACATGTACTTATATATGTATCATGTTTATATTTTATATTTGTATATGTAAGTATACAATATATCATATATGAGATAAATGTATATTATTATTACAAATATCCTGGCTGGGCACGGTGGCTCACACCTATATCCCAACACTTTGGGAGGCCAAGTCAGGAGTATCATTTGATCTCAGGAGTTCAAGACCAGCCTGGACAACATAGCAAGACCTCGTCTGTACTAAAAACTAAAAAAATTAACTAGGCATGATGGTGACCACCTGTAGCCCCAGTCACTAGGGATGCTGAGGTGGGAAGATCGCTTGAGCCTGGGTTGAGGTTGCAGTGAGCCAAGATCGTACCACTGCACTCCAGCCTGGGTAACACAGCGAGACCCTGTCTCAAAAAAAAAGCCCAAAAACAAGCCGGGCATGGTGACTCACACCTGTAATCCCAGCACTTTGGGAGGCCAAGGCAGGTGAATCACTTGAAATCAGGAGTTCGAGACCAGCCTGGCCAACATAGTGAAACCCCATCTCTACTAAAAATACAAAAAAAATTAGCTGGGCATGGTGGTGCATGCCTGTAATCCCAGCTACTCAGGAGGCTGAGGCAGGAGAATTGCATGAACCCAGGAGGTGGAGGTTGCAGTGAGCTAAGATCACACCACTGCACTCCAGCCTGGATGACAAAGCAAGACTCCATCTCAAAAAAAAAAAAAAAGAAAGAAAGAAAAAGGAAAAGGAAAAAAAAACACCAAAAACAAAAACAAAAAACAAATATCTTTTTCTACGTTGTAAAATTTGGGTTAGGGGTTGAGGTACATTATTAAGATGGCTACAAATTCCTCTCATCTTGTATGCACATCCCTTGTGATATGACTTTGCCATTCTTCTCATCAACAAGGAGAGTCTATTTCACTACTCCTTAACTCTGACTCTGGGTTGACTGTGTGACTTCTTATTTTCTTTCTTTGTTTTTTTTTTGAGACGGAGTTTCGTTCTTGTCGCCCAGGCTGGAGTGCAATGGCGTGATCTCAGCTCACTGCAACCTTCACCTCCTGGGTTCCAGCGGTTTTCCTGCCTCAGCCTCCCGAGTAGCTGGGATTACCGGTGCCTGCCACCATGCCCAGCTAATTTTTTATATTTTTAGTAGAGACAGGGTTTCACCCTGTTGGCCAGGCTGGTCTTGAACTCCTGACCTCAGGTGATCCACCAGTCTCGGCCTCCCAAAGTGCTGGGATTACAGGTGTGAGCCACCGCGCCCAGCCAACTGTGTGACTTCTTTAGCTAATGGGATAGTAACAAATGTGATGCAAGCAGAGGCTTAACAAGTACATGCACATTGGGGTTTGTTCTCTCTTGCTGATCTGGGAACCCTGCCACCACCACCATGTGATGCAGTTCAGGCTGGCCTGTTGGAGGATAACAGATCATGTGGAGCAGAGATGAGCTGGCCCACCTCAGGCCCTACCAGAGCAATCAGCTTGCCAAACACAACATATATCAGCGAGGCCATCCTAGACCATCCAGCCCTAGCTGAGCCAGCCCAGACCAGAGACTCATGAGAAACAGTAAAATGTTCATCATTTTAAGCCACTAGATTTTGTGGTGGTTTGTTATACACCAAAAGCTAACTGATACAAGGACCATATCATATTGTATTTTGTTTTCTTCCTTTCTCCATTCCAAAAAGGTTGGGTAAGATGTTTGGTTTACTGAAGTCAGAGTTGCCACAACATACGATCCTTCATTTTCTTCCAATTCTAAAAGCTCTGATTCTCTTATATTATTAAGCTTCCTTTCCCAGCTTTGGTCTTTACAGAAGGGATGGGAAATAAAGGTAGTAAAAATGAGGTATGTTTTTAGGAGTGAGAAGGGAGGGGAACATGTGAATTAAGGTAGTGATGGTAGGATGCTGAGACTAAAAACAGAGGACAGCACAACCCATAAAGTGTTGACTAACTTCCCGGGAGAAGTTTGTTCTAGTAAATCAGAGTCTCTATGAAACTCCCTGGCAAAGACCTCAGATGTCCCTGTGTTAAATTGCAAACACACATTCTAAAATTCCCCTTATGTTCCATTCCTTAGTTCCTCTCAATCTTTTTCACTATCCAAAGTATGGTTTTCTACTTTGTTAGCTAGAATTTTGGGGGCTCCAAGTGACAAAAGCCCAACTCAACCTAGCTCAAGCAAAAAACAATATATTGGCTTTTATATCTTAAAAGTCCAGATCATCCTCAGGCTTCAGGCAAGATTGAATCCAGTTGCTCAAATGATGTATTCAGGGAACTGTCTCCCCAGCTCCACCTCCAGGATCTGCTGCACTCAGTCTTGTCCTATCTATATCCCTCAGTCTCTGACCTATTGTGTGGGTCCCAGACTTCTGTGGCAGCAACTGCTCATTGTGTCTCTCCATCTTGAGTGATCCCAGCCTTCTTCCTACTCCCCACTTATTACCCTAATCATGTTAAGAGACCAGAAAACACCCAATTTCCCAAGGAAAAGGGAAAGAAAATTGGAATTTATCCTAGACCTCTCCATGAGCCCCCATATCTAACAGATCATAAAGCCAAGTCATTTCTACCCCATTTGTGTCGTTGGAATTGGTTGCTTCTTTCCATGGCCCTTGTCACTGTGCTTTATCATGCGTTGTTACTCCTGTCATGGAAGAGGAAAATTTCTCCCAAACCAGTCTTTGCTCTGCTCCCAATAAACCATCCTTCAAGCCTAGAATAACCTTAATTAAAGTATAAAACCTGAGCCTAGCATTCCCTCCCTGCTTAAACTATTTGGTTATGTAACTTGTAAAACCTGTTCCACAAATTTGGTGATTTGCTCAGCTGATCACTTGAGCCCCTCCAGCTCCCCTGGTGGGAGAGAGCCTACTTCTCTTAGGTTGGGTTCCCTAGAAACAGAGCCCAAGCTGGGATCAATGTTCATTGTTATTTTAGGAGCCTCACTGCTCCCTGCCTGTGGGCTGCCTGCCTAGGTAGAATACAGTGTCTTTGGTAAGGAGATTGGAGATTGGCCTCCCAAGAGGCCCAGTGCTCCTCATGCAAATTGCTTTTACCCAGTGACAAGCTCTACCAGCCTGGGGTCTCAGAGTGGGGCCTTCACCCAGCACAAAACATCCTGTTATGCCAGGGGTCAAAAGCTCAAATGCCTCCAGGAGCCAGAAGCCTGACAGACAGGGCAGCCTCCACTCAGCAACCATCGACTACTACCCCGCAGAAATCTGGCACTCACAGTTGCTAAGTCTTTAATTTTTTTCAGGAGGAACCAAAAATATTGAGTTTTATGTGAAATATTCTGGTTTTAAGCTGTTAGCTTGATTAAAAAACAACAACAACAACAAAAAAAAAACCAGGCAAAACAAAACTTGTCTGGGGCCTTATCTGGCCTAGGAGCTGTCAGTTTGTGAATTTGGTTTGATGCCCTAATCCCAGAACAATGGATGCCCACTTGCCCCATATTTGCATAACTTTGGGAGCCACTGCAGTGATCTGGGACTAGACAAAGATCAGCTGTGAATCGACTACAAAAGGTTCCATGATTTCAAAATAAAGGGTAACCTTCTTCAGCAAGGCCTGTGTGACCTCCCTGACCTGGCTTCCACCCTTCTCCACCCTTTCCTGCACCTCCTTCCCCCTCCTCCCAACGTTATTTCGCACCTAGGGCCTTTGGTAACCGGGCTCTTTATCCCCGAGATCCCTCCCCTTACAATTATCTAAGGGCACTCCCAGCATCTTTCAAGGATCCTTTCCCTGACCCCTGCTTTCTCTTCTTACTCCATTTTTCAGAGCTGTTACCTCGCGGCCTCCTGTGTTTTTTACATGCCTGTTGCCCCAGCTGACCGAATCCCTGGAGGGAAGGAGCCTGGGTTTCTTCACCCCTGTATCCCCACTGCCTCATAGAGCCCTGGTGCTTTCAAGGCAGACTGGAGCAATGGGTATCCAATGAAAAAAATCATGACATTGACCATTGCCCTTCACATGTCAGAAATCCATTTGTGAAGAACTGGCCATTTTTATGTTAAGAAATTAAGTTGAAATCTGGTATTCATGAGAAGATGAAAACTTGCTGCATCCTTTAATTTTTAAAATGACTACCTATTTTTGAAAAACTGTTGGAAAAAAATACGTTTTAAAACTTACTCAGCTTTGGACCTCGCTGAGGCTTCCAAGGGGTTCTAGAACTAGAGAATGGCTACAGTGACCAGCATTTGCTTTTCTCGAGACCCTCAAGTGTTCTCAGGGCTCATCTTAAAGTGGGGGATGAGAGGGGAGAGGGGAGAGGGGATGTGTGCTGCCTCCCTGGGAGGGCAGAAACCAGCTCCTCTGAATGAAACAGCACTTTCCACAGAGACAGCGGCCTAGGGTGTGAGGGCGAGCAAGCCGCAGTCGAAAGCCCCTTTGCATAATCCATTCTTAAATTGACTGAGGCTTGTACAGTTGTAAACTGAAACTCCAGAGGCAAACCCTGAGCGGTTACATTTTCTCGAAAAGAATGTTTCCCAGCCTGTCAATTATTTCCTGCTCTCCGTCCCTCCCCAACGCGCGCACACACCCAACTTTTGGTAGCCAGCTGCCTTGACATTGAGCCTGTCTCCTACCTGAAGTGGAGCACCTCAGGAAGCAGCGAGGCTGCCGTTTCATTCATAATACATGAACTCAGGGGAGGAGGGAGGCGGGGGCAGGGGCCTTTCATCTCTGCTATTTAAAATCCCGGCATTGCAGCTGAAAGGGAAAACGACCCGGGAGTGAACGGCACCGGGGATGAAGCATTGCACGATAACGGCACAACCGAGCGCGTCAGCGGCCCGCCCGCCGGCTATTTATACCGCGCAGATTATGCAATCGGGCTCCAGCCATTCATGCCCCGACTGGGCCGCCGCACGCCCGGGGCGGGGGGGCCTCATTCCCGGGCGCCGGGTCAGTTTCTAAGTTTGCATCATCCCCTGCATTACGAGAGAGCTTGGGTTTCCATTCCTGCCAGCGGGGCTTGGGGGAGACAGCTGGGCTACAAACTCACTTGGCACACACGACTGCTCACTTAAACATCATAATAAAGGCACCAGATCGCCCGAGGCGCGGCCCCGCGCGCAGGGCCGAGCTGGGGGAGACCGGAAGGAACTGATAAACCGAGCGCTAATGACACCCCCTCCCGCGTCGGAAGTGTCCTCGGAGCGCCGGTCATTGAGAAATACCGAAGGGGCAGAGTGGGGGTGAAGCGAGGACAGGCCCGGGCGCAGCTGCGCGCGCCTCGCGAGGCGGGGAGCGGGGGCGCCGCGGCAGCGGGGGGCTTCTGCAGGCTGGGCCGCGGCGGGGCGGTGCGAACCTTTGGGCCCCGTGGAGTCCTTCCTAAATCACCCCCTCCCCGCCTCTGGGAGGGGGGAGGGCGAGTGATTGCTAAGATCCCACCCCCGCCCCTGGGGAAATCTACACTGCCGGCCCTACCGGACGAGAGGGGGGAGAAGGACACGAACGAAAGAGCGGATTGCAGAGGCTAAAATGTCCGCTTCTCCTGGCGCCCGAGCCAGGCGGGAGGAGTGGGGGCCGCGGCCGGCTTCCCAGTGAAACAGGACCTGCGGGGCTACTGAGCATGCCCGTCCCCGGCCGCTGAGGGTCGCTCCGGCTCCGCGCTCCGGGCTTTCCGGGCAGCCCGCGGGAAGGGCCCGGGTGGGGGTGCTCCCTCGCCCAGGACTCGGAACTGAGAAGCCTGTAGGTGGGGGACCTGCTGGGGGCCCCGCTGGGTTTGCGTGAAGTTGTGAGCAGATCGATATTACTTTTGAAGCTTTACGATCCTACTCTGACTGAACACTATTGATTTGATCGTGTTCAGAGATTCCCGCAGCCCCCTGTTCTGCCGGTTGTGGGGAGAGACAGGGATGTGGGTCCTTAGCTCTTTCAGCAGTGACATTCAATTAAAGCCCTAAACCTGTGATATCCCCTATTCCAGCAACAATCCAATGGACTTTGATAACACCCTGATGTTCAGATCAACAGACATATCTGAGTTATTCGCCCAATATCCTCATTTATTCCATGGAGCTGCAGGAGTCAGACTTGCCTCAACCACATGTAATTGATGGGGAGGACCAAGAAGTGACCTGCTAGTAATGTTTCCATCGAAAGGCCTCTTTTGGGTGTTGAACAAGGCAGAAGAGAACTGGCAGCCTTCATTTAAAGGAACATGAAGGACAGAGTGGAGGGGGGCATTTGGTAAACCAGCTGGCCGGAGAGAGGAAAGGGCTACCAGGAATCTGTATAGCCCATTTAACATTCCCAGCAACCCTATGTTGTGGGTACTATTCCGACACAACAGACACTGAACCCAAGGCTCAGTGGACCTAAGGGCCTGCCTGAGATAGCCCAGCTGGAGTATAGCACCAGGTGATCCCAGTGGGGACTTGGGGACTCCTGGACCTCAGAATATTTATCATTGTTCCGCTGGCAACCTGGTCCATAGACTGGGCCAGTCATTCACTGCTATTAAGCAGAGAGCTGGCTGAGTGAGTGGTGATGACACCAATTTAACCTGCTCATAGAGCTGGCCTACCTGCAGAAATTAATCACCTCACCTGCCACCTTGCCATTTGTGTACCTTGAAACTGGAGGGTGGAGCCCAAGAGATGCCCATAGGGTGGATAATTTTGACATGGGTAAGTGCTTGTGTTCTGGGAAGTTCAGGAATAACAGGGTGGGATCTCTTTCAGCACTCCCAGGGAGAAGAGCAACCACGGCCAAAGGTGAGACCTGGGTAGATTCCTTAGCCATCTGGGGATTTAGAAGACAATGAGATCTTGCCTTTGCTTAGTACTTTCTCAGGAACTCTCAATGACCTCAAAAACTGATAAAGACAAGCTTGGCCTTGTTATTCCTGTTTTATAAAGAAACTCACTCGGGGTCTCAGGACTGCTAGGAGAAAACCAGAACCACGCTGTTCCATCCCCTGGTTCATGCCCTCCCCACCACCACACATCACCAGCGTGAACCCCACTCCATGTCCACAGAGATCATGGCTGTGATAAGCACAAAGCCTGGAGTAAACCACCAGTTTCTCTCTGACTCAAGGTGAAACTTTTCGGAGCATTTGTGGCTCTTATGTGCACATAAATTTTAGGAATACTAAATTTGAGGCATTTATTTATTTATTTGGAGACAAAGTTTCGCTCTTGTTGCCCAGGCTGGAGTGCAATGGTGCAGTCTCGGCACACTGCAGCCTCCGCCTCCTGGGTTCAAACAATTCTCCTGCCTCGGCCTCCTGAGTAGCTGGGATTATGGGTGCCCACCACCACACCCAACTAATTTTTATATTTTTAGTAGAGACAGGGTTTTGCCATGTTGGCCAGGCTGGTCTCAAACGCCTGACCTCAGGTGATCCGCCCACCTAGGCCTCCCAAAGTGCTGGGATTACAGGCATGAGCCACTGCGCCCAGCCTGAGGCAAATATTTAATCTCTTAACCTGTTCAGTGCTTGCTGTTTAGTTAACATCATATCTGGATTGTCCCACAGACATTCAAGAGGATGGAAAAGTCTACTGTGTTTGGAGAGCAGCAAGGGATAGGGACTATGTCCCTTGTTTCTTTTTCTTTCTTTCTTTCTTTTTTTTTTTTTTTTGAGATGGAGTTTTGCTCTTGTTGCCCAGGCTGGGGTGCAGCGGCACAATCTTGGCTCACCGCAACCTTCACCTCCTGGGTTCAAGTGATTCTCCTGCCTCAGCTCCCGAGTAGCTGGGATTACAGGCACGCGCCACCACGCCCGGCTAATTTTGTATTTTTAGTAGAGACGATGTTTCACCATGTTGGTCAGGCTGGTCTCGAATTCCCGACCTCAGGTGATCTGCCTGCCTCGGCCTCCCAAAGTGCTGGGATTACAGGCGTGAGCCACCGCGCCCGGCCGGGGCTGCCTCTTAACGCGAGAAATTCCATAATTTCTACGGAAATGCAAACGTTTCTGGGCTGTGCTGGGTTGACCTTTTCCTTTGCACGAGTAATGATTCTTAAAAACGTCCGTTCCTTGGCCAGGCGCGGTGGCCCATGCCTATAATCCCAGCACTTTGGGAGGCCGAGGCAGGCGGATCACGAGGTCAAGAAATCGAGACCATCCTGGCCAACACGGTGAAACCCCCTCCCTACTAACAATTCAAAAATTAGCTGGGCGTGGTGGCGCGTGCCTGTAGTCCCAGCTACTCAGGAGGCTGAGGCAGGAGAATCACTTGAACCCAGGAGGTGGAGGTTGCAGTGAGCCTAGATCGCGCCACTGCACTCCAGCCTGGGGACAGAGCGAGACTCCATCTCAAAACAAAACAAAACAAAAATCCATTCCTCTATTGAGACAAAAAAAAAAAAAAAAATCACAAGATTCACGTGAAACGGAAAAGCCTCTGCCTTTCAGAACCTTGGCAAAGTCGAACCCCCTCCCCTTTCTGGTTGGGTTGGGCTGGAGAAGCCAGCCCCTGGCACCTGCGCCGCCCCTACCTTCCCACCCCGCGATGGGGGTAGTTGTGCCTCTGAGCCTGAGCACCTCTTCAGCTGTTTTACTCCCTCCCCTCCCTTGAGTTTCCCATCTCTGCCCCCGCCCAACCCCCCGATTTTTAATCTTGGGGTTTGGAAGGAGGGAGGGGGCAAAAACGGGAGCCAGATGTGTACGAGTCCTCCGCTCCCGCCTCCTCCCTCCTCTCGGGCTTCCTAAAACCCGGAGCCCTAATCAAGGAGGATTCGGAGCCAGACGGTCGCGGCGCAAGCAAACAACTCGGCTCCGCGGCTCCCCCGGGAGTGGAAGCCAGGAGGGAGGGGGAGAGGAAGCGGGGTGTGCTCAGTAGGCGGGACAAAGTTTTTTTTTTTCTTCTCCCTTTTTTTTTCGGTCGCAAGTAGGAAGCTTTTTGCACTCCACCACCTCTGGCCGCTGGGAAGACGTCATCGCTTCCGCCCTACTTCCTCCTCCTGTTGGCGGCGGTGAGAATCCAATATGGAGTAAATCGGTGGAGTCGAGAGATGGGGCTCGGACGGGGCGCCCTGCACCGCCTCCCAGGCGCACCTCCCCCGGCCGCCGACCGCTCCCCGGAACCGTGATTGGCCCGGCCCCCCGGGGGCGACCCCGGACTGAGCCCCCCCACCCGCGGCCGGCGCTCTTCTCCTCGCAGCAGTCCCCGCCGCTCCGAGGCGCGCTTGTTTTTCTCCTGCTCTCCCCCACCGCCGTCCCCTTCCCAAATCTCGCCCCCTCTGCCCGCTCCCGAGCCCCCGGAGCCTCCGCCCGCCTCTCCCCACGGCGCTGCGGCGTTCACTCCCCGCGCAGCCTGCCTTTGCACCCCTTCCCCCAAACCTTACCCCGCGCCCTGCTTCCCCTTCTGCTGCGGCGCCCCCTTCATCTCTAGCCGCCCCCCCTCCCCAAATCAGGCGATCTCCGGAGATGTGAAGAAGGGGGGCGAGCGGACAGGAAGATGAAGGGAGCAAAGCTGCCCGCCGCGGGACAGGCGTCTAGGTGAACAAGAAAATGACCGAAGAAACACACCCGGACGAGTAAGTTTGGTCGTGGGGTGGGACGAGGGTGCCCCGCGGGGGCAGCGTGGGGGCCGGGGCTGAGGATGCGGGCGGGGACGCTTATTGGGTGAACTTGGCGTGGGGTGCAGCGACTCGCTGACCTGTCGGGGTTGGGACGCAAGGCTTCCCTGCTTGTTGAAGTGAGGAGGGGGCAAAAACTGCTGCGGGCTGGCGGGCGCACGCCTAGGGTCGGCGGGCTGGTGGCAGCTCCGGGGGCCAAGGGCGTGCGGGTGACCTCCGGGCGGTCTCCGCTCCCTCTCCGAGGACTTACAGCTCCCCCGCCCCCGAAATCCTCGGCGGCTGGAGCGGAAGACCTGACACCCCCACTCCGACTTCCCGGGGCCGGTGGGTTTTTGCACAGTGACTTTGTGACTCCCGCCGCCCCGCGAGCCCTGCAGTCAGCTCCGGAGCCCACTGGGGCCTAGGCTCCGCCATTTCGTTTTCTTGAATCGCTCTCATTTGCATACCACATTTTCATTCATAAAAAACACGGCGGAGCGAGAGGAGGACGGGCGCGGGCTGCGCGGGGGTCTGGTGCGCCAGGGTCCCCGCGCGGGCCGGCGTGCTGGAGCCGCCCGAGGGGCCCCGCGGCGCGTGAGTGCCTGTGCACGCGCTTGTGGCCGGCACACGAGTCCTGCGGGGTCGGGCTGCTCGGGGCTGACCGAGGCGTGTGCGGCGGGGGCGTGCGGGGCATCGCGCTGGGGGCGCATGTGTGTGTGTATATGTGAGTGTCCTCGCGGGTGCGCGTGCACGGGCTTGTGCCTGGCCCGCGGGCCCAAGGGGAACAATGCTCGGGGCGCTCCGCCGGAGGGATCCTGGGCCGCCCCGCGCGGGACCCGTGACTGTCGCCAGCCCGGGGCGGAGGTGCAGCTGCCTCCTGCCTCGCGGTCCAGGGGTCCAGTTTGGCGTTTCCCCTCCCTGGTCTGAGGCGTTTTCAGTCTAGGGTGCGACGGGGGCGGGGCCGCGGGGCCCGACGCCTCAGGTCTTCTGCCTGGGGTTTGAGCGGTCACCGCGCGGCGGCCGCCGCTGCTGCTCAGTGGCTGTGCCCGCCACCAGCCACTTTTTTTTTTTTTTGTGAATAAGACGCGCTCCTTTATTGTCACATGATATCCCTCCCCTCCTCCCCTGCACATTCATAAATCCGGAGCCTGTATCGGTTCCTTTCATTCAGTGCTGCCATTAGCCAAGGTAGCGGCGCCGCGGGCTTGGGCGCAAAGAGCCGGTTGGCAGCCGCGGGGACGCGCCCTGGAGGGAGGCCCCGCGCGCGTCTTTGCAGGGGAGTGCGGGCTGCGGGAGGCGTGCTCCAGAGGCCCCAGGTCTTTTGCCCCCCGCAGGCATTGAGCCTCAAGAGTACTGGGAGGGGAAGTGACTCAGGGCTGGGCAACTGGGAGGCTTGTCTCTTGCAGCAGGTGACAGTGCTGTGCCCTACTCTAGGAAATCTACTCACTTTATTAAATATACCCCCTTTATCCTTTGGCGTTTGCTGTTGCCAGTCCGGGCTAGAGTGGGGCTGGTGTTTGGGAAAGGGAATTTCAATTTCCTTCCTGTGAGTCCCCAGGGTACTTTGACTGCAGTAACCCCTGATCTTCCAGACAGCCGTCACAGGAGAGGATCCCTGCTGGTGTGCCTGTCGCAGACGTCCCACCGCATCTGCTGGTGTTTCTATTTCAGACGTTTTGCTTTGTCTTCGTATATAGCATCTTAAAATGGTAAAATGAAAAAAAGTTGCGCTTTTAGGGCTGAAATACAGAGAAGGAATATGCTGCTGGGCCTTGCTGCCTTTTGAACGTGGCCAATAAATCAGTATTTTTATGGGCCCTCGATTGTACCTGCACACAGAGTAGTAGTAGCAGTGAGGCTGGTTGCTGTGCTGTGGCCTTGCAGATTCTTGGAAAGGTTTGACCACTCTACCTTGGCTCCACCCCTTGAGAATACAGGCCTGACCTGGCCCTTTTTGTGGCAGCTTGTCCGCCTTGCATCTTTCTCCATCTGCTATCCAAAGCAGAAGGATTTCGAGTGGGATCACCAGCGAGGAAAGAATAGCTCCATTTTAGGCTCTCAGAGCAAGTTCAGCATGAAGCCGCAGCCTCCACTGCTGTCACAAGTCCAGTTGAGAGGATAGATATTTGAGGAGTTCTAGTTTCACTTAGAGACTGAGAAAGCCTTGGCACCTCAGCCACTGAAGAAATGGGTTTATAGGGGTTATTTTTAATGTGATGACCTTGGCACAAAACTTAAAATGCCTGAGAAGAAAGCGACTTCGTGGGCTTTAAACTGCCATGGTAGCCACTGTCCATTATTTTGTTCAACGTACCTGTGTAATGACGCATCTGAAAAATTCCTTTTAAATGTTAGTGACAGTAAGATTTCTCTCTCTGAATTACAGAGCTTGCTGTGATTGCTTTTTTGTTATTTTGTTGTTTGCTGCCACTGTCTTTAAGTCTAGAGCTAAAATTATTGTTTGATTAAGGTAGCCATATTTGCTTAGATTTTTGCTAGATTCCTACTTTGGGTGAATTTGATCTATTTTTTTCTTGTAGTGATTTTATGTTTGAGGTCTCTCAGATACCTTTGGAACCAGGCAGGGGTTGCTACTTAAGAGAACTGGTGGCATCAAACTGGAGACCTAGGAAAGATATATTTGTACTTTAGGTAAAATAGACTTGATAGTCTACATGTAGTAAACGTTTTGTTGAATGGTCCAGATAATATCTGTTTCATTTAGCATCAGAATGCAGTAAATCAGAATCTTGCAAATAGTAAAACTGTGCTTAATTTAAAAAAATAATGTTTTGTTTTCTAATGTTGTTTTCCATGTCAATTTAAAATTCTTCTAATATATGGTAATTCAGGAAAGTTTCTTTGCTCTTGTTGATAATGGTCCCAAAAGATATCTTCCATATAGAAAATACACTGACCATTCTCTCTTTCGTCCCCCCGCCATAGAAATGCATGTTAAAATTTACAATTATACAGACTTTTAAGAATATAATTTAAGAAGTGAAGAGCATCAGCAAACTATTGTAAGTCGTCCTCTGTGCATAGGGTTGGAAAATTTTTTAAAATCCATACCTATTTTGTCACTATCTTTAAAGCATTTGATCATTGAATGGCTTGGAAATTTGCAGACAAGATAAACCTTACTGAACCAAGCTCTAACCCTGGAGACATCGAGCTGCCATTCAGCTTTCTCTTTTGTTCCTTTCATGAACTCTTCTCTGTAACCCACTTCTTGCTGGGAATGGATTTGCAGCTTCCCTTTCAGTCATAGTTTTCCTAACCGTCGAAAGGTTTCCCATTAATAAAACAGGCGTAAGTATTTTTGCTGAACCATTTCAAAGACATTGCAGACATTGGGACTCTTATACCTAAATATTTGAGCTTACTTCTCAGGAGATAAAAATACTGTTCTGTGAAACCACAATACTATTATCACATTTTACAAAATTAATAATTCCCTGATGTCTTTAACACTCTGTCTGAATTGTCTGCAAAAATGTCTTTTATAACTGGTTATTCAGCCAGAGACCAATCGAAGACCCCGAGTTAAATGCATTTGTAACATGTATTTAAGGCTTAAGGCTTAGCCATTTGCTTACTTTATGATCTAAGGCAGTTTGCTTTCGTATGTCATGTCAGTTTTATATGGAGTGGACAAAATGGGAATAGATACTACCTATTTTGTGGAGCTGCTGTGAGAATTAAATGAGATAGCCTATGTAAAGCTTATAGTACAGGACTAGGCATAAAACAGGTGCCCTGTGTGGCTCTTTGCAGGGCACTGAGATAGATTTCTTTCAGGCTCAGCTTCGTTTTCAGATAACCCTGTGAAGAAGGTATTACCCCCATTTAACTGATGAGAAAGCCGATGTCAAGTTAGTTGCCCGAGACAGCAAACATTTTTTTAAAGCACTTTATTCATTTAGTCTTCTTAAAAATCCTGCGAGGTAGATGGTATTATTATCCCTATTAAATGGGAGAAGTGAGGCACAGAGAGGTGAAGTCCTTTCCTCAAGGTCATCCTATGAGTAACTGAAGGAGCTGGGAATTGAGCACTCCAGTAGCCTGGTTCAGGAAGGGCTCTGGGCTCTTAACTAACCACTGCAAACCAGTTGGGGGGTCCAGCCTCAGTCGTTCTGACTCAGAGCTCGGAGCCTTTCTGCCAATCATGCTTGTTTATTATTCTTCTGAACTGGTGACAATCTGTCATTGCCATCATTTTTCTCACTTCACTTATCTTCCCAGAAAATGCTGTGAAGCATGAGGGGCATACTGAATTAAAATGGATTTAAATAAATTTGGGCTTGAGAATTCTGTGATACACCTTAAAGATAATGGGAGTAGTGCAAATTCAGAGTTGGTTATTATTGGAATGTTAGATCTACGTTAACTGAAATAACAGTTGTGGAAATTAAACTGATACAGTGAGTATTGATCCATTTTCTTTGTGTTTGCCTTAAAAAGGCAGGTATGTTTCTACCAGGGGGTATGGTTCTACTGTACATGAGTAGAACCCTTAAATGTTAAAAATATGGAGTTGACTGTGCAGAATTAGAATCTTGATTTATTCCTCAGAAAATCCCCACACTTCCGGAGACCCAGGCCCGGAGGATGGCTTGAGGCCAGGAAAACCAGCCTGGGCAACACAGTGAGACCCTGTCTCTACCAAAAAAATAAAAAATAAAAATTAGCCGGGTGTGGTAGCACACACCTGTAGTCCCAGCTACTCAGGAGGCTGAGGGGAGAGGATGGCTTCAGGCCAGGAGGTCGAGGCTGCAATGAGCTGTGATTGTGCCACTGCACTCTAGCCTGGGCAACAGAGTGACACCATGTCTCAAGAAAAAAAAATCTTAAAAGTAAGAAAAAACAAAAAAAACCTGGAAGGACCTTAAGGAGCTTGTAAGCTAGGACCTGTCATAGTATAAAGTTAAGTGCCTAGTGCAAGGCTGAACAGCTAGTGAGGTGATAGACCTGGAGTGGACTAAGCTCCATCAGCTGGTTGTGGTCTGGGTTTGTTTCCATGGGAATATTAGCAAATGCAACCTCCTTTCTGACTAAAGCTGGCCCCCTCTGCTTTCCTGTCCTTTTAACCAGTACAATATATAAAAAGTGGATCAGTAGCAATACCCAAAACTATTTTGCCTTAGCAATTTGCTTACTCTTGCTTTTATTCTGAAATTCTCTTCTTTCTTCCTTCACTTCTCCAGTAGGTGACATTCTGCTCATGCCCCCAGCCATCTCTGAGCCATTGCATTTGGGTGGTCCTTTTTGACTTTCCCACCATAACCCCCTCCTCCCAGTCAAAATCAAGTCAAAGTCAAAATCCAAGGCAAAATCAATGTCTGTGTGTATTATATTTTTCCCCTACACTATATGGCAATTATTATTTCAAGTTAGGCTTATACCCAGCTAGATTCTGCATCCGAATATGAGCTTTTTGGATTCAAGGTTACTTCTCAAATGCCTAGTTTTCTAGTTGTTGGCCCAACACCATTGGGCACACTGTGGTTGCTTAATGTCTATTGAATAAAATAATGGATTTAATTATTTTAAAGTACTGTTTCATCTCTACTGACTAATGCAGTAATTACAATTGTTGTATTTGGTTAACTTAGGGTATATATATAAGCCTCCTGAGAAACTCAACCATGTTCACATTGAGCCTCTGGTATTTTGTGGAAATTCCATGCAGAACTGTCTGGTGGTAGTGATCTGTCATTTGTAACTCAAAACTGATTTTGATTCCATTCATTGTTGCGAGAACTGACAAGTAAAAAATCTTGACCACAATAAGACAGGGCCTGTTTCTATGCCTCTGCAGGAGAATCTCTGCAGAAATCACAGTATTAACAATTTGCAATAGCTGCAGGGTTCTGTTGGAGTCTTAACACTTGAGGGTGGATACAGCTGTGCCGATGAACTCTAATATTGGCATCATTCCTGTATTGCCAGCTGAACACAAATACAGTCTAACAGCAAAATTTTCAGAAATTGAACAAGTGATAATAGAGGCAGACCAGAAAGTTTTGGTGTATGTGATTATTTGTTTGGGCTTGTTTTTACTAAGGTAAATTAGGCTGAGTTTTTTAAAAAGACCCCGTCATCTCAATAAACTTGATAACTTATTCTTAGAAATATTTAAAAATTACTATTTAAGTCTAGAACATTGATGGTGCTTTTAAGGCATTTTCTAGGGCTTTTAGTGACTTTGAAGTAGAAGAAATATTTTGTATGGATGTTCCAGTGCCCCCGTGGAACAAAATATATTTTTTATATGCTTGCCCTGGATAGACATGAAGGATTGTTACATCTTGACATATGTCCCATGTCATGGAAGGAAAGTTAGGCCAGGATCATGGGAGTTTGCTAAATTAAGTAACAATTGTTTCATAACTACCCATTTCCCTTTCTCAGGTAACGTTTATCAACATTATGTTCACATGTGGCATATTGCACACATATTATCAAATTGTGCTTATGTTCTTCCTGCTACTCTCAAAGGGTAGTTGAATATTTATTTAAAAACAAACTTTCTGTGTTTACTTGCACTTAGAGGGTAAAGGTAAAGAAACAGATTTTGACTTCACCCTTAGCATTTAACATTTGTGATTGAAGAGATTAGAACAAATATTGGGAGCTTCTAAAATGTATGGTTTTGGCTCCTCTGTGTCCTGAAATAATGATTTTTCAGATCTGGTTGTTTTTGTTCTTCGATATATTTCCTGTGGTCCATTTATAAATGCTTAAAACTTAATTATCAGTTAAGTTTTTAATTGACTTTCATTTGTTCATCTGGTAATGACATCTTTGTCTTTCCATTTTCATTATTTATTCCTCTTGTTTCTTTTTCTTATTGCTTTGCTTTGGCTCTGGCCTCCAGTACTGACTTTTCAGATACGCACTGTTTATTTTGTATTTGCATCCATACTAACTGAGAATGCACAGAGAAGCTTGACCCATCTGTCTTTCTAGGTGTGGGAATAGGTTTGTTTTGTTTTGGTTTTGGGTTTTTTTTTTTGAAACAGAGAGTCTTGCTCTGTTGTCCAGGCTGGAGTATTCAAAGTGATCCTTCTGCCTTGGCCTCCTGAGTAGCTGGAATTGTAGGTGTGCGCCACCACACCTGGCTAATTTTTAAATTTTTAGTAGAGGTGAGGTCTTGTTGCATTGCCCAGGATGGCCTTCAGCTCCTAGCCTTAAGCAGTCCTCCTGTCTCAACCTTCCAGAGAGCTGGGATTATAGGCATGAGCCACCTGCACCTGGCATGGGAATAGCTTTATTTTTTATTTTTATTACTTTTTTTTAGAGATGGAATCTTGCTCTGTTGCCCAGGCTGGAGTGCAGGGGTGCAATCATGGCTTACTGGAGCCTTGAACTCCTGGGCTCAAGCAGTGCTCCCATCTCAGCCTCCCAAGTAGCTGGGACCACAGGTGTACACCACCATGCCCTTTGAGAATAATTTATTAACCCTCATACCCATGGCCTGGCAGAACACTGAGCACATAGTAGGCTTTCTGTAAACAGTTATCAATTGGTTGAAGTAAATATTCATTAATTGAAAAAAATAATTGTACCGTGTATAAAAATTTGACAATTTTTCACAATTTAAAGATAATTTAACAATTATCTTTTTTGGATACCTATATCCAAAAAAGACTTTGAGTTGCTTTTTCAAAACTACTAAAGGAGAGGCTGCCATAATGGTAGTGGAAGAATCATGGGCTTTGGATTGAGACCGTACCTCTTCCCCTGCCACTAAGGGACCCTGCTAAGTATCCTAAGCCACCAGCCCTGGGTTAATGTAAATGAGGTTCATTCTGCTGTATACCTAATAGGCTGTTAAAAAGTAGAAATGGACCGGGCATGGTGGTTCATGCCTGTAATTCCATCACTTTGGGAGGCCGAGGTGGGCCGACCACCTGAGGTCGGGAGTTCGAGACCAGCCCAACCAAGATGGAGAAACCCCATCTCTACTAAATATACAAAATTAGCTGGGCATGGTGGCACATGCCTGTAATCCCAGCTACTCGGGAGGCTGGGGCAGGAGAATCGCTTGAACCTGGGAGGCAGAGGGTGTGCCGAGCAGAGATCACACCATTGCACTCCAGCCTGGTCAACAAGAGCGAAACTCCATCTCAAAAAAAAAAAGTATAAATGAGGTAGCCTAGGTAAAACATTTAGCACAGCACCTGAGAAACTGAGATTCAGTGGCATCCATCTACCCCAGGTCTGTCCCCCGTCATGTAATAAGGTGTTCTTTCTTTTCAGAATTTACAAGGCAGAGGAGATCCATGAACTTTACAAGGCAGGAAACGATATTTTCACTTTATACCTTAGAGAGCTGAAATGACTTGCTCAAGGCTCCTCAGGGAGCTTGTGGAAGGATAATTAGGATTTAGAAGTCATGTTCTAAGACTGACTGTTTCTTTTGGCTTTCTAATGGTGTCCTGGTAGTTTTTCTACTGTGATAATCAATAATGCCCAGCTGACCATTGGCCCCTTTACTCAGTAATCCCAGTTGGCTGTGCTTTTTGAGATTCTGAGTTTTATAGCTTGTCTGTTCTCTTAGGGTAAGAGTACCTACCTGTAATAGCATCCTTGGCTCCCCTGCCGTCCCTATGCCATTCCTGATATGTGGTCTAGATACCTTATTACCAACAGCATTCAAATTATCTCTAAAACAAAAGTCAGTAGGCTTGGTGGGGATGGGTGGGACTGACCATCCTCTTAGGAGTCACTTGGCTTATGACATGTTTTGTCTGCTTGAATGCCATGTTTGGCGTTTCATTTTATTTTTCCAGCCAAGGAATAAAGTGGACGATGGAGTGGGTATACAGATGTAGTGCTAGACTAAAGGTTTAATTTATCAACATCCCAGTAATTTTACTCATTTTTATAGATCTTTTAAAGCAGCATAAGTGTCACTATAGTCTTAATATAGTTATTACATTTCTCCCCTTTGCTTAAAGGTTAAGTCAAGTTTGATTTTTTCTTAGGCTCAGACTCGCAAAGCAAATCTGCCTTGCTAGAATGATGTGCCTGGGCTCAACAGCTCACCTCTGGCCTTGAAGGCCTAATAATGATTGCCTTCTCATTGGTCTGTGTGTGAGCACATTTCAGAACAGTACTCTGCTGTTTGTTAAAACAAAAAACAACAACAAAAAACCTTTGAAGACCTTACCGTCCATTCTAAGATGTCTTTTGTACTAAGGAAAATTGGGGATGCTAGATTATAGGTGTTGATTTGGAGTGTGATATACTGTGAATCTGAATAACTTGAATTTGGAATGTACTTAGGCCCCAATTGCAAATTATGTATAAATTATTGTATTGGATAAAATAAATGAGTGGAAGTACAGCCAGAGGAGAGGGAGCCACTAGCCATTGAATGCCTACCACGTGACATTCACTTACTGCAAATATAGAGCACCTAGCCTGCCATACAATACCAGAGCTGTGGCTCAGGAAGTCCCTGCCCTCGGGGCACTTACATTCTAGGATGCTAGACAGTTTCTTCTGCTTTAAGGTGTGAGGACAGCCCTCTTGATGACTGACTAACTGATTACTAACTAGAGTTGTTTTCCTTTTTCTTCCCCTCCCTGCTGGGTTCCTCCTGGAACTGCAGACTAGAAATGTGACGTGTTGGGGTTCTCATATTTGGGGTAGGGGAACTCTTCATGCACAGCATTGAAGGACCTACAGGCCCTTGCTGGAATCTTTGAACAAGCAAGCTTTTCAAGTCGTTTTTAGGTATGAGAGAAAGAATGAGTGAGGGTAAGAGAGAGAGAGTGTGTGTGTGTGTTGTACATACAAGCACGTACACATTCACACATGGATGGAATATGTCCAACCGTCAAGCGTCCACATACCACAGGTGAGGAAAAGATTCTGAGAGGGCACTATCTTGCCTGAGGTCTCACACACACACAGCAGGATTTGTTATTTTTAACCCAGGTCCTTTGACTTCAAATCTTAACATCTGTAGAACAACAATCTGTGTTACAACCTCACAGGGCCTCAGTTTTCTCGTATAAAAAATTGTGTTGTCTGAAAAGCTTGGTTTATATTACTGTTGAGCAAATGAAATTAGAACTCATTTAGAATCCTGTAAACACCTCAGAACTATGCAGTGACATTTCTTCCTTGCATTCCTGTTCAGCTCTATGCAGTAGGGAGCCAGTGCCCATCCAGGTGGCCTTTTCTGTACTGAGATACAAACAGCAACTCTACAAATACTTGTTTTGGAAAGAGTAAGCCAACTTACCCCTGATGGAAAGCTTGTGAGAGCAATATGGCTAACACAGCATGGTGTTCACCTGCATCTGTATTGTATGTAGCCTTGCTGTTTTGTGGGGAGGATCCTGTAGCAGTGCTTCTCAAACCTGAGCTTACATAGGGATTCCCTGGGGAAATCTGGTAAAATGAGGATTCTGATCCTGAGATACTGCATTCTTAACAAACTCCCCAGGAATGATGCCACTGAGGGTTCATGGGCTTATCCATGGCTGTGATGGTTTTATCTTCATTGTCCAGACCCTAATAAAAAGATGACTTCACATCTTTGGCATTTTGAATGTTTGCTGAAGAGGCTCATTTGATAAGAAGGTGGTGCTCATACACTGAGAGGTATCATCAGGTGCCTGTCCTTCCCCATTCTTGGCAGGACTTACAACTTTGAGGTACAGCTTGATTTTAGATGGAAATGTACTAGAAGAATTTTTTCTTTTCTTATGGCTGAAAGAAAGTTCTTGGTGAATGCCAGGAGGCCCATGAGATCCATCACTTAAAAAGAAATGTGATGTCCCAAACTGTATGTGTAATGTCTGACTGTCAGACAAATCAGTCATGTATGCACGGAAAGGCTGCCGCCCTGGGAAGCTTGGGCGCTCAGCCCTAGAAGAAATCACAGGAAGTAATTAAACAGAGAAGGTCAGAGAAAGAGGAAGTGGTTGTGTTGTTTCTGATGCAAAGAGCATTGTTGTTACTGGGAATCAAGATGATGATGTTTAAATCTCTTGGAATGTGACTGCTTGGGGATTTGATTGTATTGTGGTCCTTTTAGTTTATTCTTTTAGACAGCAATGTAGTTAGGAAATGAATTGCTTTTAGGTCTTATCAGGAATCCCCACGTGCCTAAGTAGAAGTCTTAAGCGGGAGTTGCTTGTAGCTTGGCAAATTGCACTTAAATGAAATGAATGTTAAGACTATTAGAGGTTAATTTTAGGTGTCTGGAGTTCTCCCTAATTCTCCTGATTAAACACTTTAACATAATAGTTTCCTTAATTGGAATAATGATGGAATATTAGCATGCATATTAAACCATTTACCCAAATTTGAATAGGGTTAAAATGCAAATTATCCATCACTTGTCAGTGCTTACTCTTTAGAGATAATTCTGGTGAGAAATCGGGAAGAGACTGGAATATGAATTGGAATAGGGCTTTCTACTTGAGGCAGCTTTGCTGGGAAAGACAAGAATAAACTAGAGGACTGAAATAAGTGAGAGGCCCCTTTGTTTTCCCCCAAAAGAGGTACTAAAAATATGAAGGCCTGTGCTGTCAATAACTCCAACACGGAGGTGGGTGCAATGGGAAATCTGAAATAAACTGTAGACCCTCTGGTTGTATCTTCATTAGGTTGTCATATTTTTCCTTTTTTTGTTGTTTTTTGTTTTTTGTTTTTGAGACAGAGTCTTACTCTATTGCCCAGGCTGGAGTGCAGTGGTGCAGTCTTGGCTCACTGCAACTGCCGCCTCCTGGCTTCAAGCCATCCTCCCACCTCTGCCTCCCAAGTAGCTGGGACTACAGGCAAGCGCCACCACGCCCAGCTAATTTTTGTATTTTTAGTAGAGAAGGGGTTTCACCATGTTGTCCAGGCTGGTCTTGAACTCCTGACCTCAAGTGATCTGCCCACCTCAGCCTCCCAAAGTGCTGGGATTACAGGTGTGAGCCACCACGCCTGGCCTGGCTGTCACATTTTTCTTTCAGAAGAAGGTGAATAAAACTTAAGGTCTCTCCCCAGCATTTAGATATGTCATCTGCAAGTGTTGAACTGATGCTACCACCCAGTGGTTCCCAAACAAGTGTCTGGGAAACTATATGCACTCCATGCATTGTTTGTGAACCAAATACGTAATGTCTCCCAAGTATATGTATTGCTGTCTTTCAGTGTATGTAGCTACATTTGTAGAATAATAAAATACAACCTTATTACAATACTACTGAATTCACAGTGGATGTTTGGCATATATTTTTCTTTGCTCACAGTTAATAAACACACACACACACACACACACACACACACACAACTATAATCCCTGTGAAGGGAAGCGCTCCCGGAATTTTTTCCCTTTGAGTCCTTGTGCTTGGGAAGTTGGGAATTATTGTTATGAACTGCATTCTGGATATAAGAATGTAAGTGTGGGCACTCTTTGGGGGTGAGGGATGAATACACAGAAGGTGCCTTGGTACTCTGGAGTGGATTTAGTGGAAGGTCTGAAGGAAAGCAAAGGACATGTTTAGTTGGAGTTGGATGGGGGGAGTTACAAGTGAGTCTAACCTACAGACTAGGTATAAAGTTGGGTCTTCTGATTAAAGGAGGAAGAGTTAGGGGAGTGAATCTTCTGTCTGCCAGCTCTGTCCCGTTTCTACTCTTGGAGTTAGCATTTGTGTGAACACCTTGTCTGTGTGGTGCACAAGTGGAAAAGGGGATACACTCAACACTGAAAGCTCTTGAATGTGGATACTAAGTCTAAAGAAGATAGGTACCTGGTTGCTAAGTGTGGTAAGTTCTGGGATGGGAGTCAGAAAACTTAGGTCTGCCACTGACCTGCTGTGTGGCCTTGAGCAAGATTGTCAGCATCCCCAGACTCAGTTTTCTCATCTCTAAAATAAAGAGATTGAATAATAAAGTAATATTTAAGGACTCTTTTCATTCTGAATATTGCAAGCAGAATTTATATTTTAAAAACACAGACTTTTATTCTTACTTATAAGCATAATAGTCTTGTTTAAAATAAGAAAAAATTGATAAGAAATTAAAGGCCAGGTACGGTGGCTCATACCTGTAATCCCAGCACTTTGGGAGGCCGAGGCGGGCAGATCACTTCAGGTCAGGAGTTTGAGACCAGCCTGGCCAATATGGTGAAATCCCATCTCTACTAAAAATACAAAAACTTAGCTGGGCGTGGTGGTGTGCACCTGTAGTCCCAGCTACTTGGGAGGCTGAGACAATGAGAATCACTTGAACCCAGGAGACGGAGGTTGCAGTGAGCCAAGGTCGTGCCAGTATGCTCCAGCCTGGGAAACAGTGAGACCCTGTCAAAAAAAGAAAAAAGAAAGAAAAAGAAAAGAAAGAAAGAAATATTTATCACTGCACCAGCCAGGGGAGAGTT
Organism: Pongo abelii; assembly: GCF_028885655.2. NCBI lineage: Eukaryota > Metazoa > Chordata > Mammalia > Primates > Hominidae > Pongo > Pongo abelii. The sequence continues at coordinate 66,952,828 of NC_071997.2, forward strand.
CACTTCCGACAAGGTGAGTCTTGAGTCTTTGAGGACTCAGAAAAGGATGATGGTAGTATTTAGGGGAGGAGACAGGTCAGCAAGATGGAGAGGAGATATCTCATGTCCAAAGGTTTCTTCCACAGATAGGGACACTCCATGTCTGAGTTTATGCTGGGGGAGCTCAAAGAAAGCCAGTCAAGTCAGCTGAAGCTAAATTTCGGAGGATATTGAGTACCAGCCAGGCTGACAAAGTATGTATTTGGACTTTTGTTCTTTGAGTAGAACAGAGCTGGTTGAGGCTTTGAAACAAAGAGACGAAGAAGTGATATGTTGGTAGAATCAAACAGATTAGTTAGAGAGTGCAGGCTAGGCTGGAGTCAGGGAGACCACTAATAATTCTGTCTGACATCTCACTGGATTTTTCTCTCTGACTTTAGTTAAATGCAGTGAGCTTGGATATAGAAACCTATATTCTGAAGAGATGGTTGTTGGGGAAGATGGTCAAGGGGGCTGTGAAATTCCGAACAAAATTAGCCAACTTATTTTGTAAATCAGACATACAGCCTAGAATTACCCAAGTGAAGTTTTGTTTTTGTTTGGTTTCAGTACTGTTACTTCTCACAGCACTCGTCGGTGAAGTGGTTAATGCTTTGCCCTTTCTCGCTGAAGTAAAATGGTTTCCATCTGACCATAACCTTTTAGAACTAGAGAGGATCTTAGGAAAATACGAGCTCAGCTCCCTGTTTTTTACACATAATTTGCAATCTGGAGAGGCTGAGTGACTAACTCAGCGTCACAAAGCTAGTTAGTTTGGGCTACATCAGTGAGATATCATCTGGTTCCAGGCCTGTTTTGGGTACTGTGTTAAACATTCATGACAACTGCTTTGAGTTATTCAACCATCAGGAGACAGAAGAAAGATGGTGGAAATTAATTGAGATAAAGTTGGCCCAGGTAGATGTTGAACCACCAGCATTGAACAGATGGCTAGCCTTGGTCACACCCTGCATGAGGTGGAGGTAGATGAGCTTCCCAGATGCTGTTCTTGTGTAGCTCTCCTGAACATGGTAGGTAGGGGTCTTAAGCTTTGGTTTCCGCATGTCTGTGTTCCAGGTACAGGAGCACTGGGAGTGGAGGCAGGGAAGGGCCTCCAGCTCACTATCCTGGGAGAGAGAAGGTGGGTCCTTAGATGATCAGTTGAAATACATGTGAAGTTCCAAGGTTTTTGCACCTGGGCACCAGAAAAATGTTCATGAAACATTACCTATGCTTGTTCTTCCTCCCCTGCTCTAGCGCCTTCTGTTCTCCCCATGTGTTTGCTTTTGATGTTAACTGCCAAGGCAGTGTGGTCATAGACAGCAGGAAGTAATATCTGATATGCAGGTCTCCTGGGGTGGGGGGAGGTGGGTGCCAGGATGGCAAGGGTGGCGGTTTTGGCACGTTATTGTGAGAACTCTGTGAACTTAGAAGCCAACAGGTGCTGTTGTAGCAAAGAGAGAGAAGAAGGAGGAGTTGACCGTCTGGTCATACATATAACCAGCATTTTTTATGGTAGTTTTTTACTCTTCAGTTTTTCTAAGGCCACTGCACCATAGGTTAACTCCGAATAAAGTGGGGCTCGTCCTCTGTACTGAATCACACAGCTAGTAAGTATCATGGCCAAGGGCATCTACAAACCTAGGCTTGAGACAGAATGAAAATAGTCCCCAAACCAAGACACAGTATCCGGAGAGCCCAAGGTCCCACAGACGCCTAGGAGGTTCCACCCAGCTTTGCCATGGTAAGGCTTGATCCATTTCCCAATCCTACTTTGAAACTAGATTTTACCGTCAGGACTCCCGTTGGGATAACAAGATTCATACTGCTTGTGTAGGACAGGAAACTTGTTTGTTTGTTTTTTTTTTTTTGAGATGGAGTCTCCCTTTGTCGCCCAGGCTGGAGTGCGGTGGTGCGATCTCAGCTCACTGCAAGCTCTGCCTCCCAGGTTCACCCCATTCTCCTGCCTCAGCCTCCCGAGTTGCTGGGACTACAGGCGCCCACCGCTACGCCCGGCTAATTTTTTGTATTTTTCAGTAGAGACGTGGTGTCACTGTGTTAGCCAGGATAGTCTCAATTGCCTGACCTCGTGATCCGCCCGCCTCAGCCTCCCAGAGTGCTGGCATTACAGGCGTGAGCCACCGCACCCGGCCGGAAACTTGTATTTTTTTAAAAATTTCCTTCTCTTGGGCTTCCAGCGACCCCCTCCCCTCTGTTTTTCTTGTTAATCCCCATCAGCTGGGCATTCTTCTTAGCATAAAGGATCCCTTGTGAGGCTAAACAGTGAGGGTAGTTTGGTTGTAATGGCTTACCTGTAAACCCACTCTTCCACACTGTCTTGTTCAGTATGGAGCAGTACAACAGTGACCTGGAGAACTAGATGTGTGTGGTTCATTTCCCATCCCGTCCCTGGGCAGTGTGTTGGTTGGCATTCAGCCTGAAATAGACAACCCCCCCAGCTGTCTTAACAAGGACAATTTAGCAACAAAACCAGAGGCCCCAAGGAAGAGCATATCTGAGGTTGCTTGGGGATGTCACCAAGCAGAAACAACACTCTTCATCTCTCCCATCTTAACCTTTCTCATCCGTAGACCAACTGAATCTGAATGTCACCCCCATCCTCCCATCCTCCCGAGTTGGTATTTTAAAAATCCAAGAGATTCTAACATGCTTTAGCTAATCGGGATTTAGAAGGGGCAACACCCAAATCAAACCTAGAAGGTTGCAACCAACCTAGGCAGTATTGACCAGGGAGCATTTAGTCTTTTTAAAGATCCTCCTCTCTCTCTTCTGCCCATTAATTCATTCCGATTAATTTGTCATACTGGGTGGTATTTAAAAGGTGACACACATTCATATTAGTGAGCTGAGGAGAGGAATGTTGCTCCTTTTCTTTCGCCCTTTGTTCTTTCTCATTTCAAATTAGATGACCGATAACCTCTCAGGGAGGCATATACCAAATGGATATTACAAGTGAAGCGAATTGCAAGAGCCAATAAAAAATAAATTCTAATTGTTGATCCAAAGAGTCTCTTTGAATAAAAAAAATAAAAAAATAAAAATAAATCACCTCCAGCGGTCCAAAATTATAACTGGTTTTTATTTTTATTTTTAAAGGTTTGGCTGAAATTTTAGAAGGTCTATTAATGTTTTCAGAAATTTTCCTTGGTGATGTAACACAGATGTCTTTAGGATATGAATTTAGCAATTTTAATGGTTAAAGCAGTAAATATAGAGGTGTTTTATGATGTTGCCCCTTTTTGGTGAAGTGGGGGCCAGTTACTTTACAGGGAACAGGAATAATTCCTTGTATTTGAATTTTTTTTTTTTTTAACAAAACTGTTAACATAGGATTGGTATTTGCTTGAATTTAAAGGAAAGCAGAGCTATAAAATCATATGCTTTTACCTAGAAATGAAAATACATTGACTTAAAACAGATGTCTCTAACAAAGACTGATGCCAGGTTTTAAGATTGTATCTTGTCACCCACAAGTGTGGCACTGCGTGCAAATGTGGGGAAAGCCCAAAAGTTGTTTGATGTCTTAGGAGAAAATGTGAAGGGCATACATAAAAATGAGACAGAGTCTTACACAACAGCGTGAATGTACTTAATGCCACTGAATTGTATAAAAATGGTTAAAGTGGTAAGTTTTATGTTATGTATATTTTAGTGTGATTAAAACATTTTGTTTAGGCTAGTTGTGATGGCTCATGCCTGTAATCCCAACAGTTGGGGAAGCTAAGACAGGAGAACAGGAATTCAAGACCAGCCTGGGCAACATAGCAAGATTCTGTGTCTACCAAAACAAAAAAATTTTTTTAAATAGGATGGAGTCAACTAATGACTCAGAGAAACACTTCCCTCCTGAAAAATGGAATCCTGGACACAACTATCTGGCTCATACTCCCCAGAGGCTGACTCTCCTATTTACATCCTTATTTATAGATTTCTAGCTCCCAATCAATTCCTGCCTAGTCACTTCTGCAACTCTGTTCTCCCTGTCCCGCCCCAAAAGCTCCCTTCACAGAAATTTAAAGATCAACTTTGAGATTACTCCAGTAATGGCCAAAGTCTTGCATCTCCTTAAGGTTCCTGCAGTTCACCAAGCATATACATTATTTTCTATAGTACTAATGCATCTTGACAAGGGGTTGGAACCTCTGAGAACGCTGTAGAAGTCTGAATGACCTGGCAGTAGAGCAAACAGCAGAGCTGGGTCTTAGTTGTGGAGGGGGGCGGTGGGGATGATGGCCCCTTCCCAGACATTCAGGGGACCAAGGTTGAAGAAAGACTCCTCCATGACAACTGATAGGCCCTTGGGCAAGCACTTCACATCCACAGCCTCCGTGTTCTCAAAGGCAGCAGGAATATTAGCTTCAGAGGTTATACTGATCATAGGCGATGATAATGTGAAAAATGTAGTACTCAAACACGTGTAAAAACCAAGCAAGGCAGCCCTTGCTTGGAGAAGGGACAATTTCCCCTATTTGGAGAAGGGACAATTCAGCATTTAGCAGATGAAATTAAGAATCACTTAATTTAAATAAACATGTTTGAGAATGAGTATGTGCTGTCACACATGCCTGTGAAAAAACAAATTGTTCTTTGAAAATGCTCAGCCCCCCACCTTTTTTATTTTTTTAAAACAATGTTTCTCTCTTTAAGTAGTTTTACTAGTAGCATGTTGGTGTAAATTGGATTGTTAGCATTTTCTGGGACGGTGTATCCCTAGAGTGGGAATGTTAACAACTTAGAGTTTTTTGTGACTTTTTCAATAAAACTACACACACTAACTCTTACCAACAACTACTCATTCTTGACTGTTGAAAATTTATACTCATTCATAAACTGTTTATAGATTTGACGCTTTCTGGCCTTGGGAATACTTAAGTCACCAAATTTGGCAGTCTGTATGTTCAGTAGAAAAAACAAATGTCGTGATGAACCACTCTAATAAGCTTTGGAGTTAGGGCTATTTGTGATGGAAGCACTCAGACCCCCCAGGGACTGAAACATGGGATCAGAAAATATGCAAATCAAGGGAGCTGAGAAGGATGCCCTGTCCTACCACACTGGCTGGCCCTGCAGCTTATGCTTAGATGTGTGCTTGATGTGGGATGCCTGGGTCCCACTTGCATGGTGACTTGGGTATGCAGCTCTAATCGTCAGCGAGTTCTTCTGTGGAACCAGTGCCCTCTGCAGCAGCGATAACCAATTCTCTGTTGTTTTGACCGCCCCGCAGACAACACAACACAGAGGGTTTCCTCTCTTCTCTTCTGTTGGCCAAACATTATCCTGGTCTCCTGATCAGTGGACAGATACAACCACATCTCTTCATAACATGGGAACCCAGAAATGAGATGCTTTTCCAGAGGCCTCAGCCTCTTACACACTGTGGGTATTGGCCTCCCTGTGCAGTCTAGGGTGGCTTTGAGGCCACTGTCAAGGTAAAGGCTCCAGGCTGCTGGCATGGAAAATGCATGCTGTCCTTATGGAGCCTGCACCACTGGTTTTCTCTTGAAAGTATGTTGGTCACCATCAGCACCTGTCCTTATGGAGCCTGCACCACTGGTTTTCTCTTGAAAGTATGTTGGTCACCATCAGCACCTGGGCCTTAGAGGAAAAACATCTCTCCCCTTGAGAGGGGTAGGCAAAAAAGGTCCTCTTGGTGTCAGTATGGTCACTTGCTGGACAATTTATTGGTTCCGAGGCAAGGATGGGGAAAGGAGTTCCCTCCTGTTCCAAGGATCAGCCCACTTCTAGGTGAAGGACTGTGGTCTTTGAATTCCTGGGTGGTATTCTTTGGTAGGGAAGAAGGTGAATGATCTGCTTATAGTGCCAAAATTGTAACCATAATAGGTCAGTTGCTGATGTGCACGCAAGTCAATGCAACGAGACACAGGGTTGCAGCAGAGAAAAGTTTAACTGTAGGACTGCCAAATGAGGACATGGGGGGAAACTTCAAATCCATCTTCCTGTGGAGTGTGAGGCTAGGATTTTTAAGGGTTTTGGAGTGGGCCAAAATGTGAAGATCATTGATTGATTAAAGAGTGCAGCATAAAGTCTCAGGGCAAGGAGATGAAGAAGCTGTATTCTCATACTGATCTCATTTCTCTTGGGGAGGGGGGTCTTCAAACTGGTTGCTGAAAAACAAAGGATCATTAAACAAAAGCCTCTGACTAATGTCAGAGATCCAGTCTATAGGAACAACAGGGATGCAGATCCACTCTTAAACAGTCATATGACCCTGTTACCAGAAATCTACCTCTAGGAACAATGGGATTGCAAATAGTCAGTATCTAGTGCTAGGTGACTTCTAGCAACAAGGAAATGGGCTAGAGTGCAGCCCGATTAGTGCTTAATTACAACTGTATTTCTATCCAGAATCTGGCATGCAATTCTTGTCAGCCCTGTAGGGATGGTTTCAAAATCATTTTTCTTGAAGCTGGTCCTAGGCCACCTACTCAGAGTCAGTACTCCAGAGGGCTTGTTAAAATACAGGAGGCCTGCTGCCCACCCAGGCCTCCTGAATCTGCCTCAATGGGTATGGGGTCTAGGGAATCTGCGTTTTTGAAATTATCTCCAGGTGATTCCTCTGCCTACATCCACAGTTTGAGACTCACCTCCTAAATTGTCATTACATCCTTGCTGTTCATTTTCTATTTTTTTTTTCTTTTTTGAGACAGTCTCACTGTGTCGCCCAGGCTGGAGTGCAGTGGCGCATGTCGGCTCACTGCAAGCTCTGCCTCCTAGGTTCATGCCATTCTCCTGCCTCAGCCTCCCAAGTAGCTGGGACTACAGGCACCCACCACCACGCCCGGCTAATTTTTTTGTATTTTTAGTAGAGATGAAGTTTCACTGTGTTGGCCAGTATGGTCTCCATCTCTTGACCTTGTGATCCGCCCACCTCGGCCTCCCAGAGTGCTGGGATTACAGGCGTGAGCCACCGCGCCTGGTCTTGCTGTTCATTTTCTTAAATGTTGAACTACGGAGTACTCAATCCTAAAGGCCACCTCTGTGCCTTACTCCAGCCACCCAGTGCTTTTTAATAGTTCCTGAGTATGTGTTTACACAATCTGAATTTTATGAAGTCCATAAAGACATATTTACCCAACAAGTCACCAGCGTTCCAAAGGTCAGCTTTCCTTGATTTGTATGAAAGCCACTTAACTCAAAGTCAATTAACACTAAGATAGAAGCCAATTAAAGCAAGGAAGTGAGCTGTTCAGGCCAACATTCCATCCCTCACTTTTGTCCCCTGTTGTAGCTTAATTTCACAAGTCCCTTCAAGCCATTTACTTCACACAACCTATGCATGTGTGGCCCGTTTCAGCATATAGGAATAAGTACCATTTGTCATGTCATCATGTGGGGGTGCTGTTTAAAAGCATGTAATTTAAGTAACTATTAAACGATGCCATATTAGCACTTTTGCAACCAATTCAATCGCCCTCCCACAGCAAGCAGCAGGGATATCACAGCAATGTTAGGAAAGAAGGAAAGAGAGGCTTGGTGTCCGTCAATGTTGCTATCAGAGCCTGCTGTTGAATCTGAGTCTTGCCTGGGTCCAGAAAGTACAGAAAGTAATTCCTCAAAAGATTGCTGGAGGATTAAATGAGATAATGTGGGTCAAGTGCTCAGCACAGCACCTGGTACGTGGAAAGCAAACTTTTTTTCTTTTAAAGGTAGCTGCGGCAGCAGATGATGATTATAATATAAAAATGGAAAACCCTGAAAGAGAACTAAACATTAGAGTTAGCAATTGCAGTAGGTCAAGTGCATCCTCTGATAGGTTTTCCACAGTGAAGGCACCTCAAGCAAACAGTCTGAGGTCCTTCTGTGCAGACCGTGACCCCTGTCCCGATGGCAGTTGGTTGCCCTGCACTGAGAACCACTCTCCAAAGGAAGAGTCTGGAAGTACAATAGGCTCCTTCCTGTCTCACGACAGACCCTCTGCATTACATCTTTCAAGCTAACTGATTATCTATAAAAGCCTCATCCTTTAGGTTCTTTTTTGATTGGGAACCAAGGTTTTTTTTTTTTTTTTTTTGAGACGGTGTCTCGCTCTGTTACCCAGGCTGGAGGGCAGTGGCGCCATCTCGGCTCACCGCAAGCTCCGCCTCCCGGGTTCACACCATTCTCCTGCCTCAGCCTCCTGAGTAGCTGGGACTACAGGCGCCCGCCACCACGCCCGGCTAATTTTTTGTATTTTTAGTAGAGACACGATCTCACCGTGTTAGCCAGGATGGTCTCGATCTCCTGACCTCGTGATCCGCCTGCCTCGGCCTCCCAGAGTGCTGGGATTACAGGCCTGAGCCACTGTGCCGGGCCAGTTGGGAACCATTTTTACCTAGTGAGTTTAAGAACTGGGATGATGAGTATAAATAGTGATTTTAAAAGGAGATTCGCCTGAGAGGTATAATCAGATGCCATGAACGATGCTAAAGAACCCAGCGTGGGCAGGAGAGAGACAGAGAGAGCGAGAGAGACACCCCTGTGTAGGCTGCTTGCAGATCATTTGACACCTGCACATGAAGGATTTTTGTTTGTTTGTTTTCTTCTCAATTAAGAGACAAGGTCTCACTGCATCACCCAGGCTGCAGTGCAGTGGCATGATCAAAGCTCACTGCAGCCTGGAACTCCTGGGCTTAAGTGATCCTCCTGCCTCAGCCTCCCAAAGCATAGGTATTACAGGCGTGAGCCATTACGCCTGGCCTTGCACAAGGTTATACTTTTTTTTTTTTTGCATTTAAAATTCTTTTTTTTTTTTTTTTTCCCCTGAGGCAGAGTCTCACTCTGTCACCAAGCTGGAGAGCAGTGGTGCAATCTTGGCTCACTGCAGCATCCGCCTCCCTGGTTCAAGCGATTCTCCTGCCTCAGCCTCCCGAGTAGTTGGGACTACAGGCACACGCCACCACACCTGGCTAATTTTTGTATTTTTAGTAGAGACAGGGTTTCACCATATTGGCCAGGATGGTCTTGATCTCCTGACCTCGTGATCCGCCCGCCTCAGCCTCCCAAAGTGCTAGGATTACAGGCGTGAGCCACCACACCCAGCCTAAAATTTCTCTTGAAAGTCTTCATCAGAAAACAAAATCCTTTTTTTTTTTTGCAGGAGACTGGAGTCTTATTATCACTCAAATCAGTCTCACCAGGAAACAAAATTCTTGTTACTAGAAGTGAGGATGTCAAGGTGGCTTTATTCATTTTTAAATAGTGTATGAGATGTAAATTGCTAAAAGCTGTGTTATTATAGGGAAGCAGTAGAACTTCTTGGTAAAATCATAGGATTTACACTAGTGCTGTCCAATAGAAATACAACATAGGCCACATATGTAATTTCAAATGTTCTGATAGGGGTGTTAAAAAAGTAAATAGAAACAGGCGAAATTAATTTTAGTCTATTATTTAGTGTATCTAAAAATTATCATTTCAACAGTTAATGTTTTAAATTGCTAATGAAGTATTTCACATTCTTTTTTTGTACTACACCTGCAAAATGCCGCTTGTATGTTATACTTGGAGCACATCTCCATTTTCATGTGCTCAGTGCCACTTGTGGATGCTGGCTGCTACTGTGTTAGACAGTACCTCTAGACTAGGACAGACCTGGGTGTGAATTTCCCTTTGCAGCTTATTAGCTGTGTGCCCAGTGTTAAATTACCTGAACCTTTCAAAAACCTCAGTGTCCTTCAATATAGAAAAAGGGCTCATAATACTTCCTTTTCTGGGCTGTTGTATTAAGTCAGTTGATTTATGTGCATAAAGGTCTGGGGTCGATGAAGAGGTGATGTGTAAATGACATCTGTGACTTTTGAGATATCTACAGGTAATTGTGGTCTCACACAGGCTAAGGACTATAGGATATAAGGGTTATGATGAAAGGCAGAATTAGGGCAATATTTATGGGCTATTAAGAACTTCAGGGCCAGGTGCAGTGGCTCACGCTTGTAATCCCAGCACTTTGAGAGGCTGAGGCGGGCGGATCACAAAGTCAGGAGTTCCAGACCAGCCTGGCCAATATGGTGGAACCCCATCTCTACTAAAAATACAAAAATTAGCCGGACGTGGTGGCGTGTGCCTGTAGTTCCAGCTACTCGGGAGGCTGAGGCAGAAGAATTGCATGATCCCAGAAGGCAGAGGTTGCAGATTGCGCCACTGCACTCCAGCCTAGGCGACAGAGTGAGACTCCGTCTCAAAAAAAAAAAAAAGAACTTCGAAAGTCCCCTTATGTAACTGACTAATTCCTGTGGCTGGCAACTGGGATTGTACATACAGGCATTGGAAGGGGGCTCTGGTTCTGGTCCGAGCAATTTGCCTGGAGCTCTGTGATCAATTCAGAGAAGAAGGGATACAGGGAATTCCTACAGGAATCTGTGGCGTCATAGAAACAGCTTCTGCCTCAAAGGCAGGGGAGCTGATTTTGAATTCTGACTCTACCTTATACTGCATATTTATCTTCCCAAACTTTAGCTTTCTTGTCTGTCAAATAGGACTCATAGTATGAGGCTTGTGAGGATTAAATTACATGTAGCACATGAAAGTGTCCGCAGTGGTGTCTGACATGTTTGAGGTACCTAATACATGCCGGGTGATCATTACTGGTGTCTGGAAAGAAGTTTCAGCCTAAAGCTTTGTTGAAAGGAGCCAGGGTCTGGGCAGAAGGGAAGGATCTTGCTCCTCTGATAAGATCTTAAGAAGATGGAACCAGCAGGCAAGGAGAGAAGCTCAAGAGACTGGTTTTGTGAGGAGCTGAAATCAGACTGATAAAAGGAAGATAGCCTGGGTTGGTGGCCTATTAGGGAATGCCTCTTTACACAGGGACCATGTCATAATCGTTTTGATAACATTCTTTCTTCCTGTCCCTTTAGACCTCTGGCTTCCTTGCCCAGCTTTTGATATTTTGTTGTTGTTTGTTCTGAGAAGTAAAAATATAGCTAGAGCTTTGTACTCTGTCATGTTAGTATTTTAAGACACTCCCAAGAGTGTAAGAGATAACTGTCCTCCAGTTGGAGTTATGGGGAGGTTCCCTGTGCTCCACCTTCCCCACCCTTTTCTGTCTACCTGTGTGCATGGAGGCATGAGTGGATACAGCGTCTCCACGGGTGAAAGGACAAGTGATCCAGTTGGAGAGAGTTGATCTTTTGGTTTAACCAAACCAGACACCCAAACCTAGATTTCCAAGGCATGTGAACAGGGGTGTGCATGACAGTCATTGACATGAAGACTCAGAATGAGATAAGCTTTAAGTTGGCAGCACCTCCCACCCCCTGCAGAGAGGAAGTTTGCATGCCATGCCCCTACCTTCTTGATTTACCTGCAGCTCTCATGGCTACACAGCAATAGAACCCCCTCGTGCTGAATCTTGACTTGATAAAGACAATCAAAATGCCCCCCAAAATTGTCACTTGATGGGTTTTCACTGCATATGTTGTTTTCCTTCAATTCAGGCATAGGTATTAATCATCCTTCCCAGCAACACACAACACACACACACACATGCACACACACACCTGCAGCCACCTCAGTTTCCTGTTAAGTTATTGTGGTTTGGGAGACTTCATTGTCAGTTCACATTAGCTGTGAAGTCAGAATCCTTCTGTCATGGGACTTTTAGCCAAAAAAAAAAAAAAAAGGGAGCCAGCGCCCCATTTGAGAAAGAGACTGTGGTTCACGCCTGTAATCCCAGCACTTTGGGAGGCCGAGGCGGGCAGATCATGGGGTCAGGAGATCGAGACCATCCTGGCTAACACGGTGAAACCTCATCTCTACTAAAAATACAAAAAATTAGCTGGGCATGGTGGTGGGCGCCTGTAGTCCCAGCTACTCAGGAAGCTGAGGCAGGAGAATGGCGTGAACCCAGGAGGTGGAGCTTGCAGTGAGCCGAGATGGCGCCACTGCACTCCAGCCTGGGCGACAGAGCGAGACACCGTCTCAAAAAAAAAAAGAGACTAAACTTTCCACTGTCCAGTAACTTGGACCAGAGCCCTGCCTGAGCCTCCAGGGCAGGCAGCTTGGAGGGTCCTGCCTCACTCTCAAGGCTGAGCTCTCAGGAAAGGTGGATTTTATCTCTAAGGAAGTGCGGCTCCCTTTATCAGGCCATTCTGGTGGAACAGGTTAGCTCCCTGCAAGGGTGGAAAGGAAAATGATGTTACTATTTTTAGCCTGCCTCTTGTGTACAGCAAGGTGGGCTGATGTGCCAAGCAGAAGGAAAGTGAAGTGTGAGTTGCTTTCTGTCCCCAACCTTCCATTTCCACCCCTACTTCCCAAAACCTCCCCCAGAGGTGGAATGTCAGGACATCTCAGATGTGGTGCACGAAGAGTATAATGACCAACTTTATTTCTACAACTAGTGAGGCTCCTTGTCACTGCCTTTCTAAAAGCTTGCAGTCTTACAAACAAACTTGTGTGCACAGACATGAGTGGATAAAATATTGGGTCCTGCCTAGCAAAACCAGGATCTTTGATTTGGGGGGAAGGATTGGTGTTGCTCTCTGTTAACATTTCCATTTATTCTTGACCTCTATAAAGAGTGAGTTATAAGAATGGGGTGGGAGGATTGGAAAGTTGGTGGATGGTAAGTTTGGGTGTCAAGTATTAAGAAATCCTGGCTTCTCGGCATTTTCTTTGCAGGGCACATGCAGCAGAATTTTCTGCCTCCAGCAGGGTCTTTGTGGCTCTGAAGGACCTGCCACCATGGGGTGGTTCACTTTTATAATCTCATGGTAGCACTATCAGCCCAAAGAGGTGTCATCACCAACATAGAGGCCAGGAGCACCATTTAACAGATGAGGACTCTGAGGCCTGGGGAGTTAAACCCAGGTCACACAGTTGGATAGTGGGAGAGTCTGATTGCCTGGTTGTTTTTCTACAGGGCTCCTCCAAATGAGTGCCAGGAAGAAAGTGTGGGGGTGTTCTGCCTGTTGCAAGAGGGTCAGCTTGGAGAAATAGGTTTGAATTATGGAGTGCCTGACAGAAAGTGGGAACAGTCACTTAGCAAAGAAGTCCGGGTCTTCTCAAATAGGAGTGCTCTGGGTGGGAGGAGAAGGGCGGGTAAGCCTGAGGACTTGTGGAGGAGCTCAGATGTAGCTGCTTAAATTAGTTCAAAGTGAGAAATGTAATTACTATACTTGCTCAAACCAAATGTCTGAACATTGTTATAAAATGAGGTGTAATCACAGAAAAGAGGATTGCAGTGCAGCATCACTCCCACAAAATAGCCTTTGTGTTCTCAGGAGCCCCATGGTGCTGATTAATCTTCTGGAGGCGTTGAAGCCCCATTAAGTTCAGGTGTGTGTATTGGACTTAATTGGGGGAGTTTTGTCCTGCACATTTGGACAGTCATTCACAGTTATTTGCATTTGTAATGAGTGCGTGATGAGAGGGGGAAAAGACTCAGCCTTAAACATTTTAGCTAGAAATATTTGGGATCAGAATAAAATAAGATCCAAGCAAGAGGGAAAATTGAGGATGATTTACGGCAATTGGTCCTTGTTAACTGCTATTTGAATGATAAAAAGAAGGTTGAAAAGGACATTTCAGTAACTCCCTGGGTAACGACTTCCTCTATCACTATCACTATATATCACCTCAATGACTATGTCATCTTCATGCTCTTCTCCACCAAGGTGGAAAGTACCATAAGAAGGTCATTAAGTCCTGATTCTGCCATTTGTTGGTCGTGAGACGTAGGGTAGTGACAAAAACACTAAGCCTTAATTTTCTCTCCTGGAAAATGGGCTGATGTATATACATTTAGATGAGCTAATGCTTGGCACATAAGAAAGCACACGGTAAATATTAGCAAGTTGTCATCATTGTCATAATTATTGTTTATAGTATCTCTACAACGTGTTTATAACCTGTGACAGAAGAAAAACACCTTGCCAGATGTAGTCACAAGGCAGGGAAAGTGAGGAATGAAAGGCCTGTTAGGGAGCAGGTGCCTGGAGCTAAGTGAGGTTAGATCATAAAAGGGCCCAGGGGTGTGCTGTTGTCGGGGGCGGGGCGGGTGTTTGTTTGGCAGAAGGGAAAGGTGGTCTGTTCATGCTGGGGAGGTAGTACATGGATAACTGGGCTGTGCCCTCATTTGTAAGAAACAGGCACGTGTTTTTTATAGACCTACAGCCAGTCCTGTTTGCTCACTAGGTGGCTTCTCTTTGATCTTGTGTCCCAAAGTCGGGGGTCTATTGACACTCCAGCTCCTGGGGACCCCAGGTCCCCTCTCTCTGCACAGGAGGCATGGTGTCTGCCTGTTTTATTCATTGCTGTCTTCAGTGCCTGGCATAATAGAGGCTCAAGAAGTATCTGCTGAATGAATGAATAGGGTATAGTATGAATGAATATCTGCATTAAATTATGTGCTCCTAGAGAAAACTCCCTGAGAAACTCATTACTGAGACTGTTTAGCCATCCAATAAAGAGATGAGAGGAGATTTTGAAACAACTTGGTTTGGCATAGACAAGTAGTATATACTTGCGCTTATACCTACTTTCCATGCAGTTCACTAATACATGTAATATATATGGTTAACTTTGTGAGTATATTTGATTACAGACTCCCTTTATTTAACATGGTTGCCTGCCTACACATAATTCTTAAAACAATTAAGGAGAACATAACTAGCACAAATGTTTCTTCTTTATCTTTCTTTCTTTTTTTTTTTTTTTTTTTTTTTTTTGAGACGGAGTCTCACTCTGTTGCCCAGGCTGGAGTGCAGTGGCATGATCTCGGCTCACTGCAATCTCTATCTCCTGGGGGTTCAAGAGTTCTCCTGCCTCAGCCTCCTGAGTAGCTGGGACTACAGGCATCCGCCACCATGCCCAGCTAATTTTTGTATTTTTAGTAGAGACGGAGTTTCACCATGTTAGCCAGGCTGGTCTCTAACTCCTGACCTCAGGTGATCCACCTGCCTCGGCCTCCCAAGGTACTGGGATTACAGGAGTGAGCCACTACGCCTGGCCATAAATGTTCCTTTTTAGGAAACTGATTCTCCTGCTGCTTCTGGAGTAGAGTGTTGTATATGGAATTTTGAGCATGATATTCACCTGATTATGGCTCAGAACAGGCAGTACCAAGCACCTGAGGTCTAGGCCTTTCGGACCAGTGCTTTGATATGCATGTGAATCACGTGGGGGTCTTCCTGCTAAGCTGCAAGTTCCCATTCAGCAGGCCTGGGGTGGGGCCTGAGATGGTGCTTTTTTCTTCAGCTTTTGGGTGCTGCCCATGATGCTACTCCTTGGACTACATTTCCACTAATGCAATTTCAATTAGTCTTTAGTATTTTGAGGATTTCTTTGTGTCCTAAAAATGTCTATCCCAGATGGGCGCAGTGGCTGACGCATGTAATCCCAGCACTTTTAGGAGGCCAAGGTGGGAGGATTGCTTGAGCCCAGGAGTTCAAGACCAGCCTGGGAAACTCCACCTCTACAAAAAGTTTTAAAAAAAATTATCCAGGTGCAGTGGCACACGCCTGTAGTCCCAGCTACTCAGGAGGCTGAGGCAGGAGGATCACTTGAGCTCTAGAGTTCGAGGCTGCAGTGAGCTTTGATGCATGCACCACTGCACTCCAGCCTGGGCATCAGAGTGAGACCCTGTCTCTTAAAGGAAATGGATGTCTATCTGATCTTATTCTAAATGTTGACTTTACTATCCGTAACCCCTTCTGGAAATATTTAATAGTTGTCTCCTTAGGAGGCTGTTGTTTGGTTTGCACATGGTTAATGTAGTACTGCCGAGTTTATAGCCGCTCCTGAGCTTGGACATTTCAGCATTCACTGTGGACCTTTAGTGAAGTCTGAAGCTTTGTATTTGGCTGGCTTTTGGGAATGTATTTTGGCTTCTGGATGTAAATCAAATGTTATTAGTTCAGTGTTGGCTGAAAGATTGTGCCGATAAATTCTTTGGCAGAAGTGTAAAATGCCCCAAACATAGATTAATTTATATTTCTCAGTTCAACCAAATGTGCTCATCATTGTGTAACCCTTTTTTGGTTAATAATGAAGCAAATCTTCTGTAGTCTTGCAAAATTAAAACCCTAATTATGATTCTCTGTGTGTCTGTACCATGCCTATTGATTTTAAAAATTTCTGAATTATCAGAGGATTTCTTCAGATGCAGCTCTTTATGGAATTATATTAATCCAATTCAGGCAATTACATAGGTGTGAGTTTAACTTCTAGTTTGTTTTGAGATGCTGTGATTCCATATGAGCTCTGATAGGAATTCCTATGCCTTCACTATGCCTGCTTTAGGCTCTGGAGCACCCCAGGGGCTCAATCCTACCCCCTTCTCCTTTCCCTCTGCAGGCCTGCCTGGATGGAATCTAGTCCTGTGACTTCACATCCCATCTGTGTGCAGATGACTCTCAGATTGATTTCTCCAGCCTGGCCATTCTGAGAACTCCAGAGTTATATCAGTATCTCCATATGGTTGTCTAACAGGCATCTAAACTTAAATATCCAAAAGAGAACTTCTCATCCCCTACAGTGGGTAGCCCGCTTACCCGGCCTTTCCTGACTTGACAGATGGCACCACCCTTCACTCAGTGATCCAGATCCCCAATAGCATGACTTTGTTTTTGTTTTTTGTTTTTTTTTTTGAGACAGAGTCTCACTTTGTCTCCCAGGCTAGAGTGCAGTGGCCCGATCTCAGCTCAATGAAACCTTTGCCTCCCAGGCTCAAGTGATTCTCGTGCCTCAGGCTCCCAAGTAGCTGTGATTACAGGTGCATGCCACCACGCCCAGCTAATTTTTTGTGTTTTTAGTAGAGATGGGGTTTCGCCATGTTGCCCAGGCTGCTTTCAAACTCCTGGCCTCCCTGCACAGACAAGCCTGTATGAAATGCCTGATCCTCCTGGTAATGAAACCTGTGTTCCTTTAGAGTTACCTAAGACAAATTAACGGGTGTGTGTGTGTGTGTGTGTGTGAATATTCTGATCATTTTACAATTTATAATCTGAGTAGTGTAGATATTAGCATGTAGTTAACTAAAATATTGACCAACTGTAAGTAGTAAATACTTCCTTCTTTCTTTCTTTCTTTCTTTCTTTCTTTATTTTTGAGACGGAGTCTGGCTCTCTCGCCCAGGCTGGAGTGCAGTGGCGCGATCTCGGCTCACTGCAAGCTCCGCCTCCCGGGTTCACGCCATTCTCCTGCCTCAGCCTCCCAAGTAGCTGGGACTACAGGCACGCCTGCCACCACGCCCGGCTAATTTTTTTGTATTTTTTTAGTAGAGACAGGGTTTCACCGTGTTAGCCAAGATGGTCTCAATCTCCTGGCCTCGTGATCTGCCCGCCTCAGCCTCCCAAAGTGCTGGGATTACAGGTGTGAGCCACCGCGCCTGGCCAATACCTTCTTGAGCTCTCACTATTTATAAGTCTTTGTACTTGATGCTACCAGGAAAAAAAAATGGTATGAGGCATGGCAACTAACTGTAATTCTGTTTGTAAACATTTGATATGCATGCGAGTCACCTGGGGGGTCTTCTTGCTAAGCTGCAAGTTCCCATTCAGCAGGCTTCTGGTAAACTGAACAAGTGTATATATCTCTGCTTCCTCCCAAAACTGTAAAATGAAAATAAGGGGCTGGGCGCGGTGGCTCACGCCTGTAATCCCAGCACTTTGGGAGGCTGAGGCAGGTGGATCACTTGAGGTCAGGAGTTCAAGACCAGCCTGCCAACGTGGTGAAACTACATCTCTACTAAGAAATAAATTTAAAAAATTGCCAGGCATGGTGGTACACCTGTAGTTCCAGCTATTCAGGAGGTAGAGGCAGGAGAATCACTTGAACCTGGGAGGCAGAGGTTGCAGTGAACCAAGATCACACCACTGCACACCAGCCTAGGTGACAGAGTGAGACTCTGTCTCAAAAAAACTAACAAAAATTTAAAAATGATGATAAGGAATAAAAACAGTATAAACGCAGAAACTTCCCAGAGAAATACCAACCAAATTTTGTAAGATGGAAGGCCAGCGTGTGAATTTAGCAGAGCAGAGACCGCTAGAACTGAAGTGCCTTCCAGGGTGGGTGGTGCAAAGCTGAAGGTGGGATAGCTGGAGTTTTTGCTGCAGAATCTTGAATTCTGGATTCCAGATTCAGGACCAGAAACAGGACGTGAAAGGACATTCCATCAGAGCAAGAAAGAAAAAGGAGAGAGAGAACACCAAAGAATCTAGGAAATAGGGATGAACACAGAACAGAAGGGAAGGGAAGGGAAGAACCCTCATACCCCAGCCCACACACTGAGGTCCTGAGCGCAGTCGGCCTAGATGGAACATGGGGCCACCACTAAAGACCTTACTCATGTAACCAAATGCCACCTGTACCCCAATAACCTATGGGGATAAAAAAGATGGGGGTTGGAGGGCCAATGGTCCCAGAAGGGATGGCATCAAGCAAAAATGCTTTTGATCCTATTGAGAGAATAGTTTTTCAGTTTCTCTGACAACTCGTTTTTTTCTGGCCCTATTTGTGGATGAAACAATAATTCACACTTAGAAAACTAAGCAAAAGTAAACAGGGAGGCAATATTTAATATAGGAATAAAACAGAAAGTTATTACAAGAAAGAAAATATAACCATAGACTATTCCAAGGTTGGCCCTGAATATTTATATAATCATAAGTTTTATCACCAAATCTTGACTTAGTTAAAAGTGTCATATAACTATTTAAGAAGGATTGAGGGGGAGGATTGTGGAGGGACCAGAATAATATAAGAGCTAAACCTCGGAAAGCTAATAGGTAATCACTGAATTTGATGTCAGAAGGATTGAGTATCAGTAGCTTCATTGGAGAAGAGTTTACACCTGTGTATACCCTGCAGTGCTGAGACTAGCTCAGGTACTTTGTTGGGGGTTTTTGTTTTTTGTTTTTTAATTTTTATATTTCAATAGGTTTTGGGGGAACAGGTGGTGTTTGGTTACATGAAAAAGTTCTTTAGTGGTATTTTCTGAGATTTTGGTACACCTATCACCTGAGCAATGTGCAGTGTACCCAATGTGTAATCTTTTATCCTTTGCCATCCCCACCCTTTCCCCCAAGTCCCCAAAGTCCAATGTATGATTCTTATGCCTTTGCGTCCTCACAGCTTAGCTCCCACGTATGAGTGAGAATATATGATGTTTGGTTTTCCATTCCTGAGTTATTTCACTTAGAATAATAGTTTCCAGTTAAGGCCAGGCGCAGTGGCTCACACCTGTAATCCCAGCACTTTGGGAGGCCGAGGCATGCAGATCACAAAGTCAGGGTTTAGTGAAACCCCGTCTCTACTAAACATACAAAAATTAGCCAGGCATAGTGGCCTGCGCCTGTAGTTCCAGCTACTCGGGAGGCTGAGGCAGAAGAATCACTTGAACCCAGGAGGCAGAGGTTGCAGTGAGCTGAGATCGCACCACTGAACTCCAGCCTGGGTGACAGAGAGATTCCGTCTCAAAAAAATAATAATAATAATAGTTTCCAGTTCCATCCAGGTTGCTGCAAATGCCATTATTTTGTTCGTTTTTATGGCTGAGTAGTATTCCATGGTGTATATATATACACCTTTTTTTTTTTTTTTTTTTTTGAGACAGATTTTCGCTCTTGTTGACTGGGCTGGAGTGCAATGGCGTGATCTCGGCTCACCGCAACCTCCGCCTCCAGGTTCAAGCGATTTTCCTACCTCAGCCTCCCGAGTATGTGGGACTACAGGCGCCCGCCACCACACCCGGCTTATTTTTTAGGAGAGACAGGGTTTCACCGTGTTAGCCAGGATGGTCTCGATCTCCTGACCTCGTGATCCGCCCACCTTGGCCTCCTAAAGAGCTGGGATTACAGGCATGAGCCACCACGCCCAGCTATACCACATTTTCTCTATCCACTTGTCGGCTGATAGGCATTTGGGGTGGTTCCATATTTTTGCAGTTGCACATTGTGCTTCTGTAAACATGCATGTGAAAGTATCTTCTTCGTATAATGACTTCTTTTCCCAGTAGTGGGATTGCTGGACCAAATGGTAGATCTGCTTTTAGTTCTTTAAGGAATCTCCACACTGTTTTCCATAGTGGTTGTACTAGTTTACATTCCCACCAACAGTGTAAAAGTGTTCCCTTTTCAGCACATCCACACCAACATCTATTATTTTTGGATCTTTTGATTATGGCCATTCTTGCAGGAGTGAGGTGGTATCTCATTGTGGTTTTGATTTGCATTGCCTGATAATTAGTGATGTTGAGCATTTTTCCATATGCTTGTTGGCCATTTGTATATCTTCTTTTGAGAATTGTTCATTCACATCCTTAGCCCACTTTTTGATGGGATTTTTTTTTTTCTCACTGAGTTCTTATAGATTCTGGATATTAGTCCTCTGTTGGATGTACAGATTGTGAAGATTTTCTCCCACTCTGCGGGTTGTCTGCTAACTGTGCTGATTATTTCTTTTGCTGTGCAGAAGCTTTTTAAGTTTAAGTCCTATATATCTTTGTTTTTGTTGCATTTGCTTTGGGGTTCTTGGTCATGAAGTCTTTGCCTAAGCCAATGTCTGGAAGGGTTTTTCCAATGTTATCTTCTAAAATCTTTATGGTTTCAAGCCTTAGATTTAAGTCTTTGGTCCATCTTGAGTTGATTTTTGTATAAGATGAGAGATGAGGATCCAGTTTCATTCTCTACATGTGGCTTGCCAATTATCCCAGTACCATTTGTTGAATAGGGTGTTCTTTTTCTGCTTTAAGTTTTTGTTTGCTTTGTCAAAGATCAGTTGTCTGCAAGTATTTGGTTTTATTTCTTGGTTCTCTATTCCGTTCCATTGGTCTATGTACCTGTTTTTATACCAGTACCATGCTGTTTGGGTGACTATGGCCTTATAGTATAGTTTGGAGTCAGGTAATAGGATGCCTCCAGATTTGTTCTTTTTGCTTAATCTTGCTTTAGGCTATGCAGGCTCTTTTTGGATTGCATGTGAATTTTACGATTTGTTTTTTCTAGTTCTGTGAAGAATGACGGTGGTATTTTGATGGGAATTGCATTGAATTTGTAGATTGCTTTTGGCAGTATGGTCATTTTCACAATATCTACTCATCCATGTAGCTCAAGTACTTTGGAGTAGGGGATATGTCTAAAGGAGTCTAGCTAAGATGAGGCTCCTGTCTTCAGGAAGTGGGCAATCTATTTAGAAAGGCCTGGGTCTGTGGATTATACATATGTTACTTTGTATTGTGAGTAAAGGACAAAAAAAAAAAAAAAAAAGTGATGCCAGAAACAGATTGTAGAAATTTGAAGGGTCAGGTTGGGACATTCTGCCCACAGCTGGGCAGGGCTGGACCTAGTGATGGACCAAGAAATTATCTTGGTTTAGGTTGTTGTGAAAAGCTTGACAGAAGAGAAAGGAATTGAGCGTTGCTTCGAGTGATTAGCAGGGTTTAGGTAAAAAGGAAAAAGAGAGACATGTCATAAGCCACAACCCATTCTGGTTGCCAGTGAGAAAAGTTAACCCTGCTCATTTGTTCAGGATGGGGGCAGTGAGGGCTGGGTTTATTACTTGGCGCTGTCTGTGGCTAATTTCTGACAGACCTGAGTCATTTTCAGGGTACTCAGGAGTAAATACTGTGATAGGGGTCTCAGAGGCCAGGCCATGCAGATACGTAAGCCTGGTGCCAAGATGTAGTGTGTATCTGTTTCTCTATCAAAATTTTTCTACTTTGGTATTTCATTCAAAACAAGGAGAGAAAAGTCAAATCTTTTTCCTTTTCCCTTTTCTGGTGGCTATGACTGAATTTTTATTTTTTTTCATGAACGATTCTTGTGTTCTTATTTAAAAGAAGAATTTGGCATATGGCAGACCTCCTCAAGCTATCTTTAGTTGGTTGTGGGGTGTAAGTGATTAAGAATGCAGCTGTACTTGCTACCAGCACATGCTTTTAAGGAGTGAATTGCTAAGCAGACAGGCCTGGTTAGAAGTTTAGAATAGCCTCTTGGAAACAAAGATCTAATTTTTCAAGTGCATGGTATACAAGAGTCCCTCCCTTCAGGACTGAAGCACTGAGGGCTGTTTGCATCAGAGCAGGGTGACTTATTTGTTTAAAATGGCAGCCATCCTTGGCTCTGGGGAGGCGGCCATGCTTCACTTGGAGGAGACAGGGGAAGCTGACTTCACTTCACTTTGTATAGTTTGGCTTCACTGCTCCTTTGGAATAAAAAAATTCTTTACTTCTCTAGTATGTCCCAGGACAAACCCATCTCTGTCCTGTTGCTCAGTTATACTACAGTGCTGGTTCCGTAGTCTTCAAAGCTTGGAACTCCCTCTTGCCTTTGCTCCAAAAATTTGTTCTTTCACTCAGCAAATATTTACCAAGTTTCTGCTATATGCAGGACCATGTGGAGAACTCAAAGATGAATCAGACGTGGGGCCTTTCCACAAATGTTGTCAGTCAAGTATAGGACATAGGGCAAGCACATGGGAGCTTTTGCTGTTGTGTCCAAGAATAGCATGATGCGCCGTAGGTATTTGGTGGGGGAAGGAAATTAGTGGGTGGGTTTCAACTAAACCCACGTGGAGAAGGTGACATTTGAGTTGAGCCTTGAAGGACAGGCTTATCTGTGCAGAGAGGGAAGTTTTGGGCAGAGATAATAGCACAAAAGTTAGAAAACAAAAGAGGTGGAAAAGAGGAAGAGTTATCAACCTTTAACTGCGTTGCCATGCCCTTGACTGAGGCCTCACCCACATTATCCCATCTAATCCTCCTCATAAGAAAACTTTTTTCCTCGTAAGAAAACTAAGGCCTGCAGCATTAAAATAACTTGCCCGAGAGTGCTCATAAGTGGTTAGAGTGGAGATTTGAACCCAAGACCAATTCCAGATTTGAACTGAGCAGGCTTTAGCCAGAGCAAAAGATATTTGAAGAGAAAAAGGAGTAATTTGAAGAGGTAAAGTTTAGGAAAAAAAAGTGACTTGAGGCAGATGGAAAAAAGGACCCTGAGTCCTGAGCTAATTACTCTGTAAGCAGCAGGGAGCAATTGAAGGTTTTTAATGGAGTATGACATGGCCACAGCAGGACTTCCAGCAGTTAACTGCAAAAATATTTGATATTTGAGTTCATTACTGTGTGCTGGACACTATCCCAGGTGCCCGATACCCCTAACCTGTTTTAATTCTCATAACAGCACTATGAGATAGGTGCTGTTGATACCCACTTCTACCCGTAAGGAAACCGAGTACACATTTAGAGACCTTAAATGACTTTTTACAGGTGGATCGAATATGATGTGCAAGATGAATTGAGGTCAGTGGCAGAGGTAAGTCAAGACACTGCAGGAAGCCATGAGAGACAGGTGATGCGGGATGTGGTAGAAAGGAATGGATGAGTGTGAGGGAGTTGGGGTTCAGCTGAATGGATGAGTGTGAGGGAGCTGGGGTTCAGTTGGGGCAGAGGCTTCTAACTTCCACTGCGTAGGGTACTGCTGTGGTGAGAACCCTGGAGAGAAGGGGAAGGGGGAAAGTCCTCTTCCTTTTCAACCCCACACACAGACTTGAAGGTCAGGTTGGGACATTCTGCCCATTCAGCTGGGGCTGAAGGCAGGTGTCAGGGCTGGACCTAGTGATAGACAAAATCCGTGGAGGGTTAATGTTGGTAAGGGAAGAGTGTGTGGAGGCCAGAAGCTGGGGCCACGGAGCGAGAAGTGCTGGAGATCGTGGAACACTTAGATCCGAGGCCCAGTGGAATGACAGGGGTCAGGCAGGGACACGGGGATGAACAGTCAGTGGGCTGGATACCTCGGGAGGAGTTACCTTGGATGATGGAGAGGAATGACTGGGGATGGCAAATCCTGGCCACCGGACATCTCTTGTACCCTTGCTACTAGAATCAACCCCAACCCACAGCAGTCTCCTATTTTCCTCAGTCAGAAAATAGATAAAAATCACTACAATTAGCATACATTTGCCTAAGAAAAAGAAGTAGCATAATGTGAAAATGCAGTTGTTGTTGTTTTATTTTCTCTTCATATAAAAACAAAAAAGCCTTTTAGCCAGCACTTGAATATCTAGTCCTTTGCATTCAACCCTCCCTGTGCCTCACTGTGATCGGAAGCGGACTTTGGTGTCCCGGGAAGTAGAAATAGTAAGCAAAACCCCTCATGGCTCCTAGCATTCCTAGTACTGTAGCAGAAAAGCAAGGAAGCCTGGGACTGAGGTGCACACAGGGGACAAAGCCCTGTCCTGATGGGTGTTTGTAAGCACCAGGGAGGGGGCAGGGCATGTGTTTGTTCTTCTCTAAGTTCCAGTGGGTCCGATGAATGTTGGATCTAGCGTCTGTGAAACCTGTTGTCATAAAGTATGTGTTCCTCAGTTAGATTTGACCCAGAGGCCTTTCTCATTCTCAGTTTTTGTGTTCATTGAGGCTGCTTTTAAATGGAGGGTCCATTAAGCCCTTGTTCCTGTCCATTCACAGCTGCCTCTATCCGAGTGGTCTGTGCAGGGTGCCAGCAGCCACCCTGATGGAGGGCAGGTCTCTAAAAGCAGCATCCTTTGCCAGGCACCTGAGAATTTTAAAAGTGAGGATGCATCTGTGGCATCATCTTCCTAAACCAAATGATGTGTAATTGCATAGTTGTTGAACTGTGTGGTTGGTCTCTTTCTAGCAGATTAGCTACCTGAGAGGAAATGAGAATTTAAATTGTTTGCTGGACTTTTAAAAATTTACATATGAGGGAGACATCTCATCCAGACATGCATTGGGCACAGGGAAAGCTTTTTTTTTCAAGTAGCAGCCGCTATTCATTGACATGTTAAAATTTTCCTGCCTTAGTATTTCACACATCCTTAGTACTCCTCATAACATTTTTTGCTTGTGTAATTTTAGCCCCATTTCAGAAATGAGGAACCCAGGTTCAGAAGGTTCAGGAGCTTGCTCAAGACCCCAGCTAGTAGGTGCCAGAGCTGCAACTGGAATGCAGCTTTGACTCCATTGTGGGTTTCTGTTCCATTATCAAGAGTAGCCTGACAGTTGGCAATAACAATTACTGAATGAATGAATAAATGAATTCTCCAAAGAAAATAGTTCATGTTTCCCTAGTATGAGGGAATACTTGAGATAGTTGTTTTGAGAAGGGGGCCACAGACCAGGAGACACCAATAAGTCTTTCTCATTTCTGGTAAATCACTTTATAATGACCGTTATTACAAAGTGTAAAAACAACAACAACAACAAAAAATAATAGGCGCGGTGGTTCACACCTATAATCCTAGCACTTTGGGAGGCAGAGGTGGGCGGATCATTTGAGGTCAGGAGTTCGAGACCAGCCTGGCCAACATGATGAAACCCTGTCTCTACTAAAAACACAAAAATTAGCTGGGCGGTAGTGGCATGCGCCTGTAGTCACAGCTACTTGGGAGGCTGAGGCAGGAGAATCACTTGAACCCGAGAGGTGAAGGTTGCAGTGAGCCGAGATTGCGCCACTGCACTCCAGCCTGGGAGACAGAGCCAGACTCCATCTCAAAAAAAAGGAAAAAAAAAAAAGCCTTACGATTAATCAATAAACGGATATTGCATAAAATAGCAATTTTCAGCTCTGGATTTTGGGGAAGGGAGTAGAGGTTGGAAATGTAGGTGGAGGGTCAGGCTGGGGAGAGATGCCACATTTGCAACATTGGGTTTTTTACAATAGTACTGCATCTATCTCTGTGCAGGAGTCTAAAAGTGGTTGAAAGCTACATTTAGGATTATTTAAAATAACATACTGCTTTATTTTTATCTCTGTAGCAACAACTTTTTATAAGAAAAATAGCTAGTTCCATGATCTTTTGCCTTTTGAAAAGGAGAGATCTATTTTAAACTCTTCACAGGCTCCTCGAAGTTCCTTTTCTCGCTATTGAGTAGCAGGTAGAATCTCTAGTTCATGGAGGTCTGACGGATCCATGGTCCCGTGCTGGTCCATGTGCTGCCCTATGCTTCCGTCCCTCATCCTTGCCACTCTCAATAGTCTTCCCTGACAACCCTTAGGAAGACAAGGGCTTGGAGGAGGGGGAGGACTGAGTGTCCCTGGCACGTTCTGATTAATCCTATTCATTGTCAAGTACAGCTTTTTAATGAGCTGATTCATTACTGAGAGTAGGTCTCATGCAAATCCCTAATTTGTATCCTACGGATTTAATTTCTAACAATTTCCACATTTCAACACAACTCCATTGTACCATGGGCTTTATGATTTTGTTCTAATGTAGAGCTTGACCTCACATTTTAAGACTATAAGATGAATACTAAAAAAACGAAATCCTTAAAATAAAAAATAAACTAGAAGAACATGTAGGTGGATATTCAACTCATCTCTAAAGGAAGAAGGGTTGTCCACACATAAAAGTTTTGGAAGAGACTGGGTTTAGTGGCTTACGCCTGTAATCTTAGCACTTTGGGAGGCTGAGGTGGGAGGATCACTTGAGCCCAGGAGTTCAAGACCAGCCTGGGCAACATAATGATACCCTGTGTCTACAAAAATTTTAAAATTAGCCAGCCATGGTAGCGCACACCTGTGGTCACCTGTGGTTGGGAGGCTGAGTGGGAGGATCGCTTGAGTCCAGAAGGTTGAGGCTTCAGGGAGCCATGATTGCACCACTGCACTCCAGTGTAGGTGACAGAGCAAGACCCTGTCTCCGAAAAAAAAAATAAAAAAGAAAAAAGAAAATCTGGAAGAAATGACAGAGGAAATCACTGATAAATTTCGAAACATAAGTTTGTGCAATATCAGAGACAAATTTAACAAATATGTAAAATTTGCCTCCATTATGAGTTAATATAAAACTATGAAGAGTTCAGGAGATTATAAAAAGAGACAAAGACAACCAGGAGAAAACAGATAACTTAATACTTCTTAAAAAACACCAGGCTAACAAAAAAGAAATATATAGTTGACTAAATAAATATAGTACAATATATTTAACCCTACAAATTTAAACTAATGCAATGAAAACATAATAGCATCTTTTCAACTGTTATTATTACCAAAAAGAAAAATATTTTAAAATGCTGTTGTGGTTTTGGTGAGGGAACATTTTTCACGCACTGTTGTTTGAGAATAGAATTTAGTGCACCCTTTCTGGAAAGCAGTTTGGTAACCTGTAATACTTCTTTTAAAAAAAAATTCATCCTCTTGTCTAAAAATTTCTCCTCTAGAAACTTAAATAGTCAAGTGAAAACACATTTATGGGCAGTGTTTAAAGTTTTGTGAGTGAAACTGTTGATAAGAACCTATTAAAATGGTTAAGCCACCTGGAACATTCTATTGATGTATTATGCAGCCTTGGAAAATAGTACTTTTAAGGAATGTTAATAAGATGGGCAATACAAAACTGAATGAAAACCCGATACAGAATTCTGCCTACATAACATGATCCAAATTTTGCCTAAAATTTGCCTGAAACATGCATAGCAAAAGGATTTCGGGAACCACACCAGAATGTTATCATGGGTCCATCATTTCTGAGCTGTGGTGTTACTGGCATGACTCTTGGTTTTTCTTCTTTATTCTTTTATGTTATATTAAGGTGACCACCTGTTCCCGTTGGCCTGGTACTGCCCTGGTTTTAGCACTGGAAGTCCTACTCTGGACAATTAATGACTTTTGTGTGTGTGTGTGTGTGTGTGTGTGTGTGTACACATTAAGATGAGGTTGTGCCCATTTGAAAGGAAGGGCCAAAGATAAAGTGACAAGCTCATGGGGCCTGTGTGGTAGTCAGGCAGTAGATTTTTTTTTTTTTTTTTTTGAGATGGAGTCTCGCTCTGTCACCCAGGCTGGAGTGCAGTGGCATGAACCTGGCTCACTGCAGCCTCTGCCTCCCAGGTTCAAGCGATTCTCCCACCTCACCCGCCCAAGTAGCTGGGACTACAGGCATGCACCGCCACACCCAGCTAATTTTATTTTGCATTTTTTGTAGAGACGAGGTTTTACATGTTGCCTATGCTGGTCTCAAACTCCTGAGCTCAAGTAATCCACTGCCTTGGCCTCCCAAAGTGCTGGGATTACAGGCATGAGTCACTGTGCTTGGCCCAGGGAGTAGATTTTCTGATGATAAAATTAATGTGACTTGTTCTAGAAAATACAGGAAAAGAATAAATATGCAAAGACTTAAATAGCGTTTACATGTAGCCCATAGTGCTCTAAATGCTTTTGGTGGTTCACACTCTAATCATCATAACCCTATGAAGTAGATACTGTTGTTGCATCCCCATTTACAGAGGCATAGAGAGATGGAGTAATTCACCCATAGCCACACAGCCCTTGACAGAATCTGGATTTGAACTCAGGAAGTTCGGATCCAGAGTCTGGGCCATTGACCACCTCCTGCATCTCTGTAGATCCCCGACTCCAGCCTCTCCTCTTGCTGCCTCTCTCAACAGTAACGATGCTGTTACTCCCCACGCCAAACCTCTGGGCTGGCCAGGCTCACTCCAGCCCTACGGTCATTGCCAGGACTGCCTTTGACCTTACACAGAGGAAACATCTTTCACCTATCAGGAGGGAGCCGGGGCGGGGATTTCCATGGCAGAGTTACTGTTCTCTGGTGATAGAATTCTTTCAGTTTTGCTACATGGTCTTGTGGCAAAGGACTGGGTCCAGGTGCAGCCTTGGTTATTTCTGGAAACACTTCTCCTTTTCTTATATTTTGCCAGGTCTGGCTCATCAGTCACCTTCCTCTCAGAAAGGTGATTTTGGCTCCTCTGCCCAGAGCATCAAACATTTCTGTAGGTGTCACAAGCTTCCGTGAGGGTTCTGGTCTCTGCGAATTTCAGGAAGAATCCAAACATAGGAAGGGGGTGATGTGTATCAGAGTGTCCATCCTCAGCTTTGCTCGACAAAGACCCTCACACTTGTACATTGTTTTGTTAACAGTATTATCTCTGGGTAGTGGGTTTATTGTTTTTGCTTAACAGTTTTAAACACTTCTTCAACAAACTTGCTTTACTTTCCATTTTTTAAAAACATATTTCAATTTTTTTAATAATGCCATTTTACTCCTGCAAAATTTCTCACTCCTTCAAAGTCTGTGTATGGCAAAGATCTTCCTAACCATCATTCAAGTTAGAGCAACTCCATTTCTGTATCAAAAAGAAATACCTTTAGTTATTGTCTGAACTTGTCAGAATTTCTG
This sequence comes from Pongo abelii, assembly GCF_028885655.2. NCBI lineage: Eukaryota > Metazoa > Chordata > Mammalia > Primates > Hominidae > Pongo > Pongo abelii. The sequence continues at coordinate 66,981,964 of NC_071997.2, forward strand.
AGAATGATGCCAGAAATTCTGGTTAATTGTTTGTTTTGTCACATTAATTGAACAATGAGAGGGCACCAGCATTGCTCACTCATAAGGTAGAAGCACCACATCTACATTTCTTTTTAGCTATGGGTGATGTTTTTGCTTTTAAATCTTAGAAATCTGTTAACAAATAACACAACAAAGTTTGAGGTACTTCCTTGTGGGGACTGGGATGCTTAAGCTAAAACAAAGTTTAAATTTGGACTGTGTGTGTTATGTTTCACAGAATCTATATGTTTCTCAAAAGTGGGTGTCACCCTCCTTCCTCCCCCAACACACCCTTCAGGGGTAAGAGGAGAAGTAATGTAGAAAAATTAACTGTTTCTCCACTGTAAAAGTAGGGTGTCTTTAGAATGTTTCATGTTCAAAGGAAAGATTGTGCTTCTCCCAAGGGAAGGTGTTCCCTTAAAAAAAAAAAAAAAAAGGTCGCGCATATCTTTGTATTGCTCTCTCTGGAAGAGGAAATGAGGCATCTCTTGGGGTGAGAACAAGGGAGAATTGAACACTCTGGCCTGGCCAGATGGGTTCCTCACACTGGCACAGAGCTGTGAAGGGAAGGGCCTTTCATCCTCCAGAGGAAAGAGGGCTGGGGTCTGAGCGGCCATAGCATGGGGACAGGCAGGAGTCCTGCAGCCCTGATGCCTGCCCCTCCCAATACAGAGTCTCTGCCCTGACCCCCACCTGTTGAACCTTTCAAATCCCAGTGACTCGCCAGCTTTCTCTGTGGATATTGGCTGAATTGGTGGCTTGTGTGGCTGCCTGGGAGAGCAATTTACCCCTGAGCCAAGGAGGGGATGGGCTACAGTGAGATGGAGAAAGACCATTTTAATTAAAGAATAGGGCCTTTATAATACGAAACCACATGCTCAGGGTTTGGGTTTTGCTTTGGGTACCTAGGAAACATCCGTGAACACAACAGTAGTGTTTTTAGTTGGGGGGGGGTGGGGTGTGTGCCTGTTTTGGGGAAAAATTGCTTTTCACCACCCCCCTCCTGCTTTTGGTCCTTTGTCTGCCCTGGAAGAATCACTGGAGGGGACTGAGGGACTTCCTGCCCAATTGATAACAGCCCCTAAGAGCACATGGTGAACCCTGCAGTAGGAGACCAGGACATCTCCCAGCCGCCCTCACTGTACTCACTATACTCTTATGGACTCAAGAAGTCACTGAAAATGGAGGCTTAAGCCCATGGGCCTTGGCTAATTTTTCAAGGCCCAGGATCAAGTAGGAGCAGGTACTTTAGCTGGGAGCCAGGCACTAGGCAGGCAAGGCGGCCCTGCCCACATGCCGCCTAGGGCTGGCATGACCTCACCGTCATTTGTTGGGCACTGATAATGTCTTTGGCCCGGCCCCTAATAGGAGACACGCGATCTTTACCTTGAGGGCTCATATTCAGAGTTTCATAAGCACTGGATTCACTCAGGTTGAACTTTCTTTTCCCCATGCACGCTTTATTAAAATAAGTGACTGAACACAGCGTGTGGGTGAGGCGCTGGCCCAGCTCTGTGTGGCTGTGTGATGTACTGAAGCTGAAGACGCGAGCTGCATGGCTGCATTGTGGTGGCTTTTAGAAATTCGTTCTCCGCTGGGCGTGGTGGCTCATGCCTGTAATCCCAGCACTTTGGGAGGCCGAGGCGGATCACTTGAGGTCAGGAGTTCAAGACCAACCTGGCCAACATGGTGAAACCCTGTCTCTACTGAAAATACAAAAATTAGCCGGACATGGTGGTGCACATCTGTAATCCCAGCTACTTGGGAGGCTGAGGCAGGAGAATCGCTTGAACGTGTGAGGCGGAGATTGCAGTGAACTGAGATCATGCCACTGCACTCCAGCCTGGGCAACAGAGCGAAACTCTCAAAAAATAAAAATAAAAAGAAAAGAATTTGTTTTCCCTAGGTTTTCGGTGTGTATACATTTCCTTTCATATACATGTATATATATTATATGTTTATGGTAAATTGGCATTTTTAGTTTCATAGTCTTTAGATCTAAATTAGAAACGCATTTATATATTTAAATTTTTAAATTTGTTTTAACCAAACTCTATAGTATCTTCACTCTGGAGTTAGTATGCACACAAATACCTGCCCTTTCCAATGTAGGCCCTAGTTACTTCCAAAATAATTTAGAAGTGTTTGCAGATATGTTTTGACTATTTTGCTATGATTTTTCATTTATTGGTGTCAGAATTGAATATATTTAGCTGTTGCTCTCTGCTAAGTAAACTGAGACCTAGGTGTGCTTACCATTGTTTTCTGTGAAAGCCAGCTGATCCATGTTACAAATGACTGTTTTAGCTATGGAAACAAGACACCTCTGTGAATAGGATTCCTTGTGTGGTGGGCATCACTAGAGAGCAATGACTGTATTCCTTAAAGAGGAAGTGCGAGAGCGGCAGTACAGACCAAGGCAGAGGTCGCTGAGGAGATTGTTACGGTCAGCAATGTAGAATTCCTGCCCCTGTGTTCTGTGACCCCAACAGAGGGAGCCAGCACTCACTGCGCACCTCCCACACAGCCCACACCGCACAAGGCATTTAGACAGTGCCTTAAATTCACTCCGTCAATACTGTGAGAGCCCCACCGGCTTCCCCTTTGGGGTTTTAGTCGTTTAGGGTATTCACTGAATACTTTACGTTGAAGTGTTTTTCTGTAACATTAGAACCAGCTTCAACTTAAAAAAAAAAACAGCTCTTAGCCATATGTAGAAAACTGTTCATCCATGTGAGTTCTGGGTGAAGTGTGGTGGGAAAGCTGGGTCTCTAAAGTAGACATTCTTATTTTTTGTTTTGTTTTGTTTTTTGTTTTGTTTTTTATTATTATACTTTAAGTTTTAGGGTACATGTGCACAACGTGCAGGTTTGTTACAAAAGTAGACATTATTTTTAAAAGATGCTTTTATGCCCAAGTCTTCTGAATATACAGAAGGACAGCTGAAGAGCCCAAACCTGAAATTTCCTTCCTTATATAGATAGTCCGAGCTTTACCTGATGTCTCTTCCTCTATAAAAATGGAAGCCATACTGTAAGGATGAAGATGATGTATATTTGTCAAATTCATGATTGCATTATGAGTTTACTAAGTTTGCAGCACTGTTCTGGGTCTTGGATAATCAGAAGTGACCTTACATTCTTAAGTGGGAGATACACAATATGCATAGAAGCATGTAAACAAAAAGAGTACAGATGGTACCAATGCCATGACAGGTACGATAGAAAGGACGTGACCTGGCTCTTATCTAGTGAATACTTGTTTCCATAATTGTTAGCTGCTGCTACTACTATTGTGGTTGCTGAATGCCCTGCTGGGGTAAGAAGGTCCCTTGATTAAATCTGGTGAAGACCTTCTGATACCAGTGCTTTTTTTTTTTTTTTTTTTTTTTTTGAGACAGAGTCTCACTCTTGTCGCCCAGGCTGGAGTGCAATGGCGCGATCTCGGCTCACTGCAACCTCCATCTCCCCGGTTCAAGCGATTCTCCTGCCTCAGCCTCCCAAGTAGCTGGGATTATAGGTACCCGCTACCACGCCCGGCTAATTTTTGCAGTTTTAGTAGAGATGAGGTTTCACCCTGTTGGCCAGGCTGGTCTCAAACTCCTGACCTCAGGCGATCCTCCCGCCCCCGCTTCCCAAAGTGCTGGGATTACAGGCGTGAGCCACCGCACCCGGCCAGTCCTGTGCTTTCTGATACAATATCATCCCCCCTCTTTGCTTCACCATCTCCCATGGGCATGATCAGTTAACAATTGCTGGAAAAATCAACTTTACCTGAATATTTAGGAAGCTATTTGGGATGTCCAGTGTTTTTCTTCCTCTTGAAAAACACTAAAGCAGGTCTGCATTTATTAGGGGGAGTGATCATCGTCTGTCGCTTCTGCCGCTTTGCTCTAAAGGAACTTAAGAGCCCACAGCATTTTCCCTGAAAAGGTCATCATTTCCGAAGAAATGAGAGCTCATTTAAAGTTTCTAGGTACGAAAATCCTAGGTTCTTGCCCTTCTCCTTCCACTTCTTGGTGGCAGTGGGTAGGGAATCAAACATCAGGTGACCTTCCTCTCTGGTTTCTCCCCACCGCTGTATCAGACCAGGAAGGTGAAAGAGCGTCATGCTGACTCTCCTAACTCCCATCCCTCCGCCACGCCTCCCCTCCACCACTGCACTGGCATGGTTACCTGTGAAGCAACTGCCAAAGACAACATGGGCAGCCTTTGTGTCTGGGTAGCCCGGTTCACAATGGCGGTTAATGGAAGTTCCTGTTCAGACGTCCTCCAACTCCCCAGAGGGCGTGGGCATCTCCTCTTATGTAAAGGGGAAATCTTAGGAAATTTTTAATTTTTCCTTTAATCAGTCAGCAAGGTCATGAGAGGCTTTGTTAAGTATTCATTAGAAGTGGAAAGCAGGCCAGGCGTGGTGGCTCACACCTGCAATCCCAGCATTTTGGGAGACCAAGGCAGGCAGATCACCTGAGGTCAGGAGTTTGGGACCAGTCTGGCAAACATGGTGAAACCCCATCTCTACTAAAAATACAAAAATTAGCCAGGTGTGGTGGTGCTCCTGTAATCCCAGCTACTCGGGGAGGCTGAGACAGGAGAATTTCTTGAACCCAGGAAGCAGAGGTTGCAGTGAGCCGAGATGGCGCCACTGCACTCCAGCCTGGGTGACAGAGCGAGTCCGTCTCAAAAAAAAAAAAAAGAAGTGGAAAGCAAAATTTCTAGTGAACATGCCATAGAAATTTATAGCAGATCTACTGTGTGTCAAGTTTTGTTCTGAACAGGTGGAGAGGAGGGCACAGAAATGAACAGGCAATGAACAAGGAGCCTGGAACTCTTGGTGAATTGAGGTGTGCATGAGAGACAGGCAAATGAATAAGCATACTGTAAATCAGGGCCAGAGAGTGCCTCTGAATGGGGACCTGACAGGGTGGAAACCGATCTTCTTGTCTTGAAGTCTTCCTTGAGGGAAAGGATGAGTTTCACTGCAGTGAGGAAGAGGTAAGGAGGGCTTTTCTCCGTGGGAGTAGCATCTGCCTTCTGGGGTCGGTCTAAGGGAGGTGTGGGGAAGGGGCCGTCTTCACCGGCCTGCAGCCTATGCTACCACACCAGCTTGCTCTCAGAAGGGCCCCACACTTGGTTTAATGCTCTGCTGTTGCTGCCTTGAAATTCTTACTAAGTTTTGAACTAATTATTATTTAGTTAATAAATAACAAATTATTTTCATTTTGTACCAGGCCCTGCAAATCATGCAGCTGGTCCTGCCTATGGAGATGGGACTGTAAAAGTAGATTTGGCTGGATTGTGAAGAGCTTTGCCCGTCAAGCTTGGGAACATCTGACTTTATTCCATAAGCAGTAGGGAGCCATGGAAAGTATGCTGACAGGGTTGGGAGAAAGGGGCACTGGAGGCTGTGAGACCAGGGAGGCCGGCAGTCCACCGAGGGAGGCTGATAACACCACGTTGGGACAGACACCGAGAGCTGCAGTTCCCACACCTGGTGGAGATAGGCCAGCTCTGGGCACTGGGAAGGAGGCCGAGAGGGGCCGTTGCAGGTGGCTGAGGCTTCTAGCTGAGCTGCAGATCCCGCACATCATGAATGCAGGAGAAAGAAGTCCCTCAGCCAGTGGCAGCGAGGCAGATGTTTTGCAGGAGTGGGGCAAGGCTCTTTCCAGAAAGACCCGGAAATCTCTGGTGGGACAGCTTGTAGAAACATGCACTGCAGCTGCTCAGCTACAGCAAATGACCTGCAGATCAAGGTTTTTGTCAGTATCGAGAGCTTCACTAGAACAAATATTCATCCAAAAATAAACTTCCCGTTCTTCCTGTTTTTATAACTTGCCTATTTCCTCTGAGTTTGAGGCTGGGCTCCAGTTCCATGGGTTATTAATCTTCAGAGGATCAAGACCTCTATAGAAGTATTTCCTGTACATGTTTATCTACCCAGCCCTAAATTATATTCTCCAAATGATAAGAGAACTTTTCCATACTGGTGTGTCAGACTCCTCCTTAGGGAGATTTCGATTAGGCACCACAGCAAGTAAGGCTAAACCAGAAAGCCTTATCCCAGAACATAGGGAACCCATGTAACGGTGGGGAGTGGCCTTTGGTGGGTTTTGATGGGCCCTCAGCCTCCCTCCTCCATGTGAAAGGTAGCTTCTTTCTGGCCAGAGTTCTAAGGACATAAAGTAATAGCTGAAGAGGGCCCTATTTGAGGATATTTTAAATTCCCTGTTGAATACCACAGGGGATATTAGCTAAAAAAAATTCTGCTCCTTTGAAGAGCTCAAAATACCCCTCATTGGACCATCACTTGTTCTTACAGCATCTTCCAACTAGAAACAGGGCCCCGGCCCTCATAGACAAGGGAACTAGAGTGAACTTGGTGCTCATGACAGCACAGAGCAAGAGGGAAAAGCTCTGTTGAAGCTTCGGCCGAGTTCAGACCTGATAGACAAGTGTGGTTAAGCAAGCGTAGGCGCTTTACTCATCGGCCCCGTCCACCTGCCTCTGGAGCCCTTCCTTGCTCTCCTACTTTTTGTGCTTACGAACGCCAAGCTAGCATGCCGGTGGTATTTTTAAAACGTAAGCCTTCTTGTATGACTCTTGCAGAGAGGCAGTGGTGACCGGGCTGCGTGGGTGGCGGCTTGTGCCGCAGCGGAACTTGGAGAAAGGCCAGCTGCCTTTTACCGAGGCCTTCCGAGGTGGGGCTGGGATGCCACATTTTTCAAACACACCACCGCAAGGCAGCACCCCTCCCCCTTAGAGAGCCAGGTGACTCCACTGAGAATTACTGCGCCACACCGTGGCTTCTAGACCCACACTGTCAAGTATGTAGTCCTCGCCACCTGGGCTGTTGAACCTCGAAATGAGGCTAGTACGAACTGACTAAAAGTGCAAAATACACATTGGATTTTGAAGCCTTATTACAAAAAAAAAAAAGAATGTGAAGTATCTCATTAATGATTATTTTGTTTTGGTTACTGTGGAAACAAAAATATTTTAGATATCTTGGTTTATGTCAACTATGTTATAATTAATGACACTTGCTTTTTAATTACTCTTTAAATGTGACTACTAGAAAATTTTAAACTGTGTATGTCACTCAGTTTCCATTTCTATAGGACAGTGCCGCTAGTCTGTGCTGTGAGTTCAGCTGCCATTTGTGGCTTTGAAACCAGTACATTCCCAGAGGCTCCTCTCCTTAGTGGCCTGGCTGAGGGGGTGACCCAGCCCTAACTCTAGACTGCCTAGGGTAGTGGGTGGGACAGCATGCTTCCAAGCAAAAAGTTAATAATTTAGTAAGCAGCAGCAAGAATTTCTAAAAATCCCTTCCAAAGCACCCCGCCTGGCTTTTTTTCTTCTTCTTAGCCTTCTTCCTGGACCAGCCTTCTTCCTGGAAATCTTTTTTTAAATGCAGAACTCTTCCCTTCTGTCCCACATGGGACCTGTGGAGGTGATGGTGTCCAGAGGGGCTATTGTTTTATTTTATTTTCTTGTTTAAATTGTTCTTTTGCCCACAGGTCAGGCTGCTCCAGTAGCTGCCTTTTAACCCTTCCTCTGCAGGACCATCTCAGAAACCACCCAGCAAAGACTGAGAAGCCACTCTTTTAGACCAGTTCCCCCTCCCTTCTCCCTTTGGAGTGGTTACTCAAGCGCAGACATATATTGGGAAAACACAAGGTGGATGTGAAACCAAGGAAACTCCTGCTTTGAGAAGTACAGAAGTGCAGACCCACAACCAACCTCCTAATGTCAAGCTGGCATTTTAGGGAAAAAGGTGTGTGTGGTGGGGGGAATTCCACTGGTGTCTGAAAGCCCCCAAGTAATTCCCTGTTGCAAGGAGGAGTCTCATGTTGACTTCAGAGGTCCAGGCAGAACCTGTTGAATTGCAGAGTTCCCATTTGCTAGAGGATATTACACAGTGGGATCTCTCTGCTCAGGGACCGGGGCTGAGGGCTTCTGTCATCAGCCAGTGGAGCGGCCCTGCACTGAGGCACCTCCCTGCTTTTGCCACATTTTGCCCACCCTGCTGTGTGTCATGTACTGAACCTCTGCTGGAATAATTGCCATAGGTGTCAACATGTATTAAGGGCCTGCTGTATGAAGGTACTATGCAAAGTGCCTTTTGCCATGTGCAGCTAACTAGCATAACAAACCCCAAGTTGCCCCAGAGGAGATACTCTTGTTTCCCTGTTTTGCAGATAGAGAAACTGCAGGTTAGAAAGATGAAATAAGTTGGCCAAGCTAGAAATTGGTGGGCAGGGAACACAACTTGGGCTGTGCTGCTTTAGGGCCGCCGAGTGTTTAACTATTAAGGTGTCATTCTGCACTGCCTAGACCAGCCCATGTATGTTACCATTCCATTCTGCATGAGCATTTGTCTGTTATCAAAACATCTGCTCCTGCAGGCTGGGACACAACACCAAGGGAGGGTTAAATTCTGGGTTGCCAAACCAGCTGAGCTTCGAGTTGAGCACTGAGCGCCTCTGAGCTTTGCTGGGCTAACTTGGTGAGGTTTGGAAATGAGCAAAGGGGTAAGAAAGAGCCATGTGTCTGGAGTCAGACTGCCTATTTGGTTTGACCTCTCAATGGCTTCATAGGTTGGGCTACTCCTTCTCTGGGCAGCAGTTTCCCCAGCTCTAAAATGGGGATCCTTAGAGCACCTACCTCAGAGAACTGCAATGAGAATTAAAGAGGACACATAAAGGCAAAGTGTACTTGGCACGTCCATGTCATTAATATCATTAATGCCATTTAATGTTCTTTGATGGGGCATAATCCTATATAACATGTAATAGAAGATATAATCATGTGGCTTGAATTTTTTGTTGTTTTAAGGCAAACACATCAGAGCATGTACCTTTGCATCTGAACACATACATTTGTATTTGAATGTTGTATCTTTCAAAGCCATGACCTCACCTCAGGAGACTCCTCTCTCAACTTGATCTCACAGCCATTTGCTGGAAACATTTTCAGAAGCCTTTGTGGAACTCTTTTCAGAAGAAAAAAAGAGAGAAAGTGGGGGCCATACTTGGCACTAGTAAGTATTTATCTTGTAAAGGTAGATTTTTAAGTTTATTAGAGCTAAGTTTGGTAAATAAGTCCAGAACAAGCTTTGATCCACTGAAATGTAAAAAATGTTGCTTAATTAACAGTAAGGATGGAATTTTTTTTAATGGCTGACTCATTCATGATTGACTAGCCTCGAAGGCAGTTCCAGAAGAAAGGTTCCAGGCAGCTTTTGATTTCTGACAGCATCTCTGGAACACCAGTAGAGTCTCCTGGGGCAAAAGCTTTAATGACAGGGGTTTGGGGATGAGTACGCAGCCTTGACTAAGATCTATAAGGTTGAGTCTAGAGAGTAAAAATTTGTATTATTTACACCTACGGTATTAAGTGACAGTGGCACCTGAGTTGACCTTGTCTTTGGGGCTTGCATAGCTACGAATGGGGCCAGTAACAGAGAAGGTTCTCTGCATCCAAGGAGTAGAGTCCAAAACCTGACTTTTGACCTAAGTTGACTTGCACACCAGGTCTCTCTCTACCTTATGATATACAGAATTCAAACCTGAATATGTGAGTGCAGGTCAAGGGAAGGACCCTCAGGTTGGTATCCTCAGCAAGGACTTTAGAGTTGGGTGTGTGAGAAGCACTCGGCCTCCTTGTATAGTGCCACGGACAGAGCAGCCAGGGCAGCTGGAAAGCAACACCCAGCTGGGGTGGGTGGAGGAAGAATGCATGTCCCCATGGAACACGATAAAGCAAAGTTCAAGGCTCATGATGACTAATAGGTTCATCTAGGAGGATGGGTGAGCAAGCAACCTTTGTATTATTTCCTACAGGTTGAAATGAGAGGTGCCATGTTCATTCTATCCTAAAGTATCTCTTAGAGGACATTGCTATGGAGAAAGTGTAGTGCCTTGGAGTTTGGCTGGGTCAGATTCCATCCCTGCTCTCTATTGCAGTGTTGACTCAAGCATAGTAACTAAGGTTTCATGAGCCTCATTACGCTCATCTGTAAAATGGAAACATGATTACACTTCAGGGTTGTCATAGGAGGGAAGGTCATAGGTGTTACACAGATGAGGGGACTCAACAGAGCAAGTGTTCCACCTCTCCCAGGCTCTGAGAATGACACCAGAATCTATCTTTTTGCCACAAGAAAGTAGGCAGAGGCTCATCGTTGCTCGTCAGAGTATGTATGCCACCTGCCACAGGAAAATGGCCCCAGTCTCTTTGTGAGGAGAGGCTTGCACTCCTAAGAGAATTCTACTTCCTCTTTGCTTGAATAAGACCAGCTGTTAGGGCCCCAGTACTCAACAGCTATGACAAATTTCACTGCTTAAGACCCCTCAGCCTCTTAAAACAGGAGTTTTTTCTGTAGCTAACATAAGCTGCTCTCAGCAAGATGCACATTAGCACTTAATGCTCAGGTGGGTGAGGGGGAACAGTCAATGGAACACTTGGTGTATCCACTGCAATCCTGATATTGGTAAAAAGTCACTTCTCATCTGGCTTTAAAGTAGGTCCAGCTTCTCATTTTAACCTGTTTGCCAAGTCCCTAGTTTTTACTATAGCTCTTGTGTCATCTTTGATTGCACCAGTAATGTAGGGATGCTCAGCCTGGACCCCAGACTTGGGGGCCCTAGAGAGACAGATAATCAGGCCAAGGGAGTCCCAGGAAAGGCTTGAGCAGAGAGCATCCAGCTGCCCCTGTCCTTTCTCACTCGCTTACCCTTGATGTCTTCCTGAACTAGTATGTTAGGTTCTCAGAGTACTAACTCTTAAACTTCATTGTACATTAGAATTACTGGGGAACTTTTTAAAATCCAGAAATTCAGGCTATACCCCAAACAATTAAATTAGGCATGAATTAAAACAACAAAAATAAACCTCCCAGGTGATTCCACATTTGAGAACCAATGTGTTAGTTGATGGAATGAAAAATCGAGTGCAGTTACTTACTGGGTTGACTTTTGTGCGGTCACCAACTCTTATCATCTGAGGATCACACAGGACAGAAGTGTCACCCCTGTGGGGCCACACTGCTATTCTGGTCGCTAGTGAGGTCTCAGTGGCATATAGCCATTATAACAGCTCTTTTTCCTTTTTACCATGAAACATTGACAGAGATAGAGTAGTATATGCCGCCACCCCATGTACTCATCACCCAGCTGTCATTCATGTCTCCTCCGCCCCACCACACACACTTTTTCTTGTATGGAGGGGGTGGACTGCAGTATTTTAAAGCAAATCCCTGACATATAATTTCATCTATAGATACTTCAGTATGTATTTCTGAGAGATAAGGACTTTAAAACAAGAACCACAATACCATGATCACACCTAAGAAAATTAACAGTAGTTCTTTAATCTCATCTAATACAAAATCCATGTTCTGTTTTCTCCAATTTGTCTGAAAAATACTTTTATACATTTGGTTTATTCCAATTAAAGCCCAAAAAAGTGTTACTCATTTTTAGTAGTTTGACTTTAACCCCAGGGTAATTAAACTGTCATTGTGTACACAGGTAATGATGCATATGCACTTCTGAAAAGAGGTGTAAATGGAATTTGGCTCAGCTGATGTTTACTGGATGGGCTCTCTCCTCCTTCCTTCCTTAGCCCTTCTGGTGGGATCTTGACATGTTACAGAGGAAATGCTAATTGAAGCCCCAGCCACAACCACTTCTGTGCTCTGCTTCTGCCTGAAGGCATGTTCCCTTTGGTAAACTTAGAATAGAACCTTCAGGATGCCTGTGGAAAGAGAGTATGAGTCAGCTCCGTGGATAGCCTAGAATTTCCTGCCCCTTTGCTGGAGGCTGTGTCTGAGAAGCGCTGGGACTGCCTCCCGGGCTCCTCTTTGGTCTCTGCTGAGGACCGCGGCTTTGACAGTTACTTAGGGAGTTGCCCAGGACTTGTGCCTGTGTTCTGATGGAAGGACCAGCCAACACCCACACGGCCTTGCTTTCCTTGGTGTGCAGATGGCTCTGTGCAGGCTTATCTCCAGCTGGGCATCTGGGTTCAGGTCAGACGATGACCAGGAAAGGAGGGGGTGAGTTTCTGCCCTCTGAGGTAACACCTACCACCTCATCAGTCATTGCTTTGCCACAGTGTTCCCCCTCTACGAGATCGAACGCTGTTAGAATTTCTTAGAGTCAGATGCTGCAGCTTGAATGGGTGATGAGGCTTTGGGGGGTCGGCAAGAGGAGGATAAGGATGGAGAATGGGCAGCCTAAATAATCAAACTGTATCACTCCTTCCACAAATACCAATCCAGTGCTACCACGTATGCATCATTCATTATCCTGACCCAACAAATCTAAATTTTGTTTTATTTTTCTGTAGCTTTTTTCTTCTTTAGAATGGCTTTGTCTTGATTTCAGATGGGTTTGCAGTTGCAAGATTTTCTTCTGTCTTTGTATCATGGTCAGATGGTTACAGAGCAGTAAACAAGCATCTTAATATGTAAAGGCAACTCTAATATAAGGTTATTTGTCACAGGGTTATTTTTAACAGCAAAAAGTTTGGAAAACACTAAATGTTCATTAATAAGAAACTAGTTAAATAAATCATGGTACATCCTTATAGTGGAATATTGTGCAGATATAAAAAGGAAATGAATTAGTTGTGTTTCAATATGGAAAGATTGTGGCCAGGCATGGTGGCCCACGCCTGTAATCTCAGCACTTTGGGAGGCTGAGGCAGGCGGATCATGAGGTCAGGAGATCGAGACCATCCTGGCTAACACGGTGAAATCCCGTCTCTACTAAAAATACAAAAAATTAGCCAGGCGTGGTGGCAGGCGCCTGTAGTCCCAGCTACTCGGGAGGCTGAGGCAGGAGAATGGCGTGAACCCGGGAGGCGGAGCTTGCAGTGAGCCGAGATTGCGCCACTGCACTCCAGACTGGGCAATAGAGTGAGACTCCATCTCAAAAAAAAAATATGGAAAGATTGTGAAGAGATAAACAGCAAGGTCTAGAACGTGAATAACGTGCTTGCTACCTTTTTTGTGAGATGAGGTTGGGAGAGAATACATATTTATATTTGCATAAACCCTAGAAGGATATACAAAGCAACCTTTAAGAAATGGGTACCACTGGCATGTTGGGTAGGAGAAGGAATGGGGCAGATGGAATGGTGGGAGTACACCTTTGTATTTTGATTTATGAATCAAATCAATGTGTTACCTATACAGAACAATTAATAAAATTAAAAAGAAAAATGCATCTATTTTTACATTGTACAGATAAATTAATGGCTTCATTATGTCCCAGTTAATCTGTTTTGTAAGCTTCTGGCCACTGCTTATCCACATTTAAACAGTCCAGAATCTGCTCTGAAACGGACCCATGTAGCCAGCCCATGGAATGCCGTGCCCTGTTCTTCCCATGATGCTTTCCTCAAGAACAGATTATAAATACATGGTTGGCTCCTGGAGCCCATGGGCGTTTCCCCTTCTTCACCCTGAAATATAAACTGAGCTGACAGCCTCTAAAGTTTAACTGTAGGGAACAGGGAAGGCAGGTGCCTATGTCCCACAGCATAGTGGGCTGCTGTCTTCTGTCTCCGGAGGAGGTGTGGTGGGAGGATAGGGAGCAAGGGCATGGCCTCCTCTCCCACCCCAGTCTCTCAGTGCACTCTTGCTTACCTGTTGGCATTCTGTGCACCATATTGTCTGTATGTTTGTGTTTATTTCCAGCTTGTCGTGAGTGGTAGCAAAATCTCTCTCAGCTGAACTGGTCCCACCCTGGTAGCTTTGGAATGTTCAAATGTTAAGACTTGCTCTTCACACTCGGCACATTCTTAGCATTGGGGGCAATTCCTCCAGGGCTCATGGGAAACAGACAAATGAAATCCATGGAACTCCTTTCTCCATCTTGAGTGGAGAGGCAGAGAAGATCTTTGGGGAGACTTGAAACAAAGAACCGTGAGAATGAACCTTGTTTAAAAGTGTTCTGAAAAATGAAATTCAAGGACACTTGGGATCTGTTCTCGGCTCTGCCACAAATGTACCTTTTCTATTTTATTCCGGTTTGTGCATTACTATTAGGTTTTTACCTACAAAATAGGTAGATCCCACATTGATTGTCCATTTCCCCTACAGTTTCGTCTTAGCCAGCTGACACTTACTTTAATGAAACTTGAGAGCTGTCCTTTTAATGGCAGCTAAATGAAGAGTGGGTAAGCCCTCCTCCTTTGGCCCTTTTCTTCCTTGAATGAGGACTACCGTGAGTACTGTTCTGAGGATGAGTGCTGGTCAGTTGAGATTTGATCAGGGACTTGTTATCTCTCCTACAGATCTCTGTCCCTTTTGAATAGAGCTGTACACACAGTGGAAATCACATGTGGTCACAGCTACCTGAGACCGGCATACAAGCCTTCGCCTCTTCCTCCAGTGCTGGGAAGAGTTAATGTTCCTGTGATAGAGTGCCAGTTGAAGTCATTGGCTAGCATTTAAGAGCCATGTTGACAAATGAGTATGTGCTGCAACTTTAAATGCTCGAGGCACATCAGGGGTGGCAAGGCACGTGGACAGGGGCCCCCAAATCTCAGCCAACTCCAGGGTATGTGTTCTTCAGAGGAAGGGCCTCTACTCTCTAAATGTTCTCAGGCTCTTGCTGAGTGTGCGTTGTTCAATTGGGAAGGGTAACTGTGCACCTATGAGACTCCCCTGTAAAACACTCATCTGCCAGACACAGCAAGCTTCTTTTCTTGGTGAGGTGCTTTGGATACCTGCTTCTCTCCCCTCTCCCAGCAAGCTGTATTAGGCTCACTCTTGGGGATACCTGAGAGGAGGAGATACTAGAAACAAGTTGGGTGCTTTCCACACATGCCTCCCCTATGCAGAATGCAGGTAAGCCATGGGCAGGAAGTTGGGCCCCAAGTCAGTCGTCTGTAAGCTTTATCTGATAGTTTCCCATCTATTAACCAGTGAGCCCTGACTCACCTTCACTGGCCTATTTTTAAAATTTCTGATAGAGCTAAAATGTTTGTGGCAGAGCCAGAAAGAATTTTCAAGTATTTAGTAACTTTGGCTGCCCTGCTGGTGATTTATTTAACCTGCCACCTGAGAATTCTCATCCAGGTAAATATCCTAGATGTGATCATCTACTTTTCTTATTCTGGAATCATGAGAAACCACAAAGTTAACTGTGACAGAATTTTGGGATTGGTTTTAGTTAGGTACCTAATTCTTAGTAAGGAACAATGAGTTTAGAATCTGAATTTAGAATCTTAGTAATGAACAGTGAATTTAGAATTTAGAACAATGAATTTAGACCAGGCCCAGTTCTGGCTCCTGCAATTAAATTTGTACAAGGAACTTGATCAACAGCTGTAATTTTCTTTTCCATCAAGTGTGCTTGGTCTGGACCTAGGTATTTCTGAAGTCCAGTTTAGAATTCCAGGCAGCTCTTCTAGTTCTGTAGTTAATGTCTAAGGTTCATAAGGTGTGAACCCCATAAATTATTTATTTGCCCCTCTGGGAAGCTGAGCGAAAGCAGAAGAAAATAAAATCTTGCTAAGCCCTGTGCACAATCTCTTTTGTTTTTATCAGGAATGAATAAATAGAAAAACAGGGGAATGTTATTTTCCAGTAATTTTTTAAATGGATCTCAGTGGCGAAAAGTACGTTAAGTTAGCAAACGTGCCTCACATACTGTGGATGCCTGTAAGACTCTTACATTCCTCTGCCTGGATGTATTTCAGGTGAATGTTTTTCTTTGCATTTGCTAAATTTTCTGTAGTGAATTTATCACTTTGTAATGAAGAAAAAATACACATCACAGAAGTTTGCTATTGTCATTTCCTCCCCTCATGTAATCCTTATCTCTACCCCCTGTAGAAGCCAATGAAAGATAATCTGTGTTTGTTGAATGAATGAAGAAACCCAGTCTACCGTGGGTTTACCATGTGCCAAATGCGGCGCTACAAAAGGAAAAATGAAAAAGAAAAGACCTAGAGAATCTCAAGTCCAGTGGCAAAGATGACATGCAAGTCATAACAAAATGCTGTAATTGTGGCACCAGTTGCCATGAAGACAGAAGAGGTTGTGCTATAGACTCTGTCTCCCCATCTTGGGTCTTTGTTTGGGATAAAAGTCCAGTGTAATTCTAAAACTCAGTGTTTGCATATTATATAACCATAGCTAATATTGACATTAGCTGCTGCTGTTGACTAATGTTTGTTTGTAAGGAAAAGTGAGTTCTAGCTTTGGGGTAAGATCCACATCCTTTTGGACTGGTGTGTGAGTTTGGTGTGGTCTCTTAGATCCAGCATCAGGGACATAGCTTTCCTCCCAATCCATTGGTCTTGATCCACCAACAGTGCCCAGCTTTCTTTCCACTCCTCTCTTCTTTATGGGGTGCTTGTATTATTAGGCAGTTTTCTCATTTCGCTATGTTGCAGCTTCAAGTACTAAACTAGTTTAAACCCTGCATTTTCTAGACAAGGAATTTGAAGCACAAAGAAGTTAAGTGACTCTACCTCAGGTTGTATAACTAGTGGCAAAGCCAGGCCAAAGCTACTGCATCTCAATAGAATAAACTTGCAAGATTTCTAACTCCATTAATTATGGGCTGTTTACCTAGGAGAATGATTAAAAAGTATTGTTGAAAGTTCTTAGAAGACATTTCCATGTCCACAGCTGTATAGGCATCTGACAAACAGCTTCCATGTGAAAGGTTTACTTAGCTAGGAAGCTGTCTTGGATAAGTTTTTTGTGGCCAGCATCAAGGTGAGTAATAGATTTCTCCACTTAAGACTATTCTTAGAATTATACAGAGCAGCTTCAGGTCTAATTCTGGCTTAGAGGTAGGGAAACAGCAGAATGGGTTGAGTTGGCCTGAGTGGCAGATTTGGGTCTAGCATGCTTAGTCCGGTTAATGATCCTCTTGGTGCAAGTGCACCTTAAGGAATAGGTCATTCAACTTTAAGCTGATCTCAAGCTCAGACCTCATTGTTCAGCCTGTCAAGTGCTAAATACATTAAATGGTCACTCCTTAACTACGTTTATCTCATTTCCAGGACTTGAGTTAACCCAATCCCTTGAACTTCAAATTCCACCTCTAGATCTAGACTTGGTCTGTTTGCAACCAGGTCTGAAGCCAGGCCTTGTCCTGGTTGGTCCTCAACACTCTTTTGCCAGGCTTGAAGGGGAAACTGGTCTCCTCTCATAGACACTTGGCCTCACATCAGCCACATAATCAGCACCCTGAATGCCGCAACCATTCCCTTTTCATTGCTAATCAAGCCCCCGGCTCTTCCCATACTTTCCCAGAGTGACTTTCCCATATTTCTAATGTATTTTGGATTCTTCCTCTCTCGTCAGTCCTGCTGCATTTGTGTAACATACTGTGCAGGAGAAACTCAGACTATCTAGACAAAGCCTGCCAACTAATCCAGCCCCTATTTTCCCTCCACACAGTCCAGGAACAGAATTTATCGGTGTGATAATAGAACCCTATGGAGCACCCCACACAGAGTGGGCTTTGGGAGAATGTGAGTTCCCTTTGCCTTTGCCTAAAGAAATCTGGGCTGAAACCACAGTCCTAGCTCTGAAAGATCCTTACATTATAGAGCCTTTTTTTTTTTTTTTTCTTTTTTGAGACAGAGTCTTGCTCTGTCTTCCAGGCAGGAGTGCAGTGGTGCGATCTCTGTTCACTGCAACCTCTGCTTCCCGGGCTCAAACGATTCTCCTGCCTCAGCCTCCCAAGTAGCTGGGATTACAGGTGTCCACCACACCCGGATAATTTTTGTATTTTTAGTAGAGATGGACTTTCACCATGTTAGCCAAGCTGGTTTCAAACTCCTGAACTCAAATGATCTGCCTGCCCTGGCCTCCCAAAGTGCTGGGATTACCGGCGTGAGCCACCACGCCCGGTTGAGCCTCCTACTTTTTTTTTTCAATCTACTTGGCATAATAGCCCATATGCATTTCATCTGCTAGAGCCAGGTCTTCTGGCTCTGGCCAAGCTGAACATCCCCAAATTAACCCTGAGCTTTGGAGAGAGCTTTATTTTACCCCCCTGCCAGCCCGTTACACTTTAAGAAACATAGCTGAAAACTGACTTAGCTTCAAGTAAGATTTGTCACTGTGTGTACTGAAGGCCCAGCTCTACTAGGTAACAATAGAAATCATCTGCCTCCCCTGCCTCCTTGACCGGCCCTCATCATTCTCGTCGGTATTTAACATAGGCATTTCTCTATTGGATTGACTTCTCAAAGATGTTGATATTTTCCAGTAAGGCAGCAAGTGACCACCAGAAAGACACTGAGTATAACTAAATACACCCCAGTTTAATCTGTTCAAACAGCTGGCTGAGATTTCTTTTTTCAAGAGAACATAACTAAAGGCAGTTAGAATGGTTTCTTTTGTGCAAATTTCCCCTCCCAGAGACCAGTCCCAGGAGTTCCTTCACCTGCATTATCCATTAACGCTGTGGATTCATTTCCCCCAAATAAACAAGTTTTCCTGCCAAAGAAAATATGCAGTATGATTGGATGCAGGGATATGTCTTGGGACCTGATTTTGAGGCATGTTCTTCATTTTTCTGTGTTGGCCCTCATTCTCCTTACTGAGCTCTTACGGGCAGCGACCGTGTGGCTGTAACCCTCATTTCTGAAGGCCCTCACTGCCTTGTTAATCCTGTGTGTGGCTATTCAGCCCCCTTGAAAGCATCCTTCATTTCTGTTTACTTAGTTTCCTGCCTGCCTCTTCCAGATCATCTTTCACCTCTTGCTTCAACCTCTGGGGACATGTGTGGTTTCTACATAATGCACAAATGTGACTTGGGGGGAGGGGAGGATGGCTGTGGACTCATACACTTCAGCTGGAGTCACTGGACTCTGAAATAGGGGAGGTCCTTCCTGAGTGGGCTGGTCAGGAAAGAGGGGAGGGAAATGGAAAGACCAACAGGCAACCTCAGGCACTGTAGATTTCCCCTCCTACCACAAGACAGAAAGCTGTATATGTGTTTTGCATTATAAGGAAAGTGTGAACTACAGCTCCTGTGGACCAAATCACCATAAATAACACTCTTGTATCTGATTCTAAATTGGGACATTGAGGAGAATACGGGACCAGCAACCAACATTTCTATAGGAAAAAGATCTGGTTCTTTATTCACCCAAATGTTGATCACCGGGGGTCAACGAACTTTCTCTATGAAAGTTAGATGGTAAATATTTTCAGCTTTGGGGACCGTATGGTTTCTGTCACAGCTGCTCAGGCCTGCCTTTGTAGCTCTCAAGCAGCCATAGACAGCATATAAACACTCGAATGTGTGGCTTGCCATAATTTGCCCACCTCTGAGAGAGTCTAAATTCATAAAATTTACTAATATCATTGTCATTGTTGTTCATATAAATTGATGAGTGTTCTATATGTGGCCAGGCTCTATGCTAAGTACTTGTTGCTAATGGTCGCATTTATACCATTCAAAACAATTCTGTAAGATTATTAATAGTATTGTACCCATTTTACAGGTAAGGAAGCAGAGGCTTAGAGAAGTTAAATAACATTAAGTGTGGGCAAGGCTGAATTTTGAACCAAGAAAATTTCACTCCAAACTCATTCTTTATACCACTACACAATACAGTCAGCCTACAGTACCTGCATCATTGATATCTGCATTTGCTTTTAGATCCTGACATTAGCCAGTATTTGGACTTAAGTTGTATACATATATAGCTAAAGTTTTGCTGTATAGTTAGAGCTAATTTTGCTTCTCACCTGCCAAGGATCAGTGCTAGGAAATGAATACATGAAGTCCTGGAGAGCTCAGAGGCAGAAGACATATATGTCCAGGCTGGTTTCCAGGTTCTAAGACCCTGTGCTCTGAAAATAGTGAGGTGGAGCCAGGCCTGCAGCAAGCTATACTACTCCTTGGAATGGCCTCACCCAGGCCCAGCACTGGCATGAGCTGCCAAGCCATTGCACACAGGTGCGGGCTCCTCAAGCTGCTGGTGGCACAGACCACACTAGTATGGTCAGGAGAGACTAGAAATTGCATAATTACGTTTTTTTCTAAATAGTGGTGTCATTAGCATGCAAGTCGACCAAACAGAAATGTCTGTTAAAGACGGCAGGAACCATGTTTTGATGCCTTTGTTGTTACAACGAGTAAAATGTGTTCTGAAGAAAACTTAGAGTAAAAGTAAAAGATCAGGGGAAAAGTATCGCATATGCTATCACCACCAAAGTTCTTTCTTCAGGCTCATTGGGATGGTAGTGGGGGTTGGGGGTGGGGATTCTGTGGTCAAATAAGTTTGGAAAGTGCAAGCCTAGAAAAACTTGAACAATATTCTCAAGGATATAGTATGATGTTTTCCCAAAATGTGTGTGTGTGTGTATATGTGTATGTATGTGTCTCCCCTTATAAAAATGTTTATAAGGAATATCCTTTGAGAAATCCAAACCCAGAGGCATTTCCCAGTGTCAACACTTTGGTAAATTTCTTTATGGTCCAAGATTTTTCAAATGGGTGGGCATGTCAGCAACAGTAACTGTGGTGATTATTAAATACTTAAAAAATCCTTTTTTTTTTTGAGACATGGTCTTTTGCTCCATCACCCAGGCTGGAGTGCAGTGGCGCAAACATAGCTTACTGCAGCTTCAGCCTCCCAGGTTCAGGCTATCCTCCTGCCTCAGCTTTCTGTGTAGCTGGGACCACAGGCATGCACCACCATGCCCAGCTACTTTTTGTATTTTTTGTAGAGACAGGGTCTCACTTTGTTGCCCAGGCTGGTCTCCAGCCTCAAGCAGTCCTCCCACCTCAGCCTGCCAAAGTGTTGGGATTATGGGCATGAGCCACTGCACCCAATAATCTCTTTTTTTATTTTTTAGGAATAGGGGTTATATATATTCATTCCTGTGTGTTTGTGAATGTTTAAGTTTATTTTGAAACAGTTCGTAATTACAGAAATGTTGCAAGAACAGTATGAAGGACTCCCCTATTCTCATTTCCCCATTTGTTAGCATTTTACTATCTTTGCCTTATTCTCATTGTTTGTGCGTGTATGCACACATTATTATTGCTATTATTTTTGTATTTTTCATTACTGAAATCTGAATTATAAAATTCTTCAATGAACTGTGAACTTATTTCTCTAAAATACTATAGAAACTCAAATTAGACTAGAAGTTTATTAATTTCCCCCATTTCCACCTGTTGCATTAAGGTAAATTATGCTTTTCAAATGTGTGAAAGGTTATAAAATTTCAAGGAAACATTTTGATAAGGCGGCAGCCTGCAGTCCTCATGAGGAAAGAATTGTCAAAGCCAAGGAAGTCTTCAGTTCAGGCCCACGCACAATCCTAATCAGTCTGGATTAGTGAGGTTGTAATTTGACGTTGGATGGGACTGTCCCAACCATTTGGAGCCAGTTTGAAGTCCTATTAGACAGGGTCCTTTAAGAATTAGAATCAGCTGTTTGCTGAGGTGGGAACCTCAGCCTGAAACGTGCTTCCATTTTTAGGTTTCAGGACTAAGGGGGCCATTCAGGAGCTCTGGGCTTTAGTGACCCCTCTATTTTGTTTCCTGTGGTGACTTGTCATGTTTTCACAGCGCATCAATGTGGATAGTTTTTAAAGTGACAGCCAGTTTCAACAGTGGTTTTATTTCACATACATTGGAGCTTCCATATCTGGATTTTTTTTTTTTGTCAGCCACTAAATCAAAGCTCTTCCTCCTCCAGATGGTTTAAGACACCCAATTTGAACATTAAGTGAGTCAAGCAAACCCTGTGCCACATTACCAAAGGACCTGCTGGTTTAAGAGACTATGGATGTGACTTACATAACCTCTCATGGAGCATTTCCAAAACCTTATAAGGAAGCTGGATATAGTCACCTCTCCTTCATAACGTTAACACTGAGCCACGAAGCCAGGGCTTGTGTCCTCAGAGAATGCATAAGGAAACGATCACCAGATCGCCCTGGGAGGAGAAGGCACTAGGCATTTGTTCAGGAGGTTGATGCAATACTCACAACAGCCGCAGGATACATGTATCATACCTCCCAGCTGGAAGGCAGAAACAACTTCAAGTTCAGCTCCCACACCCACAGGGCCGCACTGTGTAAATGGTTCCCTCCACTCACATGTGTGGTAGCTCTATACCTAACTAGAAAAGTGCCTTGTTTAGGTATAAATTAGATTGTAGGGACTGAAAAAAATTTTTTTTTAATTTTTAAAAACATTTTATTATGAAAATTTTCAAAGATACTTCAAAGAAGAGAAATAGCCTGCATATACGCACTACACAGATGCAACCATTTATCAAGATTTTGCCACATTTCTTTACCCCCCCCTTGTTTATTTATTTTTTGCTAAAATATTCACAACAAACCCCAGATATCATATCATTTTACCCCTAACATACTTCAACATGCCTCTCTAAAAAAGTAGACATCTTATAAACACAATGCCACTATCCCACCTATAAAATTAATCCAGGACCAAAATTTTGATGTGTACTTTTTACATAGCTTCTGCAGCTGGGTAACCTCACAGCACAAGAATCAACAAGTCCATGCCTACATGAATTCAGCTGATAACTTTAAAGAGAGGGATCCTTGCTCTCAACTTTGGACGAAATTCTTTGGTTTGGGGCTGGGGGCAGGTGAAGAATTTGCACTTGTGGTTCTCCAGAATGTAATCTCTGGTACTGAACTGTGCCGTTTGCTTCCTGGGCATTTCATCCTCTCATCAATGATTGATAATCATAACTTACAGGAATTTTTTAAACAATATTTTAATTGGAAAACGCATCTGTCAGCTGTCAGGCTTCCAGTTTCCACTTTTGAGAAGCAGGATGTTGAATGTGAGTAATGACACAACAGGCCTATAAAATGCGGACTAACCCTCGGATGACTCATCTGGTACAATGCAGTATATTTGTCAAGGAGACTGAATCATATATGGGGGAAACCACTTCTCAGGCAGCCAGCTGGTTCTCAGGTCAGCAAGAGACGATCCATTTTTATCGGAAGCTTTATAGTAGCAATAATGCTAATACCCAGCACTCGGGCTCCACAATGTAGAGGAAATGGCATCGCCTGGCAGGTACGTGGTTACTGTTTATATGAACTTTATTTTTTCATTGTTCTCTTATGCTTAACCTTTCTGGTGCCTGCTTTTAGCATTTTTTTAAAGGAGAAAATTTATCCTAGTTGTAGAGGACCACAGTGTGTATGTGTTTGTATTTGTGTGTGCCCACGTGCAAGGACAGATAGGTAACCTCTGGTCTGTTGATAGACACAGAGCTCTTAGCCTCTCATTCCTCTTTCTTAAAACAAATTTCTCCTTAGATATTCTGATAGAAATGTTTTGTTGTTGTTGTTGTTGTTTATTAAGTCCTGAATCTAAAAGATGCTGCCTAGGAAACAGCTTGCAGAGATGGTATACCTCTTGGGTGGGTAGTGTAGAGCTTTAAAAAAAATGAATAAGCAGAGGTGAGCTGAAGGAGGTGGTCTAACAATTACTATTGTGTTACGTTGGATTTCTTTCAGTACTGTGCTTTTTTCCTACCCCCAAGATGCGTGACTTAATGCAAGAAAGCTTTATTCCCCTACGGAGTGAATAGGGTGGGTTTTTTGTTTGTTTGTTTGTTTGTTTTTATAAATCACAATTTGCTCATACTAAATTCATGCATTAACTTTTTCTAGGTAGGAGAAAGGGTAGTGGGGATTTGGTAGCAACATTTAATTATAGCGTTCACATGATCTGAAGGATCATTCTGCATAATTGGGAGGCTGTGTCTGCCTGTCTGACCCTCTCTCTTTCTTCACCCACTAAATTTAAACAATGTCTGACTAGTTAAAGCACATATCTTATTTATTTGAGTGTATTAAACATTCCTATGTGTGTTGACAGTCTATTCAGTGTCTCCTCATATTTTAAAAAAATAGTTTGTGAGTCTTGCTTGTTAGGGACAGATGCTATAGTTAGTTTATAGCAGTACTATTTATGCTTTCCTGGTCTGTCTGTCCAGAATGGCTAGGTCAGGACCTATAACACAACTGCCCACAAATTTGCCTAAGATTTAGCATTTGTGGAACAGCCCAGTGTATAGCAGTAAATCCTGTTATCACTCAGAGAGCATTAAACAGATCTGGGGTTACCAAGCTGGAAAAATAGGCAATCTTTGTTTCTCTTCCCCTTTCTTATAAAGCCCATAATAATGACTTGTTTTCCTTGAAGTGTATGAATTTTAAGCTGTCAGTAAATGCATTCAATTTACTTACTTAACTACATTCAGAAATTCCTATAATTTGGAAAGCCAGCATGAAGGGAGTTTGTTTCTGTTTGTTTTATAGATTAAGGGGTATACTTTTTATAGAATGGCCAATTTGTTTTTGGAGACAAGACCATCTCTAAATTTCATTAATTTTGCATTCTATAAATGAAAGCCACCTGTTATGCTGTAACGTGCTAATTATGGTAGAGGACAATAATGAGGAAGAACAGTATTTGAAATATGTGGGGGTTTTGCTAAGAATTTTCCTGCCCACATCTGTAGTGCTTATTTTTATGTGTGTATACATGCATATATAGTACACATTTAATAATAGCACTTGGTGACATTAAAAAATACTTCAGATTCAAAGTGAGGGACATTTTTTATTAACAACATTTTTTTAAGTTGTGAAAGAAAGGCTACTTTAAAAGTGTTAGCTTGAACTAAGACCCATATTTTGCCATCTTATAGTAAACAAGGTTTTTTCTTATAGTTTTGGTGAATGCCACACTCAACTTAGGGTTCACTTTATCAAATTCATTAGAAAAATATACATTAATTTTGTTTTATTTTAAAGACAGAATAGCTAATTTCCTGTGCTTTCATGGAAACATTAGGTTTCATGGTAGCATTTTTTTTTTCCCTTGAGGCCTATGGTAAATTATTATAGTCAGGGATTAAAAAAAACATTTATTTTAAAGTTCTTGATTTAGTGACACTTTCTGTGAAAATGTCTTGTTTTTCTGTGATTTGTATAGTTGGGACTCGCTCAGGTCCTGTCCACATTCTTTCCAGAGCACCATATTCTGTTAGCTTTGGTTACAGTACACAGAGGGGTATACTGACCATTGAAACAGGACAGTGATAATCACTCCTAGGGTTGTGGCTGCCACGCCTCAGAGGCCCCTTTGCTGTTAAGCACTGTGAGCCATCAGTCCAAAGGAACCACGTGGTTTTTAGATGCCTTCTTTCCCTTTTGAGGGAAAAGGAATACAGAGCCATGGCCAGTTCCAAAGGTCTCATATCATTCAACTTGGAAGCAATCAATAGATATTGAGTGAGACGCTGCCTATGTTCAGAGCAATGTGCTGGGGAGAGTTACATTTAAAAGTGCTTCAGATCTCAGCCCAGTCTGGTTCTTCTCTTAATTCCCGCCCTAGTGGGGATTCATTGTTATTGGAGATAAATTCCTCCCTGGATTTTCTTTTATTCATAGATTTACTGGAGTCTACAATCCAGAGCCACTCATTGCTATTGTGTATAAGCAGCTTTGAGCTATTCCTTTTTGGTTCTTCAAAACCTAACTCTGCTTGGATGGAAATCAAGAAAGAACTGCTCTACTCAAAAATCCATTTGATAGTTTTGGTGGCCATGTCTTCTGAGCCAAGTAGAGTGACATAACCTTGGAAAAAGGATTTTTGTTTTTCCTTTTTCTTGGGGAGAGTGAGAGTCAGGGAGAGCATTTGAATCCTGAAAGGTTAAGAGTGTCCCAGATATTTTAGTGCAACAGTTTTTCCCAATCTTTGCTGGCTTGCAGATTTTTAGCACTTACTAAAATTATATTCTAAAGACTCAAAGCTATTATGAATTCAATAAACATTTTATAAAAACAGGTTTATGTAAAATTAGTATAGATCACCTACCAACATTTAAACATCCTTATTTGTATTTAGAGGGAGACCTGTTTGTTACAGAGTCTGCAGTCTGTCCTTGCTGTCCGGATGTGTGGTTTATGGATGCGTGGTCATGATGATCACTGCCTCAGGAGGCTTGGCCTGTCTATCGCCTGCTATCCATTGCTCACTGTCTGCTGTGATATTGTCCTCCCCACATCTGTAGTTTATGGTCATCCTGCCATACTGAGTGGGATTAATAACACTTGTAGGTAAATCTTATATCATTATCTAGAAATAGCAACATTCCTGTGTAGCTCAGAAAAGCCAGAGACAAGTGTGGATCAGCCTTCTAACGACATAAACTCCTAAATGTATAAATGGGATGAATGATCACCCTCTTATCAAACCAGCATGGACTTCTGTGAACCGTGAACATTCTTCCGGGCATGTGTTTGCTGACAGCTTGTTGCGTCAACTGCACCTGGATTGTCTTGAGCTATATGTGGCATAGTTGTGGAAACCATGCGCATTCCCAGTTGGAATTTTTTTTTTTTTTTTTTTTTTGAGACGGAGTTTTGCTCTTATTGCCCAGGGTGGAGTGCAGTGGCACAATCTCTCAGCTCACTGCAACCTACGCCTCCCAAGTTCAAGTGATTCTCCTGCCTCAGCCTCTGAGTAGCTGGGATTACAGGCATGTGCTACCACATCCGGCTAATTTTGTATTTTTAGTAGAGACGGGTTTTCTCCACGTTGGTCAGGCTGGTCTCAAACCTTTCAAAAAAAAAAAAAAAAAAAAAACATGATTACCATAGAGAAAGCAAGTGCTGCAGAAGCAGGCTGGCCTGCTCGCCCGCCTCGGCCTCCCAGAGTGCTGGGTTTACAGGCATGAGCCACAGCACCCGGCCTCCCTTTTTTTTCCTTTTCTTTTCTTTTCTTTCTTTTTTTTTTTTTTTAATGGAGTTTCACTCTTGTTGCCCAGGCTGGAGTGCAATGGCACGATCTTGGCTCACTGCAACCTCCACCTCCCTGGTTCAAGCGATTCTCCTGCCTCAGCCTCCCAAGTAGCTAGGATTACAGACATGCACCACCATGCCTGGCTAATTTTGAATTTTTGGTAGAGATGGGGTTTCACCATGATGGCCAGGCTGGTCTCGAACCCCTGACCTCAGGTTATCCACCCACCTTGGCCTCCCAACCCAGTTGGATTCTTATTTGCCAAGGTTTCTTCATAACAGGTGATGGCCGGGCGCGGTGGGTCACGCCTGTAATCCCAGCACTTTGGGAGGCCGAGGTAGGTGGATCACGAGGTCAGGAGATCGAGACCATCCTGGCTAACACAGTGAAATCCCATCTCTACTAAAAATACAAAACAATTAGCTGGGCATGGTGTCGGGCGCCTGTAGTCGCAGCTACTGGGGAGGCTGAGGCAGGAGAATGGCGTGAACCCGGGAGGCGGAGCTTGCAGTGAGCCCAGATCGCGCCACTGCACTCCAGCCTGGGCGACAGACCGAGACTCCATCTCAAAACAAACAAACAAACAAACAAAAAAAAACAGATGATGACCATAGAGAAAGCAAGTGCTACAGAAGCAGGCAGGCACTTCAGCCCTCTTAGAAAGAGCTTTTGGCTTGGGATGAGAGTGATACCTTCTTTGCTGCACATCTGAGAGCAGCTCAGTTAGCTGCATCATCTTCATAGAGTTCAGTGTATAAGTACAGCAAGATTACTATCTCTTCCTGATTTCAATCGAAGAGATGACTTCATTCATTCATTTGTAAAGATTCTTCAGATTGGAGATGTCCAAGCTAGATTTGGCTTTTGTTGTTGTTGTTTTCTTTTAAACACATGTTCCCTGTACCCATCCAGTGGAGGAGATGGGTTGCCTGTTGTTGCCCTGGCCCTGTGGGGCTCTGCTGTTTGACTGGGCCTCTTGAATTCCATTAAATGAAGCACAGACAGCATGTGTCATAAAGGCTGCTTGGGAAGGGTGAAGAGCAAAATTAGTGTCTGTGGGTGGGCATGTGTTCTCATCACGTCGCCAGAGAACTGCAATGTGCAAAATCTGGCTGGAACCTGTTCCAAAGAAAAATAAAACAGCCCCTTTTTCCCTGCTTTGAGTAATATTAAAAAACATCACTTAACCCCCCATGTAGAAGAAATGGAACTGTCAGGAAATTCTTGTGATTGTGTGTGTTTAATAATCTGTGTGTTTAATCTTTACAACTGAGGTTAGAATAGAAGAGATGAAAAGGGACTAATCATGAAAAATATTTTGGTGTATTCTGTTGCTGGTGTTGTAGACATTGTAAGTGTTCTATTAGAGTAGAACTGCCTAAGGATTAGAGGAATTTGTCAGAGCTAACAATTCAGGGAAAACCTATTTTGTTTAACTTTCTTCTGTTCTTCTTTGAAATGATTTTGTAAGAAAAGCCATTTTTGTCTCAGTAAAACCAGTACCAAAGGAAATGTTTGTGTTTTTCTTATATATGATTCGCCTGGTACCCCAAGGAACAAAGCAAAGCCAACATTTACACTTACATTTGAAGCATAAGATCTTCCTTTTATAGTTTCCTTGAGAAGGTCTTGCATATTTGTTAATTGCTCCTCATAGTATAGAAGAATGTTTTTTAAGGGAGGGTTGTGATGTATGTAGTTTGCATAATGGGGACATGTGTTACTTTTGTAATTAGGGGAAAGTTAACTTTTTAAATAGTGTTAATGTTTACTCCTTTTTTCTTTTAAAAGAATTTTTGAATAAAAATAGAGATGAGGTCTCACATTATTGCACAGGCTGGTCTCAAACTCCTGGGCTTAAGCAATCCTCCTGCCTTGGCCTCCCAAAGTGAATGTTTACTTCTTAGGGACTGCAGAAATTTTCCTAAGCTAAACCCAACATTTCTAAATTTGGGGTTCTTTACCTATTTCAAGTAGCCTCTCTTTGTTTCACAGATTATCTTTTTATTGTGGTAAAAAACACATAACATAGCATATATCATCTTAACCATTTGTAAGTGTACAGTACAGTAGTGTTAACTATATCCAAGTTTGTATAACAGATCTCTAGAACATTTTCATCATCCAAAACTGAAACTCTTTCCCAATTAAACAACAACTCACTCCCCTCCCCAGCCCCCTGCTTCTGGCAACCACTGTTCTCCTTTCTGTTTCTAGGACTTTGACTAGTCACATTTAGATAGCGGGTATAAGCGGAACAAATCATGCAGTATTTCTTTTTGTGACTGACGTTTCACTTAGCACAGTATTCTCAAGATTTATCCATGTTATAGCATATGACAATGTTTCCTTCTTTGTTAAGGCTGAATAATTCCATTGTATGTATGGACCACAAGTGTTAAGGTTAATTCCCTATATGCAAATACACAAGAAAAAGTTAACACAAGAGCTTCCATATATACCAGCAACTCACTGCTGGGTGTGCAGCAGTTTTCAGGGGATGGCATATCCAGGATGCTTTCAGTCACTGTGACTTTCCCGGAGAATAAAACTGTGTGAAGTTAGTCCTGGGAAGAAGCACACCAGTGAGTGAAATGAGCCGAGAGTTGTTCCTTTTGACCGACATTAAGTCGAGAGCCCTTCCACCTGTCAGTAAAGCTCTCTAGTGGAAGAAGTTGGCAGTAGCCACTTGGTTGTCCTGTCTTGGGCAGTGGTCTTTTGGTCTTTGTTTTTTTGTTTTTTTTTTTTTTTTGAGACGGAGTCTCGCTCTGTCGCCCAGGCTGGAGTGCAGTGACGCGACCTCGGCTCACTGCAACCTCCGCCTCCGGGGTTCAGCGATTCTCCTGCCCCAGGCTCCCCAGTAGCTGGGACTACAGGCACACAGCACCACACCTGGCGGATTTTTGTATTTTTAGCAGAGACGGGGTTTCACCATGTTTGCCAGGCTGGTCTCAAACTCCTGACCTCAGGTGATCCACCCGCCTCGGCCTCCCAAAGTGCTGGGATTACAGGCGTGAGCCACCGCACCCGGCCCAATTTTTTGCATTTTTGGTAGAGACAGGGCTTCACCGTGTTAGCCAGGATGGTCTGGATCTCCTGACCTCATGATCCACCCGCCTCAGCCTCCCACAGTGCTGGGATTACAAGCGTGAGTCACCGCGCCCAGCCGGCAGTGGTCTTTAATCACCACAGACTGCATGACTTAAAGCTTGGTTGGGCTCCCTGCTGCAAACATGTTGGTGATGGCCAGGAAAGCCCAACTTCAGCAGCTTAGCCACGCAGGGTTTCAGTTATCTGTGAAAATCATGAGTCTTGAAATAAAATGCCTTCTAGTGCCTCCACAAGCTAGTTGACTTTGGGAGGTGGAGATAGCTCTAGTATTTCCTGGAGGTTCTTTCTGAATCAAGTACTTCAAACTACTACTCCCTTATAAATGAAAAAATATTTTAAGACTAACGTGTTAAAACTGTGAGGCAGCTTGGTAGCTAGTTGGCCTTTACATTATCCTTGCTGCCTAGTTCTTTTATGTCAGGAAAGTAACATGGGAAATATGTGTACTGAGTGGATAGCTCTGTCTTGTTATAACTCGGAAGGAAATTGAGCTTGTAGGACAAATCCTGTCCCTCTGTGTAGTCAACTAGTCAAGAATCCACTGCATCATGATTATATCCTATGAGCCTGACACTTGACTTAATTGCTCACCAACAGTCATTGTGACCCTAAAAGGAAAGAATTTCCCCAGTAACACTTAAGTTGGGATTTGTAAAATAACATCAGTACGGATCCTTTTAGAGCCATTCAAGATTCAGTGGTGCCACATTCTGAGGATCCCCAAAATGAAGCCTAAATCAGAAGTTTAAGAAGAATTCCTCCTCTTTACCTTTTCTCCCTCACCCCACCCCCAGATAGGAAAGCCCTTGGCCAAAACCCAGCAAGAGCTGAGAGGAACTGGCCTTTCCTGCTGGCAGTGGGGAAGAGGCTTCTTGTCAAGGAGACTGTCAGTAAGCAGTTGAAACATTTGGAAATATTTTTCCATGTTGATTAGGCTTTCGTGGGCTGGATTGGGAACCCAGTTGCCCACCATTTTATGTTTTTTTCTGTAGGGAAGATACATTCCAATTTCAAACAACTGACTTACTTTTGGACCAGAAATTATTTGTCACATTGAAGCAACTTAAACCTAAGTTGCAACTTGATGTGCACTGAGCTGCTTTAGCAGAGGTCTATAAGAAATGTCTTTCCCTATTTTTAAGCTAAACTTAAATTGCTTTGTTACCTTTTCCTAACATTTTCTCCTTTTCACTCTGAATGTAGTAAAGATTGGGGCTGGGGAGTTCATGTTGAGTCAACTGATAAGGCAGATAGAATCAACTGTTTGGGAGAAAAAGGGCAGATCTCTCTTCTCTTCTTGGCCTGCATTTGTTCCATAAATATGTCATGGGGTTTTTCTTCCATGTG
The DNA here is from genome assembly GCF_028885655.2 of Pongo abelii. NCBI lineage: Eukaryota > Metazoa > Chordata > Mammalia > Primates > Hominidae > Pongo > Pongo abelii. The sequence goes on from NC_071997.2 coordinate 67,013,252, forward strand.
GCTAAAGATAATCTCACATTTGTGGATGCGTAAACCCAGCTAGATGACCAGGTTGTACCTTTTATTTTCCCCCAGAGGATCTTATTAAACTTATTAAAACTCAATTTTCATCATTTTCTTGCTTTTTCAAAATACTTGGATAAACCAGTTTCGCTCCTGGTAACTTCATAATTGTGTCATAACACTGGCACTGAGAGAACATATTTGTTAGTCTGTCATGGTTTCAGGTCTTTGTGGTTTCAAGTTTTTTTTCTGCTCAAAATACACTCTCAGTTGCATTTTACTGCTGAAAGTTTTCTGATCTGCTTTTGTAGGATATTTTAGTGGCTTAAGCTTGCTAAGCCCTCTGCCACAACTAAAGGACTTTAAGGCCATTTTTTTTAAAACACAAAGCGTGAAAAGGGACCAAAGTTGAAAGGGTCTCAAAAGTCATTTGTGGTCTCTAACCCTCATTTTACACATAAGGAAACTGAAGCTTAGTAATAGAGTTTGGGGTGCCTCACCCAGTTGTGAGAAGATGTGTAATGGAGGTTAGGTCAGGTTAGGTCACCTGTCCTGACTTATGGCACTCATTACAACAGATCCAAAAAGGAATTACCTCTGTTGGTGTGAAACTTTAGCAGGATAAGTAGGATCACCCTCTAGATCTGTGATTTTTTCATGTAGCTGTGTTGCCAGTGTTACCTCTTCATTTCTCCTTAGAATTCCTTTCACAATCAGTTGCCTATCCAGTAAATTCAAGGGACCAAGATAAGGAATAACTTATCCTCCAGAGCACCTAACTCGAATATGGGCACTTCTGCCACCACACGAGGTCCTTTCAAAAGTGTGATCAGGGGGTTGTCACAGAGACTGATCTTAGTCCTTTATCTGTCCCTAATGTCAATGACCTTGAACAAGTCCCTTCTGCAGTCTGGATTTTAATTTTTCCACATGAGAGAGGAGTCTAGCATAGATGGTTTCCACAGTTCTTTGTATTAATAGCTTAAGAGGTGGAACTAATGTGAAGACCTGAACTCTGCCTTCGGGCTGACCTCTATTCCACTCTCCAGGAGGGAAGTGAAGCCGTCCAGCATGCTTCAGGGAGAACAGGTGCCTTGACTGTGTGTTGTTTGTTTATCTGTGTGTTTAGCTTTCCATCTCTAACGAGGGAGGTGGCAGAAACCTAGAAAAAAAAGGAACTAAATGCATTAGTAATTCTTGCCGTCTGAGAGGGCATCCATTTCCAGTGGACCTGTGGGAATATAAACAGGCTCTTAAAAATCCTGTCAGCTTATTGCTAGCATGATCTGCTGATTTTCCTCCCTCCTCTGTAGGTTAAATTATCACCTTCTTTTGTTTGAGAGCAGGTTTTTTGTTTTGTTTTGTTTTTTGAGACAGACTCATTCTGTTGCCCAGGCTGGAGTGCAGTAGCGTGATCTTAGCTCACTTCTAACTCCGCCTCTTGGGTTCAAGCGATTCTTCTGCCTCAGCCTCCCGAGTAGCTGGGATTACAGGTGCCCGCCATCACACCCAGCTAATTTTTGTGTTTTTTTAGTAGAGATGGGGTTTCACCATGTTGGCCAGGTTGGTCTGGAACTCCTGACCTCAGGTGATCTGCCCTCCTCGACCTCCCAAAGTGCTGGGATAACAGGCGTGAGCCACCGCGCCCAACCAGAGAACAGGTCTTATTAAGGGCTGGCTTGTAAAGGATTTTGTAGGTTTAGAATTTGGTATTAACATGGTTTGGTAGAGTCCTTTCCTGACCTTCTTATTAGGTTTTCTTTGGGGTGGAGGACAGGTGGTAGATAACAGGTACACACACACACACAAAAAAAAAGAAGAAGAAGAGGGAACTGCACTCTAAATAGCAGAAAGAAAAGTAATCAGATTCTGTTTAGCACCATCATCAGCATCTTATAGATTTAGTGTTGATTTCCATTTAGAAATCAACCATAACACTACAAATCTCTCACTCTCCCGACATTTATGATTTTCAAGTGTTCAGAAAAGTTGAAAGAAGTGTATGTTCAACATCCATATGCCTACCACCTCAAGTCTGCAATTAGCATTTTGCTATTATTGTTTTATCATACACATATCTATCCATCTATCTCCATCCATGATTCCATGTTTTTTTAAATGCATTTCAAAGTAGGTTGCAAATATCATGGCATTTCTTCCTAGACATTTCAACGGGTGGGTTATTAAGTACTCCCTTCCTTTGTTTTCTCCAATAATGTGAAAGAAAGCAAAAATATTCTGAGAAAGTCAGGCACAGGAGTTCAAGGGCTGCAATTTAAAGCCCTAAATTGGAGATTATTAACTTTAAACAACTCCTCTTTGCCATTTGCTTTTTGAAGTACCAATTTTTCTATTACATATACACTTTAATGTGGTGAGAGTTAATTTTGTTTAGTAATCTGACATTTCCATTAGCTGGCCTTTGGGGTTTAAATGTGGATCACAAATACCATTTTTGGAAGGGTGTGTAAAACAGAGGGAAAGTCAGAAAATTACTGCTTCTGGAATAAAAAGTAGGAGAAACGGTTCTTCAGGGGTGGGTTATTTTGTTTGCTTTAAGATGGTAATCTTTTGATCTTGATTAATTATGAACTCCAGAAGTTCAGGCTCAGTAAAGCAGACAGACAATAAAAGCAAAATCATAAACCTAGATTCAGACTTTGGCCTCTCACCTCCCAGTACTCCCTCAGCCCCACTTCATGCCATGTAATCACCCTGAAATTCAGACCTTTAGGACAGACCATTTCATTCATTCTTTTTTGGTTGAAGTGAAGTACCTTTTTTTTTTTTTTTTTTTTTTTTTGAGACGGAGTTTCACTTTTTTGCCCAGGCTGGAGTCAAGTGGCGTGATCTCAGCTCACTGCAACCTCTGCACCCTAGGTTCAAGCGATCCTCCTGCCTCAGCCTCCTGAGTAGCTGAGTTTACAGGTGTCCACCACCATGCCCAGCTACTTTTTTGTATTTTTGATGGAGACGAGCTTTCTCCATGTTGGCCAGGCTAGTCTCAAACTCCTGACCTCGGGTGATCCACCCGCCTTGTCCCCGCAAAGTGCTAGGATTACAAACATGAGCCACCACACCTGGCCATAAATTTTATTTTTTAAAGTAGTTTACTCATGTCAGAGCCATTCGTGTTTTCGTGGTTTTTGAAAAAAACTCAGAACTACCTCCGACACATGCTTTGAATGTCAACAGTCTTTCACAGTAAAATCTTCCCATAATTTCCTAAATTAACTGTAGAGCCTTCTTTAAGGTGATTTATCTGCTGCACAGATACCTGACTGATACAGAGGCCCCTAACTGGTTAACTAGGAAACCCACCAAGGATTTAAGAGGCATATGCCCAAGAGTCTCCAGTTCTCTGGTCCCCCAGGATGAGAAAATTAGGATTTCTGCTATTAGTAAGGATTAGAGCAAAGAGTTTTCAAACTTCAAGAAAAAGTTGTTCCATTCTTTGCTGATTATAATCTAATTACTAAACTACCATGCCTGTCCTGCCAGTCTCCCCAGGCCTGACCTCAGCCCTCTGCTGGGTTTTCCTTCTCCTGGGCCAGGTGCATTACTCACCTCAAGAGGTACTTGCACAAGAAGACCATATTGACAAGAGAAAATTGCCCAGGAGCCATTTTTTAAAAATCTGTCTTAGACATTACTTCTAACATTGGCTGCCTATGTGCTGAAGCTAAGATTTACTTCAGCGAACACTTCGTTGCCCATGTTTAAAACTGTCCCATGTTAGGGTTTTAGGTTGAACAACCTTAACCTTTATCTTTATTGTGTCCCAATTACACGTGGTCTTTCATCTTGTATATAATTAGTATTCTTGTGGCTTATAAATTTGAGTACTGAATTAAAATGCTGGAAAGATTTTTTTTTAAAAAAAACCAACAAATATAGTGGTATCCTTAAGACATTTTTGATAGATTAAATAAGTATTGATAAAATCAAAAAGTTTTTATTCAGATTTTTTTTTTTTTTTTTTTTTTCCATGAGAGCACTGTAGATAGAATCCAGCCAAGTCACTCTTTTCCTGTGCAGGATTTATATGTGTTCAAGCTACAGGAGATAAACACTTAGAGGTGAAATTTAAAATTGCGTTTAAACACAGTACAATGGAGTGAGTCTAATGTAACTTTGTCAACCTTGCTGAAATGGAAACCAGAAAACCAGCATTTTATGAGGTAACTTCCAGTGTGCCTGGGCATTGCTAATGCCATGGGTATCACCATCTTCTATTTACAGTCCATGTAGATTTGCCCCTAAAATTGGGGCTTTCTCTGAGAAGGTGATGGGGGCACTAGAAGCTCCAACTTCCATCTGCCACAGTAGGTTTTTCAAGCTTACCTGAACTGTCACTCAGGGCTCCCAGGCTCGGGGGATGTCAGAGGATCCCTAATTGCCTGCCGGTATTTTCCCAACTACTTCCTCAAAGGCTCCTAAGCCTCTGTAAAACTTACGTGTTTAACTTCCAGCCGTGATCTTTGTTCCTTTGTGTCTTTGCTTCATTTCCTTTTTTTTGGCCCTTGTGGGTCACAGGACACAGCAGGAAAGAAAGGAGGCCAGACTGGTGCATGGCACACTGCCTTGTACCCTTGACTAGGGACAGCTGGGCAGAGCATCCATTCCACTCCCAAGGATGTCTGCAAGGCAGGTGCAAGATAATGTGCCAGAATGTGCAGTGTACATGCTGCTCTGGCTCTGGTGACCTGGAGGTGTAAGGTAGCACTCAGAGATGGGGAAATATTTATATTTAAATTAGGATTTAACGTCAGTGATAAGTTAAATCTGTATTACCTAAATATTAAATCTATAATATTTTCCTTTAAACTGAGGTTTAAAGGAAAGTATAGAGGCACATAGAATGCTAAATCAGCACTGTATGTTAAACAAGGTATGGGCATATATTTTGAACCAAAATTGCTCACTTATAAAAATAGGGATTCACAGCTTATTTTTAAAGGAGTATTTCTGCATTAAAATTTCAATAGGAAAACTAAAATACTAGAGGTCCAAGTCTATCAAACTTTGACTTGTTAATACTTGTTCTGAAGAATGACTGATAAATTATTAAGTTTAATAATCATTTATATGCTGACCAGTGTCTTCCATGATAATGGAGGAAACGACCTCTTTTAATATGTGCACTGGAAAATAGTGTGTGGGTGAGAGGTTTATTTATATGCTTCAGTGTAGCTAGGTAGCATGAACAACAAAGATGCTCGGCTTATCCAAGGCATGAGGAGGGACATGCCCCTTACCTCCCTTTTTGGGAGAGGGTAGAACTTGGACACAGAGGGCGCTAGTGACCTTGCAGGACAGCAGTACTTACTGGCTTTACTCATAGATTCTGAGCCCAACAGAGTGAAGGAAAACCTATTTATATCCCCTCTGAGGCTCCTGCACATAAGCAGGACCCCTGGCTTTTAGCCTAATTGGTTCCTGGATGAAGGTTATATCCCTAGTCATTGTAAAACAAAGACTACCACCGCCACCTCCTACACACACCTTTTAGGTACCGTGTTTTGTAAAAGGGTTCCATTCCCAAAACTCATTCCATACCATTTAAAAAATACATAAATTGATAATGAAGATAACACATTTTTAAAAATCAAAGCTGGCTGGGCCTGGTGGCTCACGCCTGTAATCCCAGCACTTTGGGATGCTGAGGCAGGTGGATCATTTGAGGCCAGGAGTTTGAGACCAGCCTGGTCAACATGCTGAAACCCCGTCTCAACTAAAAATACAAAAATTAGCTGGGCGTGGTGGAGCACGCCTGTAATCCCAGCTACTCGAGAGGCTGAGGCAGGAGAATCGCTCAAATCTGGGAGGCAGAGGTTGCAGTGAGCTGAGATCGCGCCACTGCACTCCAACCTGGGCGACAAGGGCGAAACACCATCTCAAAAACAAAACAAAAAACCAAAGCTATGTTGTAGTCCTCTAAGGGTAGGGGTTACTCTGCACGAGCAAGATTAGCTACAGCACCTCAGAAAAACAGGGACACAGTGAAGGCTGGACGAAGAGGCTGTTTTCTCCTCTTGATAAACATAGTCAGAGCATAGTGCCCTGGCACTGTGAGCTCACAGGAAAGTGTTAGTCCCTGTTTAAGTACATGGGTTCTTTTACTAGCAGATACTGGAATAGGGCAGTTTCAAAGGTACTCTCCATTGAGTGTATTTGTTGGCTGATTTCACTGATGTTAAATAACTGTGGAGAAGCCTTTTGTTAAGTGATCTTAGCCCACTTTTCACCTTCCCTAATTCTTACATCATGCAAACTGGTTCTCTTTATGAAACAAACGTTTAATGATCAAAAAATCTCTTCTCTGCCTCACAGTGCCTGCTCATCCATGTTTGAGAGAAGAGCTGATGGCCTTTGCCAGAATTAGCTACTGCCAGATCTGGCATCTTTGCGATCGAGTCTTTCTACTGTGGGCATTAATGAGCTTTCGTTAACACTGTTTTCTGTAATGGCCTAACCTAACCACACAAACAGTACATATTTTTGTGGTTAACAGAAAGGCCTTATTTTCTGGGACATTATAGCATGTAGAGCAAGTGTTCTACCTTCAGGGGCTTGTACAGAGCAGAAAATCATGTTACCACCGTGCATAAAATTACGTTATGTTAACTTTCCTTGCCCATAAAGTTCAGAATATATAAACTTCCAAAACCAGGGCAGTCCGCTTTTAAAAATTTCTTGAGTAGTTGATACTTAAGACGAACACCCACAAAACCACCACCTGACTTAACAAATAGAAAGTATGACCAGTACCCTCAGCTTCTCAACACATTTGATTCTACTGAAGCATTTTGTTGATTCTTTTTAAAAAGATCACTAGTCATATGTATTTTATATTCACATATACTTCATACACACATATGTAATATTTTAAACATATAATTCGATGAAATCAAAGAGCCTTTATAAATCTATAAGCACGAGGAAGACCGGGGGCGGGGGATGTGATTAAAATAAAGTGAGTGTGCCTGGCTCCCTGCAAGAAGTTGGTGTTATATTTGGCTCAGCTGGCGTCTGGGAGTTGGGCTGGAGAGGCTGGGATCTTGGCTAATCCCTCTCAAGGTCTGGTGAAGTGGAGAAGAGGCTGGGAGGAAGTGAATCTAATGTTGAGCATAATGGAGAGATAAAGGAGCCGTGTAATCAGATAAGGGCTGGCTGTGGGAAGTATTTATGGGGGAGGTAAAAGTCCCAGTCTCCATCCCTGAAAGAAACCGATGGGGAGGGGCAGGAGCAGAGGGCCAGCTCACAGATGGCGGATGGCATTATTTTCCTCTACAGGTATGCCTGCAGCGGACAACTAAACCTGGTCTTTATAAACCTAACTTCTCTTGACAATTGCTGGAGGTCCATGTCAAATTTCCTCCTACTGTCAAGAGCCTGACAGCTTCCCTGCCCCTCTACTCTCTGATAGCTGGAAAGGGCAGGCAGTCGAAACCCACTCCTCAGTGGCCAGGGAAGCTGGTGTTTCAAGGACCTCTTTTTGTCTCTGAGGTAGCCTTTCAGCATAAATGATGATGGTTACAACTTACCAAACTTCTGGATCTGACACGACCTGTAACACTACTTTCAGCCAGCAAGGTAGATCCCCTATTCATTTTGCAAAGGAGGAAACTGAAGCTCAAAAAGAGGTTTCTTCAGCTCCTGAGAGAGCTGGGGACTTCGGGGCCGCCTGGCCCTGAAGCACACATTCTTTGTGAGACACAGTGCTGCCTCGCGGTCATCTCCTACGCTTCCTTGGTTTATGTCTGTAACGTGGCCCAGACAGGACCTGCTTTGAAACTGGAGAACACTTAGAACATAAAGGCTGAGGTCTAAAACTTTTCTGTGGAGATGCTAATCCAGTTTTGAAAGTGTTTTTTTCTCTGCCTTCCTATCCTGCTTACAATGTCACCTGCCTCTTTTGCATATTGAGTGATCCCGGGACAGGAAGCCCTGTTTTTACAAAAAGTCCACATGTTGGGAACACAAAGCTTTTTCCTTAAAGAAACCACATTTAAATGGCAGATCCTCAGTCCAGCCAATTTTGCTCATAACACACCTAAAGAATACGGTATTGAGGGCTGGTCATCCAACACATTTGTAATAACATTGTTGGGGCTGTTCAGCTCAAGTTCAGACGCCCGGGCTCCATTCAGTTGGGGTTTGGACCCTTGGCTGGAGCTTCACTAGATCCACACCATTACAGCGTTGTTAATTTCAGAAGCATTCTTTTAAAATGCTGTTATTTTTGACAAAGATAGCATGTTTTGACATTTTTTTCTAAGGCATACCAGCAGCAGTCTCCTTGTGCAAATTTTTAAAACTAATCTGCCCTTGCCCTTCCTGCCCCATCCCCCCCACTAACAAACCTTACATCTGTTTTAAACAGATGTTGTTTAATTCTTTCCAGAAAGAGGGGGAGGGAAGGTGGGAAGAGAGTTTTCCTCCTTTATACCTTTTTGGTAGTGGAGTTCATTGTCATTTCTATGCTGGGTGGGGTGAAGTGCCTGAGTAACGTAAATACACCATGGATAGGAAGCAGTTGGCATGCAGCCATGCAGCTGGATTATCCAGACATCCTTCACAGCTTTTAGTCCAGCACTTTATCCCCCTGCCTTGTTTTAAATAGCCAGATGCCTCAGTTAATGCTGGCTGTCGGTGCTGTTGCCGGAGGAGACAAAGGGGGCTTCTGCCCCTGAGCCTCCCCTTCCCCCAATCCCATCACAGAGAAGTCTATACCCTGGAGAAGGCACTTGATAGGAGACATTGAGGCAGGAAGGAGGAGGCCTCAGAGTGCAAGCAAAGGCCAGAGTTAACAGCCTTGTAGTCTGGACACAGAAGGGTATGGTATTTTTAAATTCTCTAATAAATGGGTACTTTTTGGAAATGTTTATGGCACTAACATAAGTAATGCAAACTTCTCTTTTTCATGTTTACTTAATCCCCCCAAAGAAACAGAACAGCACACAGCTGCAACACAAAAAAAGTAAAAGCACGTTTTAACAAGAGGTGCACAGAGTTTCAATTCTTCACCTTAGCCATCTCCTGTTGAGATGAACCCATAGTATACTCATAGAAGATTTGAGAAAGCTGTGTTGCACACTAGAGAATTAAAAGTCGTAGGACCCTTAGGTTTTTTGTTTGTTTGTTTGTTTTTAAATAAATGGGGTTGGAGTGGGGGAAAGGATATTCTCCAAAGTTGTATGCAGTTAATCTAAATAAATGTTACAGAAGATTTTTTTTTTTTTTTTTTTGAGACAGAGACTTGCTCTGTCGCCAGGCTGATCTCGGCTCACTGCAGTCTCTGCTCACTACAACCTCCACCTCCCGGGTTCAAGCAATTCTCCTGCCTCAGCCTCCTGAGTAGCTGGGATTACAGGCAAAAGCACCGCCACACCCAGCTAATTTTTGTACTTTTAGTAGAGACAGGGTTTCACCATGTTGGCCAGAATGGTCTCAATCTCTTGACCTCATGATCTGCCCGCCTTGGCCTCCAAAAGTGCTGGGATTACAGGCGTGAGCCATTGTGCCCAGCCCAGAAGGTTCTTAATCTAAGGGAATATGCATGTTGAATCCTGAAATAGTTGGATTAGTTGTGTATGTACATGTATGTCCTATGACTTTTATATGTACTTCTACATGATTTTTCAATTTTTAGGAATAGAAAGTACTGTGATCCCAATTTAGTAATTGTGGTTCATAAGTAAATAAGTATTGAACACTATATGTTTTTATAGGGATTCTGTTACCCATAGATATTTTTTTTAGATGGAATTTTGCTCTTGTTGCCCAGGGTGGAATGCAGTGGTGCGATCTCAGCTCTGCCTCTGGGGTTCAAGCTATTCTCCTGCCTCATCCTCCCGAGTAACTGGGATTACAGGCGCCCACCATCAAGCCCAGCTAATTTTTTGTACTTTTAATAGAGACAGGGTTTCACCATGTTGGCCAGGCTGGTCTCGAACTCCTGACCTCAGGTTGTCCACCCACTTCAGCCTCCCAAAGTGCTGGGATTACAGGCATGAGCCACCGCGTCCAGCCTGCTATAGATAATTTTTTTTAAACCTGTTTATATTGTGAATTTAACCCCATTCATTCCGCAATCTATTACATATAAGATACCATTCTAGGCTCTAGGGATATAGCAGTGAACAAAAAAGGCAAAGTTTCTGCTCCTGTGGAATTTATATTCTGGTAGGCAAGCAGATATTTTATTGAGCAAGCATTGATTTAGTAGCATATAGAAAGCCAAAGCAGGGGGAGAAGATTTAAGAGGGGTGGAGGGTGCTATGCTGCTTTATATAGAGTGGGCAGGGAAGTCCTCTCTGAAATAACCTTGGACAGAGACTTAAGTGAAATAAGAGAATGAACTCAGTTGGTATGTGAGGAGTAGGATTTGAACAGAAGAAATAGCAAATGCAAAGGCCCTGAGGTAGAAGGATGCTTAATATGGAGGCCAGTGGGACCAAAGTGGAATGAGCAAGGAGAGTAGTAGGGTAAGGTCCAGATTTTGACTTCTTCTTGGCGAACCACTGGAGGGTTTGTTTGAGTAGGGTGATCTGACTTACCTTTCTATTTTCTGGGTTAAGTTGGGCAAACGTGGAAGCAAGGATGCCAGTTAGAAGGCTACTGCAGCAATCTCAATGGAAGGTGATGGCAGCTGGATCAGGTCAGTGTCAGTAGAAGTGGAAAAAGTGGATCCTGGATATATTTTGAAGAAAGAACTAGAAGGATGAGGAGGTGTCAGGAGCCAAGAGTTCAACCTGAAACATGTTGATTGTGATACGTATTAGATGCCTATGTAGAGACCTCACATAGGCCCTTGGTTCTACTGGCCTGAATCTCACAGAAGAGACCTGGATGGAAAGGTGAATTTGGGCACTGTTGGTATGTAGAAGGTGTTGAAGTGGAAGAAGTTGGCCCTAGCTTGGATCATGGATGGCTTCACCACAGCTACAGGAGGAAGGGCGGAGAGAGTGCTGGTACAAAGCGTAGGCATGGTGGTGGGCACAGGCGAAAGGTCTCCTGTGATTTTGTCTATTTTCTCAGTGAAACTAAAGCAACTTCATCCATCATCTGAGAGTGAGGGGGTAGGAGGCCGTGTGAAGTTGTCTTTGGGGGACAGATCAGGGATATGTAGCAGGATGCCAGGTGGCACTTAAGGACTCACTTGAGAGTAGTGTTTATGGCTTTAAAACTAGTCCTATGAGCATAGTAGAGTGGGGTTTTTCCCTCTCACTATGTTCAGCAGCCTGGGTGGGGTTACGGAGTAGGTAGATGGTAGGATTTAACTCCACTGGGGTCATGCCAGGCAATGGCAACAAGCAAGGGGAGGGGTAGAGAATCAGTTGAGGACATGGGGTTTGGGGGAGGGCAAAAGTGGTCAGAACAATAGACTGTTGGCCCCAACAGGGTAAAGAATTATTGGGGTCTGGAGGGAGAGAGCTGCAAAGTTACAAGGTGGTCGGAGAGCAGGATGCTTACAATTGAGTTATGGAGGTGGTGCAGATATTGGTAATGACAAGATTCACGATTGACCTGGGCATGAATGGCTAAAGTTGGTTGTAAGACAAGGGCATTGGAAGGAAAGAGGCCCAGAAACTGAGAGGCCAGGGAATTGGAGGGATCCTCCATGTCGATAATGAAATTATCAAGAATCGGGCCAGGGATCATGGTGGAGAGATGGAGAGTCAGTGAGCCTGGTTGCTGAAGTCTTCAAGGAATGAAGGGAAGTGAGGTCTGTAGAAGACTGAAGAAGGGTTGTGAGAGGGGTCAGGGTGTGAGCTTCAGAAGCACTGGAGGGAGGCTGAATAGTCTGCAGCAGTGGCAAGCACCATACCCACATCTAGGCCCAGCAGGGTGCAGTGGGGAGATAGAAAGTAGCCCTGGGAGAATGGGCCACAGAGGCCCAGCCAAGAGTGCATTTTAATTTAGGTTAGGAAAGGGAAAGGAACTTATATGAGGTACCTAGAGTATCAGATTCATAGAGACAAGACAGTAGAATGGTGGGTGCCAGGGGCTGAGGGGTCGGGGAAGTGGAGAAGGGGGATAGTGTTTTTCATGGGTACAGTTTCAGTTTGGGATGACGAAAAGTTCTAGAGGTAGAAGGGGGTGATGGTTGCCCAACAATGTGGGTGTAATTAATGCCACTGAACTTGTGTACTTAAAAATGGTTAAAACGGGAAATTTTATGCCATTCACATTTTACCACAATGAAAAAAAAAAATGAATGATCAGAGGAGGGGATGAGGAAGTAAAGGGAATGGTAGACCTTGGGTTTGGGGTGCCAAGGGAGGTCAGTTGGGTGGCAGTGGAGGGTGAGCCATAAGGGGTCATGGAAAATCTGGTGGCTTTGCCTTTAGCGATGAGTGAGGTGAGCAGGGCTATGGGGCACAGGGACTGCCTCCACGTCTCTGGCCAATTGTGGGGGCCAGGTTCTGAGTGCCCAGGGTGAGGGCGTCTTCCCTGAGGCCCAGGGAATGATGGGGGTTCTTTGTTACTCTGCAACTTTGTTTCCTGAGAATCTGTTATAACGCCTGGCATATACAACACGCAAATATATGTTTGAATGAGTAAAAATGAATTCTATCCAAAGAAAGAAAACAGCAAGTGAGAATGTAATGGCCTTGCCAAAAATCCAAATAAATTTCCCCCAAAAGTGATGAAGAATGAAAAGAAGCTAGAGTTGGTCTCTGGGGGAGAAAGAGGATGTTTGGCAAATGTGCAGAAGAACTTATTGTGAAATTGAGGTTTTAGACTGGAAGAAATAAAATCATAAACAGAAGGCTACAAATGTGTAAAGGGTTATTGGAATTGAAATATTTTCCTACCTAGATACGTGATTTCATGGTGAATTTATGATTTGCAAGTAGATTATCCTATTTTATGCTAAATGAGATTCTTGGCTTTATAAAATGTTAAAACTTGGTCGTTCGTTTTCAACTAATTTTAAAGGGTTGAAACCATAATACCCTCTTAATAGGTTTGTAGTCTGGGCATGGTGGCTCCCGCCTGTAATCCCAGCGCTTTGGGATGCCAACATGGGTAGATCACCTGACGTCAGGAGTTCCAGACCAGCCTGCCAACATGGTGAAACCCCATCTCTACTAAAAATACAAAAAACTAGCCAGGCATGGTGGCAGGTGCCTATAATCCCAGCTACTTGGGAGGCTGAATCAGGAGAATCCCTTGAACCCGGGAGGCGGAGGTTGCAGTGAGCCGACATCGCGCCATTACACTCCAGCCTGGGCAACAAGAGCGAAACTCCGTCTCAAAAAAAAAAAAAAAACAAAAACAAAAAAAACAACAAAAAAATAGGTGTGTGTCTTTCCAACCTAAAGATACTAAATTACAGAAATCAATTCATTTATCAGTACTTATACCTAGAAACTGGAGAATATTGTGCCTGTATACATCTTTCGATCACAAGTAATTTTTAATTACTTAGGTATCTTTTTAAAAATGTACTTTTATATTGAGTTTAAGTGTTTTGTTTTTTCCCTAAAAGTTGAGATGGACCACTTTTTAAGGTTGCCGCCAGGCATAGATTTCTTTCGATAAATCCAAAAAAGTGCTGGCTGGTGGTCATCTTGCATTTTGAAACGTGTTCTGCAACTACCAGACCATTGTCATGCCCCGTTCTTCTTCTTGTCGTTTTAGTGACAGCTATATTGTGCGTGTCAAGGCTGTGGTTATGACCAGAGATGACTCCAGCGGGGGATGGTTCCCACAGGAAGGAGGCGGGATCAGTCGCGTCGGGGTCTGTAAGGTCATGCACCCCGAAGGCAATGGACGAAGCGGCTTTCTCATCCATGGTGAACGACAGAAAGACAAACTGGTAATGGCAGACATACAACTCATGGGTTAAATTAGTGACAACTGCTTTCTTTACGTTAAATCATAGTCCTCTTTCCTTAACATATTTTTTTCTTTCTTTCTCTGACTTCAAACTCTTGCAAAAGCTTCAAAAGTTAGAACCCCGGAGCTGGTGCCAAATTGTAAAACGTGACTGTCCTTTCCAGCAAAGTCTCTTTTGACCACACGCTTTATCTGAGATGCTTAGAAGTATATTTGGCTGTTTTATTTGTGTCTTTGATTAAGATGTCTATCATTGTAAAAAGGTATTCAAAACAAAAGTGTACTTTTTTATTATTATGAATCACATTGTACTGAGCTGTGAAGTCAGTGTTTTAAAAATGTAGAGTTTATTCATGGAGCATGCCATTGAGGTTTGGATGGTGGCAGGTAAAATACAAAGGCAAGATGTCATCTGACATTAGGCTACTTATAAATAAATGTTTATCTAGCTTTTATTTCATGCCCTAATGAATAAAACATGCTTGGAAAAAGAAAATAACAAGAAGTAGTGGTGTCATACTTTGTTTTTTGTTTGTTTGTTTTTTTGTTTGTTTTTTTTTTTTGAGATGGAGTCTCGCTCTGTCACCCAGGCTGGAGTGCAGTGGCATGATGTTGGCTCCCTGCAACCTCCGCCTCCCAGGTTCAAGCAATTCTCCTGCTGAGTAGCTGGGACTACAGGTGCGCGCCACTACACCCAGCTAGTTTTTGTATCTGTAATAGAGACAGAGTTTCACCATATTGGCCAGGTTGGTCTCGAACTCCTGACCTCAGGTGATCCACCCACCTCGGCCTCCCCAAAGTGCTGGGATTACAGGCGTGAGCCACAGCGCCTGGCCCATACTTCTATAAATTATTATCCATGCTTATAGATAAATACTTTGGAGAGTAATCATCACCTCCCAAGGGTGGGGAATTGATACTTCATAATATACGGTCTTATGGAGGAACTCAAATGTTCAGTTCTGTGTTATGAAGGAATCTATGATAGGAAGGAAAATGGAATGTCCAAAATCTGTTTTAAATTCTTGGCCCTAAACATGGAAGAACACTACTTCTATCTGTATTTGATCATGGAGTGTGTACTCAGAAGCCAACAGATGATTCAGAATGTGCAGGATCCCACAGAGAAAATGCAAAGACACCACAAGAATATGTCAGTGTTACATTTGAGACCCTTTACAGCAGCATCTGTTGGGTTTTATGTGTTAAGTGTACAAATTTAACCTTCTTTTGCAAGCACTTCTTATATTTAAAAAATTTACAAAATAGATAAGACAGAACAATTTGCAAATGTTACATATGGGTTAACAGAAATGTTATTTTCACATTTGATTTCATTTCTGAAAATTTAAAGGGAGAAGACAGCAAATTTTAAGAAGTATTTGTTGAGGAAATACCCTATATAATAGTCAAATAATGAAAACATTCTTGTTTATAACATTTTTGCAATAAAAAGCAATGTAACTACATTACCAATAAAAAGTAAAATGACTACCATTTATCTAGCATTTACCATGTACTAAGTATAATCCAGCCCTTCGGTTAGATCTCTCATTGTATCCTTACAGCAGCCTCTATAATTGTAATTGAAGAAATTATGATTCAGAAAGATTCCTTGTTCTTAGTGGCCTGTTCTGGGGGCCTGGAACCAGTGTTTGATTCTCTTGTCACTCTGACCCCAAAACTGAACAACCACCCTTAGCCCTTTGATGCAATTTTCCCACTTTGTACTTTTTTTAAAAAAGACAGGATCTCACTTTGTTGACCAGGCTGGCCTCCAACTCCTGGGCTTCAGATGGTCCTCCCACCTCATCCTCCAGAGTAGCTGGGACTACAGACACATGCCACTGTGCCCAGCCATATTTTTAAACAGTTGTGTATCTCATTTATTTTGCCTTAAACATTCTCTTTCAAGACTATCATGAAACAACATTGCCCTAACATTCTCATATGAAATTTTCCATGTTGCTGATATCAGTTTGATGTTTCATTATTTGACCACCTCCTTAGTGTCAAGTATTAAGGTTCTCCCCTTCACCTCAGTGTTAGGAATACACCTATGGGAATTTTCCATGTTTATTATGGTTTTGGAATAATTTAGGAGGTCATATTTTTATGACTTTTGATACATGTGCAAGAAGCTGCTACCGGTATTAGAATTTCCTTTAACAGATTGAGGGATATAAAATATGCATATATATAATATATGTATATAAAAATGCATATATAATATATGCATATAAAATATGCACATATATGTATATAAAATATGCATATATAATATGTGTATAAAATATGCATATATAATATATGTATATAAAATATACATATAAAATCTTATTGCTTGCTAATGAGATAAAATGTTTTTCTGTTTGTTAAACAGTTGTAACTGTGAATTAATTATTTGTTGATGTCCTTTGTATATTTACTTATCGGGGCCTTATTTTTCTCCTTGATGTGTATGCCCTCTTGCATAATAAAGATATGAATCTCCATCTGTCATATTTGCTGCAAGTATATTTTTATAATCTGTTGCTTGCCCTTTTAGTTCTTATTTTTATATATATAGAAATTTTTTTCCACTTCTTTGGTCTTTTTGTTTTAGGGTTATTCTGTGTTTTACCAGATTATCTTGTCTGAAGGGTTATGTTTTTAGAGCTACTTTTTCCTGGTATTTCTGTGGTTTGTCATAGAGTACTTCAACCTAAAGTGGCCCTTTAGCTTGTCTAATCTAGTCACTGGTAAGACATTACTAGTGTATAGTAAACTTTTACCATTTGTTCCAGGTCCTTTAAGTAAATAACCTCAGTTAAATTCCTGCAACATTTTGAAGGAGGAAGACATTACTATTTCCGCATTGTAGTGGGGAAACTCAATGCTCTAAGAAGTGAGCCACGTCCTCGGCATGGGGTGGGCAGCGTCACCAGCAGAGCCAGCGTTTGAGCTCATTTCTTTGCAAAATCAAAGCCTGTCCCTTCACACTAACTTGGCATACTATTAGGGCAGTCCAGTCCTCTGTCCACCCCCGCTGATTCGTGGACCAACTTCTGTTGTTTGTTGCTAGTGTACACAGATTGCGCTATCCTAAAAGTGTGCCTCATCCCCTCCCCCATCATGTTTCTCCATTTCCCCACCCCTTTTCCTGTCCCCTTTACATTCCTTGACTCCACACTTGTGGACTTTTATATTCACTAGTACCTAAATCACACACCCATATGTCCTGTTGTACTTCTCTGTCTCTCCATCCCTCACCTTGCCTGTTTCACACTCTGGGAAATTCTGGATTTCTGTACTGAGTGGTACTTAACCCCTCCCCTCACACCCATACCCAGCACACTCATGCACGTGCACGCGCGCACACACACACACACACACACACACACACACACCCGTACCCAGTCTCCCTTCCTCTCTCCCTCTCACTGCCCTCCCCACCCCCGCCCCCTTCTCTCTCCTTAGAGATATGATAACTCTTCCTTTGGCCTCTCAAGCTTCTCTAATGCAATGCTAGTGCCCACTGGAGACCATGCGCACACATGGGAGCTCTGCAAATGTGGTGAGTTATTGAGGAACCCCCCTCTAAAAGGTGGAATGGCAAAGAAAAGATGAAGATTATTTTTAGGATATATTGGATGGATTGTATCAGAGTTCCCAGTATTCCAACTAGGGCATGAAGCTCTCTTTCAGATAGAAACAGTGTTGTCAGTTTTTACAATGTAGTGCACGTCTAGAATTCAGCAGATTGTGGGAGTTTGTTTCGTTACATATTGAGGGCTGTTAACTTAACTACCATTGTTTCTATGGGAAAAGTCTCTGTTCCAGACGCCCATTCACAAGTAGTCAGATAATTTTTTGGTAAGCTGGGGACAGTCAAGCCTGAGAAATTATATGTAAATGAAAATTTTCTGAGTTGAATCTTATTTTTAGATGGATTAGAGGAGTTTACTCCTGAAACAAATCTTGTGAGAAACCTCTTTATGGAGACTAATCACAAAATCTAAGAGTTTGATCATTCCAGTCGTTGCCCATGTGTAGGTCAGTGAGCATTCTCACATAACATTTGGTGGGAATTTGAGCTGGCAAAGCTCTTTGAAAAGCAATTTGGCAGGATTTTAATTTTAAATGTGCATATCTTTTTACCTAGCAGTTCACATCTAGAACACTATCCTTTAAAAAAGACTTAAACACACAGAGATTTATGGACAGCAACAGTTCTTAAACTTTTTTGGTCTCAGGATCCCTTTACACTCCAAAATTTTATTCAGGACCTCAGAGAGCTTTTGGTTTGGTGAGTTACAGCTATTTATAACTTACCATATTAAAAATTAAAATGGAAAAAATTTAAAATTTTTAATTAAACAGTATTGTTAATATAAATGACGTTTTTATGGCAAATAACTGTATAACTTTTCCAGAACAAAAGTAATTATGAGAAGAGTGGCATTGCTTTATGTTTTTGAAGATCTCATTAATATCTAGCTTACCAGAAAATAGCTGGATTCTGGTATCTGCTCCTGCTTTTAATCTGTAATATATTATTTTGGTTGAAGTATATAAAGAAAATACAGCTACTCACAGAGAAGGGGAGTTAGTAAGGGGAGAAATATTTTAATAGCCTTTTCAGACAATTGTAGATACTCTTCTTTGATACTACACTAAAACTCAACCATTTGGAATCTGAAATCTATCAATGAACATTTCATACTCTGTTACATTACCACCCACTGGTTTATCTTTCACTTTCAATAGATCTTTTACTCATCCCTGATTTTGTAACATCATGCACTGGTCACCTGAAAAATAATGCTCCACTGAGTTAAGCAGATCTTCCAAATGTTGATACATTTTATTCTATAATATCAAAATACTACGTTTCTTAGTATTGCCACTAACTCATTAATATAAAAAAAACTACATTTCTTAATATTGCCACTGACTCGTTAATATTAAAAAAAACTACATTTTTTAATATTTCCACTGACTCATTGGAAAAGTCTGTAAGTACCAGGAAGCTGTCTAGAATTCTAATTTATACTTGAAATATAGATAAGGATGTAAATTGCAGCATTGTCTTCAAGGTGACCAATTCTTACTGACATAAATGCCTGTTAGTATGGAGAATGGCTGAATAAATCTAATACATCCATACAGAGGAATTAAACAATTATTTTTACCTTCCTATATCTCTATGACACATTTTTAAGGAAAATAAAAAGCAAGTTAAAAACAACTTATAGGTGTGGCTACATTTAAACACAGTTACCCTTACACAGAAACTTAAGTGTGTATATATAAAGAAGCCACAAAATGGAAACTGGGATTGTGCCCGCCCTACTGACAGTGGGGAACTCGATAGAGAGGGATGTTGACGGTGGAGGGGAGAGACGAGTAGGAATGGAGTCCTCATGTCTTCAGCTAATACTTAAATCTCCCACAACATGTATTTCTTGTGTAGCTTTTTTTTTTTTAGTCTCCAACAAGAACAAAATCACTTTTTTTCTCCTTATGCATCTTATTTAAACGGGTATTTTTTAAAGCCTTTCTCAAGTTTTAAGTTAGTGTCTAATTGTGTGTGTGCCAAAACTTCACCAGAGAGTTTATATCTGTTGGGAAGATGAAAGCATCTAAACCTTTTCATTTTTGTCTTTAAACTTAGATACATATGATACTATTTTGCTTTAGAGGACATAAAGAGATGGTATCTGATTTCCCCCCTCACTTAATTTAGGTGGCTGAACTTATTTTACTCAAACTTTTTTTTTTTTTTTTTTTTTGAGACAGAGTCTTGCTCTTTAGCCCAGGCTGGAGTGCAGTGGCGCGATATCTGCTCACTGCAAGCTCCGCCTCCCGGGTTCACGCCATTCTCCTGCCTCAGCCTCCTGAGTAGCTGGGAAAACAGGCGCCCACCACCACGCCCGGCTGATTTTTTGTATTTTTAGTAGAGATGGGGCTTCACCGTGTTAGCCAGGACGGTCTCGATCTCCTGCCCTCATGATCTGCCCACCTCGGCCTCCCAAAGTGCTGGTATTACAGGCATGAGCCACAGCGCCCGGCCATTTTACTTAAACTTTTCTAAGAAAATGTACCTTTGGAATAATTTCAAAGTTGGAAAATATCAACCAAAAACTAATTTTTTCACCCCCAAAATATGGAGAAAGTAGGAGTCTTTGTTTTTAGAATACAAAAAGTTTATTTTGAGACTTTGAATTGAGACTATTAAATTCTAAAATAGATAACATTTGTTAGTTAAATTCTTGATTATTTGGATTTCCCCAATGTCGAATAGGGCTGGGCTGACATTTAATCATTGTGCTATTCTTAGGGGGAAATGGCTATAATAAGCAATTTAATCATAAATAGAATTATGGGAGGGGACTGTTGTCCGATCTCAATACAATGTAATAAAGTTAACTGCTTGGGACTACTATTTGATATACCAATTTGAATATTATTCTCCTTTTTTATTAAGTTAGGGAACATTCATTAGACAACTCTTAATTTATTTCTCGTTTGTTCTTTCCTTTTGTTGAGACAGAGTCTCACTCTGTCACCTGGGCTGGAGTGTAGTGGTGCACCTTCTCAGCTCACTGCAGCCTCAACCTCCCAGGCTCAAGCGATCCTCCCACCTCAATCTCCTGAGCAGCTGGGACTACAGATGTGTGCCACCACACCCAGCTTATTTTTGTATTTTAGTTAGAGACAGGGTCCTGCCATGTTGCCCAGGCTGGTCTCAAACTCCTGGGGTCAAGTGATCCTCTTGCCTCAGCCCCCAAAAGTGCTGGGATTACAGGCATGAGCCACTGGACTGGCCTCCTTCTTTTTGCTTTGATCTATTCTTAGAATTTATACTTATTTAAAGATATTCTCTAATTTACATGTATACTAATTTAGACAGGTCTTTACTCTTGTCCTTCATTTAGTCTAAATTAATAAGATCACATTGTGGTAAATGCAGATCTTTGCCAGAACAAGATTGGGCTATTAAAACTTAGCAAAATCATTATGGTGTTTGTAATGAAGCCATAGGAATAAATATTGTAAGTAGTTTGAGTTTTTTAATGAATAAAGAATGAAGTTTACATTCAAATTACTGCAATGTTTCTTTTCTATAATATTAAATAAATTCTAGTATCTCTATCAACTGTGCTAGACACAGAGGGAGTTATTTTATAATCTTGACTTTTTGTAGTCTAGTTAGGGGAACAAGACTAATATACATGAAACTGTTAAAGAATAGTTTGAAATCAGGTACTAAATTGTGAAGATGACAAGAAGGAGAACTGGAGTACATATAAGAGTAAAACTTGACAGAGAAGATATACTGGACAATGAATGTGAATTAGGTTTCTCATTTATTCAGTGTTTTCAGAGCATGTTCTTGTTCTCATTGATAACATCGGTGTTCTTTCCATCTTAGAGATGAAAAGATCAATCTACTCATTATAACTCAGTAAAAGCCAGTTCTGAGACTAAATTGCTAGAAACTTGAAGATTGTTCTATTAATCCAAACATAAAGTTAATAGAGACCCAGATCAGGGTGGCGGCAACTGAAATGGGGTTGATACAAAAGCTGTTGAAGGAAAAATGAAATGGACCTGGTGATTAATAATACAGGAGATAGGCAGAGGAGGCAAAGATGACCACAGAGATGATGAGCCAGAGAAAAAGAGTGGAGAGGGATTGGTATTGCCAGAAGTTGGGAGAGGAGAAATTTTAGAGTAAAGTTATTTTTCAACTTTTGGAATTTGGAGCCTCAGGGGAGGGAAGCTAGATGACCATCAATATAAAAACCCCAACATGAAAGCAGCAATCTGAAATACAGCAAAGACCCAAGACCTGGGCATCAGCTTAGTGCCCTGCAGCCAGCAGGAAGAGGAATGAGTGTGATGAAGAGAGTGTGGTGAAGGGGTACAGCCAGGACAGTGGGGAGCAGCGAAGATCAGATGGTCAGCAGCCAAGCAAAGCCAAAGCCTCCTTTCCAATTGGAGAGACTCACAGATATGTGAAGGCAGGGGTTAGAGGGGTTTTGGTAGTTGCCACCAGTGATGGTTCCTAATTAGACTTCTGTAACGAGACATCATCATGGCTGTTCCACTAGTAACCAGCCTGTGTGTTTCCATCCTTCAGGTGGTATTGGAATGCTATGTGAGAAAGGACTTGGTCTACACCAAAGCCAATCCAACGTTTCATCATTGGAAGGTCGATAATAGGAAGTTTGGACTTACTTTCCAAAGCCCTGCTGATGCCCGAGCCTTTGACAGGGGAGTAAGGAAAGCAATCGAAGACCTTATAGAAGGTATTGAACTTGTCACTGCATTCTTAGTGGGACTATGGAAATGTTCCAAATTCTTTTTAATTCCAATAGTCTGCCATCATATATTTGTGGTTTATTTGCGGGAGGGTTTGGGACCAGGTCAGTAGATGCTGAAACTTTTGGAATAGCCAAGGAGAGTAATTAAAGTGACAATGCAGGGAAAAGGAGATGGGTTTCAGAGTAAGGAGTAATCCCAATTGATTTTTAGACTCTGCTGTGAAAAAAACAGGCAGGTTCTGGATTTCCATGTGCATGTATTTTTGACTGCTTTCACCTTGTCCTGACTATTGAAACGGCTTTGGTCTGGTCTGTCTTGGCTCAGAAGTAGAGAATGGATTCTGGCGGGCCCAGAAGGCTCCTGGCCTACCCACTGTCCTCCTGTAATCAGAGGCCCAGGGTGTACGGCTGCCACTGAAAAGGAAAGGGATCTGTGACCTCTGGAGCCCTGGTTCGGTTTAGGCCTTGGTCTATGGGTAAGTGAGTAGTAGGCATTGTGTTACATCTGATCATGGCCTGGAGGGCCCTTGGGCAGTCAGTTCTCATGGTGGGCTTGGCTAGAGTCCACAGATGCAAACACAAAAATTCTCCACTGCAGCACATCCAGGTATCAAATCAGAGGGTTAAAGAAGCCATAGACAGGGCCCTGTGAAGAAAGAAATATCAAGCAAGGCATGTTAATACCAAATTCAGATCTTGGGGAAATTAATCACAAAAGGATGTATGTTTCATTTGCTTAAGAAATAAAAGTGTTCTGAAGTCATTTTCTTCATTGTGGATTTGGGGAAAGAGGAAAAAAGCAAGTCTTAAAAGACAAATTACTTAACGTTATAATCAGTAGTAAGACAAGACTAGCTAGAACATGAATCCATAAACAACTATGAGATAGCCAAAAAGAGATGATAAAAACCAGTGTTCAAATCATAGGTCTGACATAAGTGGCAAATATTTAAAATGTTATTAAACATAGCTTTTTCATGTTTAGAGAAAAAGCAGCTCCTATATTATTGATAGACGTTCGCATTGTGTCCATGTACTTAATTGCACAACATTTCATTCTCCTACTTGTAATTTTTTTCTCTATATACATACTATCTAGCTTTTTTTTCCACCAGTTTTCCTAGAACATTGGTTGATTGGAGTAATTCAGAGTAGAGAGAACTCCTGAAAGACCAATAGGAGTTGCACAGAACATACTATGGGACTGTTGTTTTTTCTCCTGCAGTCTCTTGTTGGAAATTTAAGTATTTCTCATCCTTTCTGAGCAATTCTTTTAATTTCAATTTCATGTAATAGCAAAATATTTTCTTTTTCTTTTTTTTTTTTTTTGAGATGGAGTCTCCAGCCCAGGCTGGAGTACAGTGGTGCGATCTCGGCTCACTGCAACCTCTGTCTCCCGGGTTCAAGCAATTCTCATGCCTCAGCCTCCCCAGTAGCTAGGATTACAGGCGCCCGCCATCACACCGAGCTAATTTTTGTATTTTTAGTAGAGACAGGGTTTCACTATGTTGGCCAGGCTGTTCTTGAACTTTGACCTCGTGATCTGCCGGCCTCAGCCTCCCAAAGTGCTCGGATTACAGGCGTGAGCCACTGCGTCTGGCCAGCAAAATATTTTCTAAATGCATATTTTAAAAGATCTAACCAAGAAAAGGAAAAGATAGAGAATAAATTTCCCTTTTGGTATATCTGTCACTGATGCAATTTTAAATATGTCTTTCTTTTAGCCAATTAAGTTGATCCATGCATTACTGTCTGCTATTCAGGGTGGTGGGGGGAAGTAGGGCAGTTGTACCTGATTCGCATACCAGAATGAAGAAAAAGGTGAACAAGTAATTACATTGAACTCTAAAATCCAATTGGTTCCATGATGGAATAAGGAGGGTTTTCTAACAAGAGCTGTAATTTTGACTTGGAAAAACAAAGCAAACTCACTGATGCCTTGGTATTGCAAGAGGAAACCCCCTTGCACAGGTGTCCCCTTAGAAGGGAGCCCACAATTTGGGATTTAGAAATAGAATATCTGAATTCAGAACTGGACACAACTATATAAGCTATTGAGCTAAAATGCCTTCATTGGTAGATGAAAAGACCAGAGGAGCTAAGTCCAGTTTACACAGTGAGATTGTGGCAGGTCTCACTTAGGGGTTCCCCGTCCAGTGCTTTTCCCACTACACAGCTGGGACCTCAAGCTCACTACAGAGGCTGGGCTTGATGCATGTCCCTCAGAGGAGCAGGCAGCCTCTCCCCTCACCTCCTCCACAGTGCCTTTCTGTGTGCTTATTCTCTAGCAGCCAGTGCAGAAGTTTGAGAGATTAATTGGGAACAACAGCAGGCAAAGTTAATTTAGGGAGCATCCTGGCAAGAATCAATTAAAGAAGAGTAAATTAAAAGCACTCAATTCCCAGGTAACTTGTTTCTGTTGGTAATTCACATGCAAAAAGAATGGAATGTGGTTTTATTAAAATATACTTTTTTAAACGGTTGGATTTGATGTATCCTCTTGGGAAACACTTTTTATTACATTTTTGTCTTTTTAGGTTCAACAACATCATCTTCCACCATCCATAATGAAGCTGAGCTTGGCGATGATGACGTTTTTACAGTAAGTTTCCTTTGTCCTTTGCTTTCCAGATTAGTTGTTGAATAATCAGAGAAAGCTTTTGTTTAAGGGCATGAGACACACTTTGCAATGCAGCATTTGCTGTTGCTGTTTGGATGGCATCAGAGCGATCTCTGGCTACAATTTTTCTCGGGCTGGGTTTGTCCCTTTTGCTAACGCTGCAGTGGTGTCATCTGCCACACAGCACAGCAGTGTCAGCTCTCCCAGGTCTGTCCAAAGTTGTCTTAAAGTCTTTGCTCAGATTTAGGATGACCAGCTGCCCTGGTTTGCCCAAGTCTGTCCTGGTTTTAGCACAAAATGTCCCTAGTCCTGGGAAATACCTCAATCCCAGGCAAACCAGGACAATCGCTTGCCCTATTTGGAGTCTTCTGTGAACACACTTTCCTCCCTGGCATCAAGGGGGAAAGCCAGCAGTATCTTTCCTGATGAGTAATTAAACATCTGATAAGAAAGGCCTGCAGGCTGACTTAAGGTTAGGCCCAAGTGTGCTAACGCAGGAAAGGGCTTAGCTGTTTTGACACAGCTTGAGTTAATGGGATGTAACTGGAAACAAAATGATTTCTCAGCTTGCTGCTTCAGTTAAATCCTGTGCTTCTAGAAGTTAATTAACAAATAGTTCATTGCCTGCCTGCTGTGTGCTTAGAGCAGCAAGTTACACAGGACAGCATTTTCTTTCTTTCCTTTTTATTTATTTATTTATTTATTTTCAAAGATGGCGTTTTGCTGTATTGCCTAGGCTGGTCTTGAACTCCTGGGCTCAAGCAGTCCTCCAACTTCAGCCTTTCAAAGTGCTGGGATTATAGGTTTATAGGCTTTAGCCACCACACCCAGCCTGGACAGCATTTTCAAATTCTGGGCCTTGACCCACAATAAGAAATATATGTATGTTGTGACCCAGGACACATATGTCAATAGATACCTAAACCAAATCATATTTCATCCTCTGCATTCTGATTTTTTTGTTTCATTTTCTTCCATTTTTTATTATAAAACTTTTCAAGCACACAGAAAAATGTAAAGAATAGTACAGTGAATGCCTGCATACCCTACACCTAACATTCAGCTTTTGTAACATTTGGGCACATTTGCTCGATCTGTGCAAGCGTGTGTGCTTATACATACACAAATATTTTTGTTGTTGATCCATTTGAAAGTAAGTCACCTCTCATACTTTAGCATGTGTCCCCTGAAGTTCACAAAGGAATTTAAGGGCAGTGAAACTACTCTGTATGTCACTGTAATGGCAGATGCATGTCATTATACATTTGTCCAAACCTGTAGCATGTATAACACCTGAATCCTAATGTAAACCGTAGCCTTTGGGTGATAGTGATATGTCAGTGTACTTCATCGATTATCACAAATGTACCACCATGGTGGGGATGTTGATAATGGGGGACTTTGCATGTGTGGGGACAGGGGAAATCTCTACTTTCCACTTAGTTTTGCTGTGAAACTAAAACTGCTCCAAAAAAAAAGTGTAATAAAAATAATTTTTAAAAGAAATAAGGCATTTTCCTGTGTAAACACACCACCATTACTATCCCTTAGAAAATTAATAAGAATTTCATAATGTCATCTAATATCTACTTCATAGTTCCCCAGTTGTCCCAGGAGTGTCTTTTGTAAGCTGGTTTTTATTTTATATTTTAATATATTGGGTGCAACCCATTAAACTTGTCTCCCATTGTACTCATGGTTTGCAACTGGTGATTTGAAAAACCATTACCTTGGGAATACAAAGGTATGTGAGCCATGGCTCCAACCCTCAAAGAGATCACAAGATGGTTTGCAGAAATGAGACTGACCCATGAGAGGCTTACAGACTGTGAAAAGTAGTCTGGTTGAGAGATGAGGGAGGGGCATGGGATCAAAAAAGTCCTCGCTGAGGGTGAGGCTGGACTGAACCTCTCAGTTGCATTTGAACGGATGCAACGGATGCAAAGGTGGAAGCAGGGGTTTGCGTGGTGCGTAGTGCCGACCCAACCTGACTTGAACTGAGTGTGCAGAGGGGGTTTCAGGAAATGAACTCAGTTGTCCTTCCTTGGATTGGCTGGTGTGATGTGGCTCCCAACAGGCTTCCTATAGTGCTCCGAGCAGAGCCTCTCAACAGTTGGCATGTTGCTTACATCTGTTCCTTTGTCACGTTTTGAGAGACAAACAACAGCAGGCGGGTTAAAAGGTGGCTTCCTGTGCTCCAGAGCAAACCTGTCATTCGCAGCTGCTTCCCAGCTACCTGCCAGAAGTGATTTATAGAATCAGAAGAGGGTGAGAGGGAAAGGGATGATGGAAGCCAGAATCCCTCCTGGTTTTGCCCTTTAATCCACAGGGGATCCATGTGCTACTCTAGGCTAACACCAAATGCCTGGAAGAAAGTTTAGAAGCAGCCCTGCTGTTTCCAGGCACTTGCAGACTCACTGCAGAAAGAGCACCACTTAATTTCTTGTATTCTGTATAGACCCTGGTGTCTGTGATCACTTGCTTTCATTCTATTTGTTTACAAACAAGGACCTATTAACAATAGTACCTCCTTTCCCTAGAAAAGCCCAGTCATTAGGCCATTGACTCTTAGGAACACACTCCATCAGGGCTTACAAACCAGGTCCCCCTTCGTTTATGAGCTCCCTGTCATTAGATTTTCTGTCCTGAGATAATGAAATGTCTGGAACCTAGAGCCAGGGATATGAGCACTGCTTTAGCTCACATGTAGTCTACAGCTTCCCAAAGTGTGGTTGTGTTCTAAAACTTACTGGTAAGACAGATATTTAGAACTTGGAACTCAGCGCAGTTGTGTCTAATGACATCCCAGCCCCCTCCCATCCACCTCAGGTGTTGTCTAAGGCATGGATAGAGCACATAGTTAAAACCAAAGCACCGAGACAATGTTGGGTTTTTCCTAGATGGGCTTTTGGGTATTTGCAAGTTGAGTTTCTTTTCATTCTTAAGTGGAAAAATGAATTGGTTGAATTTTGTACTTATCAAGGTTTCATTTACAGAAGTAAAAGGGCACAGAATACAACATCTTCCTTTTCTTGAAGAGTTTTTTTCTACCTACTCTATCCCCAACAAACATTAAAGCTGAGGGCAGATCTACCAGTTTTGTAATGAATGGAGTTCATTGACTGGCTTTCTAAGTGTTTTCTTAAAGGTGAGGTGGCATGTGATCCCTGTGTTTGGAGTCTGAAGAGAGGCCTCCATTCTAAACTGGATTCTGCTTTTAGTTAGCTGTGCTTTGGACTCAAAACCTTCTTGGGATGGACATATTTCCTTTGAGTCTCCATTCACTGGCCCAAGGGGAGGGGAAGGAAAGGGACAGTGATGTGGAACCATTACTGCCCCTGGCATTTTGCACTGCACTCCTGCATACGTGACTGCATTTGGTCCTCACAGCTACCCTGTGAGTACAGATCGACACTTCCATTTTTGCACATAAAGCCACCACAGCTCAGCGAGATGAAGTGACTTGTTCTCAGTTCCACACTCTGCTCTCCCAGAATGCAAGCCCATAAACTGCTTGCTGCCTTTCAGAGAAGCTTAAGAAAAGGAAATAGTTATCCAACTAAGTTTCAGTACATTTTACATGGTCGGTATACCAGATTCCTTTTATTGCAGAAAAGCTGCCTAAATGATGTCCATTTAAACTGGTACATTGGCTTAAGACCTCAGCCATCTCTTTGCTGGAGGTCTGAGGTTCCCCTGTCCCTGCTTGAAAGCCCCAGTCTCATTTTAGAAGATCAGTTGATCAAAAATATTTTCTGGTGTCATTATCTTTAGCA
This sequence comes from Pongo abelii, assembly GCF_028885655.2. Classification (NCBI taxonomy): domain Eukaryota; kingdom Metazoa; phylum Chordata; class Mammalia; order Primates; family Hominidae; genus Pongo; species Pongo abelii. The sequence continues at coordinate 67,041,814 of NC_071997.2, forward strand.
TTAAGGGATTGGGGCAGAGGAAGGAAGGGGTGACAAGTAAAAGAGAAAATAGTTTGAAAATATAAATTACTTCTACAAAGTTTAGTGAAACTGATCTATGGTGGATAAGAAAAGCAAAAATGGGCCGGGCACAGCGGCTCATGCCTGTAATCCCAGCACTTTGGGAGGCCAAGGTGGGCGGATCACGAGGTCAGCAGTTCAAGACCAGAGTGGCCAATATGGTGAAACCCCATCTCTACTAAAAATACAAAAATTAGCCAGGCATGGTGGCGGGCCCCTGTAATCCCAGCTACTCTGGAGGCTGAGGCAGGAGAATCGCTTGAACCTGGAAGGTGGAGGTTGCAGTGAGCTGAGACCGCGCCATTGCACTCCAGCCTGGGCTACAGAGTAAGACTCCGTCTCAAAAAAAAAAAAAAAAGAAAGAAAAGAAAAGATGTTTTGGGAGGGCAGCCCTCCACGTTTTGGTTGACCCCAGGGAGCAGTGCATCCCATAACTACTGCTGATTGAGACCCAACACAGGGTGGGGTGTCAGAAGAAGATCTCAGAAGATGGATGGGGACTCCTTTATCTTCTAAATGACAATAACTCCCAAGCTCACATTACGCTATAAGAGGAGGATCTTTTTATCAACATGTAATATCTATAGTGGCTAAATTAATTAAATGTCTAAGGATCTAAATAAAAGCTTTGGAATGCTCTCAGTTTCAGGAAGCCCCAAGGCGTTTTGCAAGCCCTACCACTTGTGACTTTCTTCATTTACATATATATCATCTCATCTTTTTAAGCTGTGGACAGTGAGACACTTTTATTTCCATTTTATTAATTCATACAGAGTATTTATTCAAGGTTACCTGAAACCTAGCCTTCCTGCTCCCATCCCCTCAGTCCCTCCAGTGAAGCTAAACTGTGGGTTTATCAGAGTCCTTTTCTTTCATATCAACATATCATCTAACTTTAAAATTTAGAGGCCGAGCATGGTGGCTCACAACTCTAATCCCAGCACCTTGGGAGGCCAAGCGAGGCAGGAGGATCGCTTGAGGCCAGGAGTTTGAGACCAGCCTGGGCAACATACAGAGACCCTGTCCTGTCTCTACATAAAATTTTTTCAAAAAAATTAGCCAGGCATGGTGATGTGCTCCTGTGCTCCCAGCTACTTAGGAGGCTGAGGTGGGAGGATCTCTTGAGCCTGAGAGGTCAAGGCTGCAGTGAGCTGTGATTGTACCACTGTACTCCAGCCTGGGCAATAGAGCAAGACCCTAACTCAAAAAAAAAATTGTTTTTTTAAGAAACAAAACTTTTTTACAAAATTGTTTTTGTTAACCTGGCCTGGTGGCTCACACCTTTAATCTCAACACTTTGGGAGGCCGAGGCGGGAAGATCACTTGAGCCCAGGAGTTTGAGACCAGCCAGGGCTATAGCCCTGGCTATAGCTAGTGAGACCCCATTTCTTTTTCTTGGTTGGTTGGTTTTTGTTGTTGTTAATTTCACAATGAAAGAATCCTCTAGGTCCTAGAGAGAGGATAATGTCCTAGAGTCCAGGACAGAGTCAGAGTCATCTCTCCCCCAAAGCCCCACCAGCAGCTGCCTCAAACCGCCTGCTGACTGGGATTGGGAAAGAATACAGGTCTGGCCTACTTCCTGATCTGCTGCCTCTTTGAAAGAGGACACCTAGAACCAACGTAGGCCCTCAGGACAGATGAGCCGGAGCTACCTGTTCCCAAAGACCTGTTGACAAAATGGCAGACAACTTCCTGTTTGCCAAAGGAGAAAGGACTGATCATAGGTTTCTCAGCCGTAGTAGACATTGCAGGGAAAATCTTGCAACTCATCCAGTCTGAGCCAGTAGCCTTCTGAGACACTCTCAGGCTGAGGTTAAGAAAGGAACGAATATATTTATATACGGGGCGGGGGGAGTTGTAAATACTTATATATAAAATGAGAATCCCTTGCAAAAGGAAGAATATTGCCTTAGTTATATCAGCTATTGAGATATATTTTGGTGGTAGATTGCAGCAAAAATAATGCAAATGTAGTCCATAACTACTAGTTAGCTACCTTTAAAAATTCAAAATAGCAGCATCTGCAGACAAGGCAGAAATTCTATTTAATCAATCTAAATTAATCCTGTAACTTTTTTTTTTTTTTTTTTTTTGAGACAGTCTTGCTCTGTCACCTAGGCTGGAGTGCAGTGGCACGATCTCAGCTCAATGTAACCTCTGCCTCCCAGGTTCAAGTGATTCTCCTGCCTCAGCCTCCTGAGTAGCTGGGATTACAGGCACCTGCCACCACACCCAGCTAATTTTTGTATTTTTACAAAGGTATTTTGTATTTTGTATACAAAATACTTTGTATTTTACAAAGATGGGGTTTCACCATGTTGACCAGGCTGGGTTCTTGAACTCCTGACCTCAGGTGATCCATCCCCCTTGGCCTCCCAAAGTGCTGGGTTTACAGGCATGAGCCACTGCACCTGTCCTAATCCCGTGGTTCTTGAATCAACTAAGCAATGGGCTTAGTCAAACTCCTCTAACCTGTAATGTTCTTAGGAGCAGGTGAGAAGCATTGCACATGAAATTGTTAGGGCTCAAACAGACCTTGGAAATCATCTAGTTCAACCCCCTCATTTTACACATGAGAAAACTGAGGCCCCCAAAAGTTAAACAATTTGTCCAAGATATCTGGCCTGGCCTGAAATTGAGGTTTTCAAATTTCCCTGTATAGTGCTATTTTTGCTTAGCAGTGCTACATGATTCCTGAATGATGTGGTCTAGCTCCTTAAGCAGTTTCTTTAACATTGTTTTCTATGGCCCTATTCAAAACACGTAGGCCCATTGATCTCCCAAACGGGCTGGTCAGAGAGGGCTTGGCTCTTTGCACATTGTGATTTCTGCAGTCAGCCCTTGTGTTCTGGGAACATGAGGATGATGAAGTGGCTGTACTTGTTTCCTTGCGTCTCTAGAGGATGAGTTTGTCCCTTTTATCTCCCTCCCTAAGAAGAAGGAAGAAATTACACATTGCCAGCCCTCTAATAGTCTCACCCATGTACTGGATGGGAGCATCCTACTTGAGAAGGCTGTGAACCAGGTGCCCCTTGATAATAATTCCAAGTGTCCTTGAGAAAACAGCCCAGGCACACCTTTTCTTTCCCATAGCTATTTTTGCCAACTGCTGCCTCCTTGTCCTCTACCCCTACCCTCTTTTAGAAAGCAAAGGTTTAGCAGGAAAACCTAGAGGACTTGAAGGGATGCGCATAGTACTGAAAAGACCTGCGAAATGTGGACTTTGAAATCTGTCCGGCTCATCCTGAAGACACAGAAAGTGCCCCCAAAAAGTCCTGGGTCAGCAGCCAGGATTCCATCCCAGAATGTACAATTTAAGCAACCTGTCTCCTTAGCTGGTCTGGCCTGGTGGTTCCTTCTCTCCCTCCTTGAGCTTCCCTTGGTCAGAGAGGTGGCCTTCTACATGAAGAAGGTTCATTCTTGGACCCAGGGCATGTGAGCTGCTGCACTTGCTTCTTCATGAATTTCCCAGTAGACTCAAGGTCCCTCCATAAGAGAGGGAAGAGTAGCCAAGCTTCCAAGAACAAGAGATCATATTGTACAAAAAAGGCTCATACAGCAGGAGGGAGCTGGCTCAGGTTTAACCTGAGGTGTTGCCCTGTTAGTCTCCTTTCTCCATTCAGGCTGATTCTCACCCAAACCAGACAGCATTGACCTTGGGGAAACTGCCAGTCCATTAGCCCAGGCAGCTTCAGCCCAGTGTCTTTTGCCCTCAGATTTTGATTGATTGTCAAGCCATCATAACATTAAGGTCCATTATTATTTTTAAAAATTCTGTCTCAAGTTTTGAAGCTCCATGGAGTTGCTCTCATTTGTCATCAAACTCTAGAGAGTTATGGGAAATATCTGAATTCTCAAAATAAGTACAGCCTGTGTCTGTAGAATCTGGCAACTGGAAGCCTGCTCTTTTTTGGAGATGTTGATCAGATGTTCACTGATAAACTTGAGCCCCCTTTTCTTCCTCTGGTCTACCCATCTAGAATGCTATGACCCATCTCAGACATACCCCTCTGGGAAGCCGCCTGACTCTGACCAGTGCTCTGAGGCCCATGCCCATTGGTGTGTGAGGACTGCCCACCTGGCCTTGCCTCTGCCCGTGCCACGTGGCATCTCCCCCAACAACATGGTCACTTTCTATGTCTGATCCCACATCCCACAAAGCACCCAACCCAAACCCAAAAACCCTTCTGGGAAGGGATGGATTTTTTTGAGATGGAGTCTTGCTCTGTCGCCCAGGCTGGAGTGCAGTGGCGTGATCTCGGCTCACTGCAACCTCTTCCTCCCACGTTCACGCCATTCTCCTGCCTCAGCCTCCCGAGTAGCTGGGACTACAGGCTCCTGCCACCACGCCCAGCTAATTTTTTGTATGTTTAGTAGAGATGGGGTCTCACCGTGTTAGCCAGGATGATCTCAATCTCCTGACCTCGTGATCCACCCGCCTCAGCCTCCCAAAGTGCTGAGATTACAGGCGTGAGTCACCATGCCTGGCCAGGGATGGATTTTTTTTTTTTTTACTACCATAGAGGATTTGGACAGGCCAGCCCTGTCCCTATTTCTTGTTTTTTTAAATGTTGGCAGTGCCCACTTTCATTTCTGTACCCTCTGACACCTGCTTTCACCCCCTTCCCTTCTCTTTTCTTACTCTCTCCTTTCTGGGTTCTTCCTCATCAAAGACTTGTCTCAGCTCACTGCCCTGTTAGAGGGCTTTAGAAACCAGGTCACACAGAGCTTGTTATTTGCTACTCAAAGTATGTGGGTTTTTATAGTAACCATAGAAAAATTTGACAGTGGGCCAGGTGCAGTGGCTCACGCCTGTAATCCCAGCACTTTGGGAGGCTGAGGCGGGCAGATCACCTGAGGTCAGGAGTTAGAGACCAGCCTGGCCAACATGGCGAAACCCTGTCTCTACTAAAAATATAAAAAATTAGCCAGGTGTGGTGGCACGTGCCTGTGGTCCAGCTACTCAGGATGCTGAGGCACAAGAATCGCTTGAACCCAGGAGGCGGAGATTGCGGTGAGCCAAAATCGCGCCACTGCACTCCAGCCTGGGTGACAGAGCGAGACTCTGTCTCAAAAAATAAATAAATAAATCACATCACATATTAGTAAGGCATATTTAATGAAAGACCAGTAGAATGTATCTGAGGAATGCAAAGAAGGTTTATGTTGGAAAAGCTGTTTAATTCACATATTAATAAAATAAAGGTGAAAGATTGTGTAATCATCTCAGTGGACAGAAAAATCATCTAATAACATCTAATATCTGGTGAAAATCCTTAGCGATCTAGAATAGAAGGAAACTTTTGGGACTTTATAATCACTCCAATTACCTAGAAATATTATATCTAATAGAAATTCATTAGAAGTAATTCTATCAGTCAGGTTCAAGACAAGCAGGGCACTGTCCCCTCTGTTTTTCCATGTCATGTTGGAAGCCCCGGCAAAAGATGCAATGAGATAAGAAGAAGATGGTATAAATATTGGAAAGAAGGCCGGGCACGATGGCTCACGCCTGTAATCCCAGCACTTTGGGAGGCCGAGGCAGGCGGATAACGAGGTCAGGAGATAGAGACCATCCTGGCTAACAAGGTGAAACCCCGTCTCTACTAAAAATACGAAATATTAGCCGGGTGTGGTGGCAAGTGCCTATAGTCCCAGCTACTTGGGAGGCTGAGGCAGGAGAATGGTGTGAACCCAGGAGGTGGAGCTTACAGTGAGCTGAGATCGTGCCACTGCACTCCAGCCTGGGCAACGGAGCGAGACTCTGTCTCAAAAAAATATATATATATTCTTTTTTTCCATATATATATATATATATATATTTATAGGAAAGGAGACCAAACTATCTTTTGTGAGCGAAATGATTTACTTAGAAAAATCTAGTTTCATAAGGGAGCTAAGCAAAACAACCAGATACAGGATCAACATACAGAATCAGTAACTTTCATATACCAGCAGTCACAGTTTAAAATAGAAATTTTTAGGCCAGGCATGGTGGCTCATCCCTGTAATCCTGGCACTTTAGGAGGACAAGGCGGGCGGATTGCCTGAGCTCAGGAGTTGGAGACCAGCCTGGGCAACCTGGTGAAACCCTATCTCTACTAAAAAAATCAAAAAATTAGCCAAGCATGTTGGCACGTGCTTGTAATCCCAGCCACTTGGGAGGCTGAGGCATGAGAATCGCTTGAACCCAGGAGGCGGAGGTTGCAGTGAGCTGAGATTGTGCCGCTGCACTCCAGCCTGGGTGACAGATCAAGACTCTGTCTCAAAAAAATATGTAACAAAATAGAAATTTTAAATCCCATTTTATTTTTGCCATAACCCCAAGGAAGATTTTGGCCCAATTTTACAGATGTGAAAACTGGAGTTAGAGATTAACTTGACCAAAATCATCTTATAATTAGCAGAGAATGATTCAAATCTAATCTGCCTGAGCTGAGACCCTGTTGTTTTTAGCATTGTAATACTCCCCAGCATTTCTGTTGTTTAGTGCCTCATATTAGGTTGCACACTTCTTAATTGGACATCTTTTTTTTTTTTTTAGACAGGGTCTTGATTTGTTGCCCAGGCTGGTCTCGAACTCTTGGCTTCAAGCGATCCTCCTACCTCAGCCTCCCAAAGCACTGGGATTACAGGCATGAGCAGCTGCACCCAGCTGGACATCTTTTTAGTAACAGGCATTGACACTGAGTCAGAGTCAAACTCAGAGGCAAGAGTGTTTTTAGAGGGTACATTTGCAGGTGGCAGGGTCTGTGCTCCCTGCATCATAGTGCACAAGACCTCCCAGTGTCAGCTGGGGCCAGATGGCAATGCCAGCCTCAGTGTCCACAGCAGGAGACATTAAACGCCCACTCTGACCTGCTCTCTCAGGATGCTGCAGTTATGCCTCCTAGGAGACTGAAGTCCCCGAGCACAGAGTAGTCACAGGGGACCTCTGCTTTTGTTCTTCAAAGCCCTAACAGTTCATAGACCCCCACTGGAGAGCAAGGGGAGTGTAGATACAGTTGGGAGCATGTGATTGCCAACTCTTTCATTGAAGATGACAGCTCTCAGATTGGTAGGTTGGTAGGTGTCAGTAGCTTGTGCATAAAAATAACAGAGAGGTGTTTAAGAATCTTGCTTGTGTATTAGGTATGTGCATACCTCAGGTGGGCTGTTTTTCTGCAGCCCAAGGAAACCAGGGCAGTTACAGGAGAGCCAGTTCAGAGGTGCATGAGGGTAAAAGGAGATTTTTTTTCCCTGTTGCCTTTCTTGGAGATGCCCTGGTAGTACATTCCTTTTGTTTGTAGGTCACACTAGCTGCTTTGTAAGATTTGTCTGTTAGTATCGATCTGAAATAAGCCTCGGCTTCCAATGGAACCTTCCCGGAGTTCAGACAGCCCTGAACAGCTGGGCCTGGAAGCCTGCAGGCTCGGCTAGAATGCAACCTCAGCTCTGCCCTCAGGAGGCAGTAGACTGTGGACGTGCCTCTCGAGGTCTTCTGGCCTTCTTGCTTCACTGTAGAAATTCCTCATCGGATAAGGCCTTTCTCAGTCTCACATCCTCTGACAAATGTCTGGGGAGCTTTGCACTGGACTGTGCAGGGAGACAGGGTTGGGGAGGTGGGATGGGAGTATCGGAAGGTAGCATTTCTGATCGACTAATGAGTCCTAGGAAAAGCCGGATGTGCCTCATTTGTCAGAAGGACTTTCTACACATTGTTAACCCAAACGTGGGTCACAGAAAATAGGCTGGGTTAGGGTGAACAGATGACTAACACAGTGGTGACCACGGTGTGTTAAATGGGCTTCTGAGAACTAAGTACTGAGAGCTTATTATAATGTTCAACACAAGGGTAATGTCTAACCTAATAGATGACTGTAACGTGGCTGTTGGATAAGAATTTAACTCTTGAGACTTGAATCACACTGAAAGGCCCTGATTACTCATTTGAGAGGTATTTATTGAGATCTGTAGTAACCCTTGTACTGTGAGACATCATCTCCTCATCTCCTGGGTTTGTATATAGCAGGGTGTACCTTGTGACTTGGAGAAGTTGTGTTTTGTGTTAATCTCCACAAAATACCTCTCAGCATAGGAGTTGGAAGTGGACTTATCTGGGTGTGAGAGGCAGCAGTGTGTGGGGCCTATCAGAAATTTCCCTGGACTTTGTGGTCAGGGAGGCTGCATTTCAGTCCCAGCTCTGCCAGTGACTGTGCTGCCATGGCCTGGATTCACCATCTCTCAGAGTCCCTTAGTGCCAGTGTGTGACATGGAGGTGGTATTTTGCCTGTGACCTGCTGGCCGTGCTGAGGAACCGTGTCCACGTGTAGCTCAGGGCCTGGCACACCATAAGCACTCACACATATGACACCAAGAAGAGTTGTTTGTGAGGAAGAGGAGGGAACCTGGGGAGGAGTAAGGGGTAGAGAGAAGCCACGAGTGTGGTACCTGTGGGACTGCTTTGGAAGGAATCCAAAGTGAAGGGAAAGTGCACCCAAGTGACAAACCCAGTGTATTCTGGTTTAAGTTACAAAAGAGAACTGGTGTCATCATTGGAACATCCTACAGTGGATCAGGATTCAGGCTTGGCTGGATCCAGCAGCTCAAAGGGTCTAAGGGTGGCTTCTCTTGCTCCCATCCTCAGACAAGTCCTTTTCCCCACACCCATGCCAGGATTCAAGGCTTATAGGGCCCTTAGATCTTGATTACAGAAATGGAGACAGCTGCTTTTCTGACCTCTGTCAAAAGTCTGTCTATATGGCTTCGGAGAACACCGTGTGTTCATATTGAAATTAGTCAGCATGGCTTGGGGGATCAGAAGCAGGCATCAGCCATGCATGGCATAGACCAAACCCAAGTAGAGAAACATCCAGGAGGGTTGGGTCCCCAGAGAGATGCTGCACATGTGGACCAAGGTTTAAAAACTAACAGTGCTTATGTTGTATAACGGAAATATGGGTGTGTTTTTCCTAAATTCTTGTAGTGCTATTTTTCTAAGTATGTACTACTTTATAAATGAGAGGAGGGTAAAAAGAACTTTTATAAGTCTATTTGTTTTGACCTTGTCCGTAAAATGATTTATGATAGCTAACAAAAACATGTAAAGTGATAGATAAGTCAGGGTATGGTGGCTCATGGCAGTAATCCCAGCACATTGGGAGGCCAAAGCAGGAGGATCACTTGAGCCCAGGAGTTCAAGACCAGCCTGGGCAACTTGTCAAGACCCCCATCTCTACAGACAATACAAAAATTAGCCAGGGGTGGTGGTGCACACCTATTCTCCCGACTACTCAGGAGGCTGAAGCAGGGGGATCACTTGAGCTGTGTTCATGCCACGGCACTCCAGCTTGAGTGACAAAGCCAGATCCTGTCCCAAATACATAAATAAATACATTTAAATATATATATATATAAGCAAATGAGATGAGGGGAATATACAAGTAAGAAACAGTAGCCAAAGGAAAGTTCCTATAGATTTGCCAGAAAGAGAACATCTAGAGATCAGAAAAAGCCTTTTCTTTTCATCTGTTTAGTTGGGGAATGGTAGAGGGTGGAGGGATATGTCACTCTAAGCAAGCAGAAGGAAGGGTAGGGATTCTGGGGGTCCTGGTTTTAAAGATGATTGCCAGCTGCATCTAACAAGGCCCCTGGATAGCCCCTGGGCCCAGAGGGTTGTGGAATATGACCACCACCTGGGGTCACCTGGCTCTGTCGTGTCTCAGGTGGGAGTATTAGTCTATTTTCTCGCTGCTGATAAAGACATACCGGAGACTGGGCAATTTACAAAAGAAAGAGGTTTAATTGGACTTACAGTTCCACATGGCTGGGGAGGCCTCACAATCATGGCGGAAGGCGAGAAGGAGCAAGTCACATCTTACGCGGATGGCAGCAAGCAAAAAAAGAGCTTATGCAGGGGAACACCTCTTTTTAAAACCATCAGATCTGAGACTTATTCACTATCACGAGGACAGGACAGCACGGGAAAGATTTGCCCCAGAGATTCACTTACCTCCCAGCAGGTCCCTCCCACAAATCCATGATGAGTTTTGGTTGGGTATACAGCCAAACCACATCAGGTGGCATACTGAGTGCCTGTGGGATCTGCTTGTACAGTGCGCACTGATAGCTAATCATCTTCCAAAGACATGGTTATGGAAACTCCAGTCTTAACTTGACATCTCTACTGGACAAAACAGCTCTGTACTCACAATTCACAGAGGTGGCCTCTGTTTTTCTATGCAGTCATCCATCTCACTTCCAGTTTAAAGTGACCTCCAAGTCTTGTTCCCAACCCCAAAGATACAAAATTTATTCTTGGAAATCCAGTACTCAAGATACCCCAGCGGTATCCTTACCTCTGAGACTCTCCCAGGTGGAGACTTCCCCCTCCTCCATATAAACACGTGGGTTTCATTTTTGCCTATGTGCATCTTCCCTGCTTTCCATAACACCTCACAACCAGGGCCACAGATGGGATAACCATTCTTCTATTTATGTTTTGTTTTTGTTGTTGTTGTTATTGTTGTTGTTGTTTGAGATGGAGTCTTGCTCTGTCACCCAGGCTGGAGTACAGTGGCTCAGTCTCGGCTCACTGCAGCCTCTGCTTCCCGGGTTCAAACAATTCTCCTGCCTCAGCCTCCCGCATAGCTGGGATTATAGGCGCCCGCCACCATGCCTGGCTAATTTTTGTATTTTTAGTAGAGACAGGGTTTTGCCATATTGGCCAGGCTGGTCTTGAACTCCTTACCTCAGGTGATCTGCCTGCCTTGGCCTCCCAAAGTGCTGGGATTACAGGCATGAGCCACCGCACCTGGCCAGGGTAACCATTCTTGATCAAACTAGAACACACCTTTGGGGAGCCTGGTATATCCAGCCTTTCCCCCTGCACCCAGTCACTATTCCCACATTTAAGAAAAACCCACCTTTCCAGGGTCTGGTGGCTGGGCTTCTCCGCCTGTTGAACCAGCCACATTGTGTTTAGACAATCTGGCCATTCAGGGGTCCTCCTGTTGTAGCCAAGACAAACTCAAGATTTTGGGAAGAGCAGCAAGATACCACAACAGGGGAATAGCTAGTATTTGAATAGTGCACGTCAGGGTTTGCTGCGTGGGGTTTTTGTTGTTGTTTTTAAATTGACTCTTGGTTACCTCCCTCTACACAGACAGCTACAGACAGTTCTTCTAATTCCTCTCAGAAGAGAGAGCAACCTACTCGGACAGTCTCCTCTCCCACATCCTGTGAGCACCGGAGGATTTATACCCTGGGCCACCTCCACGACTCATACCCCACGGACCACTATCACCTCGATCAGGTGAGCAGCAGCCCTGTTCCTCTGAGGGCATCAGGGTGGTGCCTCTGATTCTGGAATGGCCTCTTTCCCCTCCTATTCAGCCAAATTCCATGACCACAGGCCTCTCCTGCTCCTGCTTTTATCCCCACTTCATATTGAAAGTGGCATTGGTGGTGGCACCTCAGCTTCATCCAGTGTTTTCTATGTGCCAGACACCTTGCCAGACCCTTTATAAGCTTTATGTGGTTTAATCCTCAGAAACTGCCCCACAAGGCAAGTCTTCAGCCTCCCCAGGTTATGGATGAGGAAGCTGAGGCTTAGAGAGGTGGAGTACCTGATGGAACGAGATTCAAATCCAAGCCTGTTCTCACCCAGGGGGCTACACTGCCTCCTGCATTCCTCTGTCCAAAGGGCCTCCCGGCTTTGTGTGGAAGCCCAGAGCCGCAATCAGGACTAAGGAATGCTGCACACTTGGCTCGAGCCCCCAGCCTTACAGGCTACAGGCCCAGTCTCGCTCGGGCGGATGTAGCTGGAGCTCAGAATTCAGTAGTTCAACAAATATTTACCAAGTGGCTGCTTTGCAGAGCAAGTTCCCAGATCATGCGGCATGGACTGGTGCCTGTGTGGGGTGCTGTGGCCACTAGGCTGCTTTGAAATGAGAAAAAAGGGCAGTGAGTTGTTTTGTTTTTAAACATAAAACTAGATTTATTTGACTCTTTTTAAAAAAATTATTTTAGATTGTGCTTCCTAATATTTGGGGATTAAAATGTCCTATTTAAAAATCACATTATTGGCCAGGTGCAGTAGCTCATGCCTGTGATCCCAGCCCTTTGGGAGGCCAAGGCAGGCAGATCACAAGGTCAGGAGATCGAGTCCATCCTGGTTAACACGGTAAAACCCTGTGTCTACTAAAGATACAAAAAATTAGCTGGGTGTGGTGGCGGGTGCCTGTAGTCCCAGCTACTCGGGAGGCTGAAGCAGGAGAATGGCGTGAACCCAGGAGGTGGAGCTTGCAGTGAGCCGAGATTGCGCCATTGCATTCCAGCCTGGGCGACAGAGCGAGACTCCATCTCAAAAAATAAATAAATAAATATCACATTATGGTAGCAGTAGATGGAAATTAACTTTTTTACTTTCCTTACTGTCCAAAATAAAGAATTGGTAAAGCCTGTGTCAGTTTCCGAGATTTGTTTTGAAATCCTTCTGAATCATGATTTTCAAAAATCTAGGCAACTCTGATACCAAGAATTTGACAGGAATTAAGGCAAAATGTATGGGACATGGCCCTGCCCTCTGGTAGGAAGTGATGGGTAAATCTAATAAGCACATGATCAAGTCTGTAACAATATGATAATGACTGTGACGGCGAGAGGTATCAAGTGCATCCTGTGAGCAAGGCTGTGAGCTGACACCCTCTGTAGATTATTTCTCTTCATTCTCGAAACAGTCCTATGCAGTCTGACGGAAAGGGAACCTGAGTCTTAGGTACTAGCTGGAAAATGTCAGCATTTGACTGCAGTGAGTCACTCCAGAGCCACGTTCCTCAACCCCTGAAAAACCTTCATGCCCAAAGTACTTCGAAAGCAAGAAGCCTCAGTTCTCTGCCTCCACTGAGAGGCCCTGGGTGAGCCAGGGTTATATGCATGTAATTAATAAATATTTATTCAGTGTCTGCTGCTCTGGACAAGGCAGGGTTGCAGCCTGTAGCAGGACTAACTGCAGAGAAAAGCCTCTTCCACCCTGCAGGAGAATGCAGCTTAGATTTGCAGGTTTCTAGAGGGTGTGGCTCTTGGTCTGGCCGCTCACTATTTGTGAGATCCTGGCAGGAGTGAAACTTCAGACAGTTTCCGGAGCCTTCACTCTATCCTTCTCCTGTCTGCATCTCACCAGATGACAAGGTGAGCCTTGTGTTTCCTAGTGTCCCCTGTCTCTTGAAGGAGAGACCCACAGGGAGAAATGCATCTTCTATTGTGATCCTTTGTGGACATTCTGTGCACATACAGATAATGAAGTTTCGTGAAACAGGACTTACCTTCTCACACGTATTGCACTCCAGTGTCCTTATTCTATTTCAGTTTTTAAAAAGCCAGCCTTACAAAAGAGAACATACTGTACAAACATAGGCAAAACTAATGCAAGCCTTTAGAAGTCAGTGTAGCCCTCACACTGGGGCTGGGAGGTCCCTGAGGGAGGCGGAAGATACTCTGGGGCACAGGTCCTGTTCTGCCTCTTGATCTGAGTGTGCCATGCTCCTGAGAACGCATCACACTGTGCCCTTGCCATGTGCACACTCCCCTGCCTGTATGGCAGTGCGTCACCAGAAAGGGAAAATACTGCTGGTCTCAACCCACGAAATTGATTTCCTGGCCCAGTAATGGATTGAGACTCTATTTGAAATACATCTGTGACTGGGCGACAGGATATTCAGTAATTTCAGGAGGGGTCTGTTTCTTCACGGAACATCGTGATGGAGTTATCGAGAAAGGTGCATTTTGGACGGCTAGGGAGAGAGAAGGTGGGGTGTTTTTTTGTTTGGTTGGTTTTTGGCCGCTGCTGTAAAATAATGTCTCCTCTCTTACGGGACAGCCGATGCCAAGGCCCTACCGCCAGGTGAGCTTCCCGGACGACGACGAGGAGATCGTGCGCATCAACCCCCGGGAGAAGATCTGGATGACGGGGTACGAGGATTACCGGCACGCACCCGTCAGGGGCAAGTACCCGGACCCCTCGGAGGACGCGGACTCCTCCTACGTGCGCTTCGCCAAGGGCGAGGTCCCCAAGCATGACTACAATTACCCCTACGTGGACTCCTCAGACTTTGGCCTAGGCGAGGACCCCAAAGGCCGCGGGGGCAGCGTGATCAAGACGCAGCCCTCCCGGGGCAAGTCGCGGCGGCGGAAGGAGGACGGAGAGCGCTCGCGGTGCGTGTACTGCAGGGACATGTTCAACCACGAGGAGAACCGCAGGGGCCACTGCCAGGACGCGCCCGACTCCGTGAGAACTTGCATCCGCCGGGTGAGCTGCATGTGGTGCGCGGACAGCATGCTCTATCACTGTATGTCGGACCCCGAGGGAGACTATACAGACCCTTGCTCGTGCGATACTAGCGACGAGAAGTTTTGCCTCCGGTGGATGGCTCTTATTGCCTTGTCTTTCCTGGCCCCCTGTATGTGCTGTTACCTGCCCCTTCGGGCCTGCTACCACTGCGGAGTGATGTGCAGGTGCTGTGGCGGGAAGCACAAAGCGGCCGCGTGACTCAGTTTCCCTCCCTTCTCCCTCCATCCACAGCCACAGGGGAACTCGTCTCTTACATACTCTCATCTTCTCCCCCGCTCCCTTCCACTTCAAGGAGCGAGGAGGGCAAGCGGCCTCCCAGCTCCCTGGTACCTTGAGGCACCATTCCAGCCAGGGACGCTGCCGGGTAGACTCTCCACTCCCCCCGCCGCCCACACTGCAGCAGCCACATCCATACACACACGCTCGCACAGTGTTCTGAGGAAGGAACCTTCGCCACAGACTCCTGTACTAGTAACAATCTGTAACCAAGCTAACTGTCTCATCCATGTGTTGATTTCCTGTTTCCTCCTCCCCCGCCTCTTCCAGTTCAAAGGAGTCTGCAGTTGGAACTGCTGATTTTCAGTGGGTTTTGTAGTTGATTTTTCCAAGAGCGTCGAAGACTCTCTTTCTCTTGGTTCACCTTGCCTGTCGCTAGCAAGCATCTGGTTCTGCGGAAATGGGATGTGAGAATGATGAAACCCGACAGAAGTATCTCAGCCTGCAGTCAGTTATTATGTATAGGAGGTGAGCTAGTTAACAAACTTGTACCACAAAACAATATCGCTTTAACTTTTCTAAAGCCAAATTTCCCATATAAGCTGCAGTTTCTATCTTTAGCCCATCATCATTTTCTGCCCCCCCAAAATCTGTTGAAATGATTCACTGATGCAAAACATTCACCCGTAATAGACTGAGAATTGAGCCTTAACTTCAGATTAACTTGTGAGAACCAGGAAAATTCCTTCAACTGCATTGCATCCTCTTGGACCAGGGCTAGAATGGGGATTTCAGGTTTCTATGAGCCTCCCCATTACCCCTAAAGTAGAACATTTTTTAAATTGTGTTGCCACCACTTTTAAAAATTTAGCAATATTAGAATAGGATACCAGTGAAGTAAGAAATTTTGCTTGTTGTTTTGCAAACCAAATAGTTTCCTCAAACACAAATCAGTGTTCCCACAAACAAGTTCCAATTGAGAAACACTAAGGTTACAGTGAATAAAACCATAGGGAGCTTCCCCCCAACCCCTGGCTATTTTATATTAATGGGGAGAGGGGATTTTTAAATGTCATAAATTTGAAGAGTGGTGGGTTGCGTTTTCTTCATGGGTTTATGTTTTCGTTTTCATTTTGGACTCAATTTCACATCACCAAATTCCTCATTTATACTTGGGGAAAAAAACAAGGCCATATGTAAAAACCCTTCCAATGCCTAAGTGTCTTTCTCCTGCAACTCCAAACCCAGACTCGCCACTTTGGGTGCACAGGTGGTTAGGTCAGCCAACTGGTTCTGCCCGTCGCCTTGCCACGGAGGAGGTTTCTAATTAGCTGGAAAAGAGTATTTTTCTAATACGTTGCAAGGATTAGCCAAATCTTATTATTGAAGAAAGAAGAAAAGTGAAGAGTGGTTACCTATACCTAGCATAGTACAATCAGAACCTCGTGGAGACCACCGGGGACGGGCTTGTGGACGCCGGCTGTTCTTCCCGCCACGGTCTTTCTGTGGTAACGGCCAGCAGAAGACATGGCCTGCTCCCCACTCCCTTTCCCCACTCCTTCTTTATTGCACACAGGACACCAGTCTTCAAGGAAAGGGACTTTTTTCCAGTCTGCCAATCATATTGGGAAAGTGCTAGCTGTGCTCACCTTCATGGGGCTGTTTCCAGCTCGTCCACAAGTTCATTGCGTTTCTTTAGTAGATTACCGGTGTAAATACCCAGTGTGCTTATGAGTCAGTTAGTAGACGTCTTCATTCATTGGAGTAACTGGTTTAGGCTTTCCAGTTTGGAAAAGGAGCAGAGAGCTGTCCATCTGGATTGATGGAAGAAAAAGAGAACCTCATCCATGCCTGGAGAACATCTAGAAAATCTTCAGCCAGCCTCCAGTGCTGTCGAGAGACCACCTTCCCCCGACCCGGAGGCACCTTCTTGGGGTCTTTCTCTAGGGTCTCTTCTCTACAAAGCACAACACTAATGTTCGTTTCCTTAGACCTCAGTTTGAGTGCCCCTATTTATTTCAATAAGAACGCACATATCCCAGCTGTTTTTTGTTTGTCACCTCTATTTAGTTGTTACCTGTTTCTCTCTTCTTTCACCCCCTTGTCCTTTTCCACCCTTTTAAGAGTTATGCTAGCAGATCTTACTCCACGTATACTTTTTGGTTTTTGAAGGCATCGGTTAAGGGCACAAAGACAGCCATGGGGACATTTATGTAAATACGTCTCTAATTGCCACACTGCAGCTGAACAGTGTGTAGTATTTTCCCAGTCAGCTTTGCCATACTGACGTCAATCATTTGAGAGAAATTATTCAGATTTTATTTTTGTATCTGTGGTAACAAAACATTAACCAAAAGATTTTCTGTCCAGAAGCCTCCCCGACCCCCCAAGCTATTTGCTCACATTAACAAATTAAAGTGCCTGAAGCATAATTCATTCTTTACCTGTATACTAAAAACCCTGTTGTATTGATTTTTTTATAATAAGCCTTTTTACCTCTGTGTAAAAAATATATATACAAGTGTATGATGTACATTTTAGTTCTTAACTTTTTTTTATGGTTTCTAATATGTATGACCAATGTAGCTATTGCTTTAAAATGTACCGTGTAAATATAAACACATCCTATCAGATCGCTGGCTTTGGGGTATTTGTCTGGCAGGAGACGAGGTGATGCTAGAGCGTTGGCAGATCTTGGAGTTCCTGCATACAGGATGGGACAGGGCTTCCTGTGCCGAAGGACATGCGGACACTGGTCTGTTTTTTCAAGGCCCTTTCCTCCTATGGTTATGTCGTATTCCCAAGGGGAGACTGCAGCTCCTTGGGCTCGGATGCCTCAGTGAAAGGAAGGCTGCAGGCCACCGCCCAGGAACACCCCCTCTTCCTAGGCCTGGCTTCCCCAGTGAGCGCTCCTCAGAGGGAACAGCTGTACTTCCTCTAAGTTGTTTTCCACTGATCCCTGCTGAACCTCAGGGATGTGTGTGTGTGTGTGTGTGTGTGTGTGTAGTTTGGAGGACAATTTCTCGCAGAAAACAATTGTTAACACTGCAAGATGCTTGGTCTCCTCCAAGCAGCTCTCTTTGGCCCACTTTCCTTTCCAAATGGACACTTTGGATGCTCCAGAGCTACAGTGACAATCCCCAGGAGGAAATAAAGTATGAGGTCTTTTGAGGGTCACAGAGAAAAGTTTCTCTAGAGAAAGGAGTAGGGCCCTTAAAAGGAGATATATAGGAGGGGCCCTGCATCTTAGTGTTAACGTTTCAGTTTTAACTCTTCCTAAAGGGGGTGATTTTCGCAAGCCACTGGCAAAGGTGAGAAGCATGGAGAAATGTTGGAAGTTAGGAAGGGAGAGGAGGACTTGGAGGAGTGAGGAAAGAGTCCTGTGAGCTCATTTGCCCTCATGCTCCCTGCAAGACAGGGCCCTCCTGTCATCCCTGTGTCACAGTTGAGCAACTGAAGCTTAGAAAGGGTGAGTAACAGGTAACCTGCGGTGCCAGGAGGCAAGGACTGAACCAGGCTGAGCTGGGCTAGCCAACTGCAGAGCCCAGTCCTTACCAGGCCTCAGTCTGATGCCTCTGTTCCTTCCTTCCCTGCTGGTGGCCTTGACAGTGGTCAAGAGCCTTATCCTGTCCGTCTGGTTCTCTGGGGCGCCCTCAGGCTGTCTCAGGTATAGTTTGTCTTTGGTGTCCTATGTGCTAGGCCAGGAACTGGGCATATCACCAACATCATGTTTAACTTTCTGCGGAATGCAGGATTCTTTTCCACCTTACAAGTGAGGAAGCACACATGTAAAGAAACAACAGTAACCCTCAGTATCCATGGGGGATTGGTTCCAGGATCCCCTGCAGATAGAAAATCTACAGATGCTCAAGTCCCTGATATATTTGCATATAACCTATATGCATCCTCCCTCTTGTATCCTTTTTTTTTTTTTGAGACAGGGTCTCACTCTTGCCTAGGCTGGAGTAGTGGTGTGACACTGCTCACTGCAGCCTCGACCTCCCACTTCCTGTATACTTTAAATCATACTTATGATACCTAATACAATGTGAATGGTTGTTATACTGTATTGTTTAGGGAATAATGACAACAACAAAAAGTCTGTACATGCTCAACCATCCCTTTTTTTTTTTTTTTTTTTTGAGACAGGGTCTCACTCTGTCACCCTTGCTAGAATGCAGTGGCACAATCATGGCTCACTGTAGCCTTGACCTCCTGGACTCAAGCTATTCTCCCACCTCATCCCCTCGAGTAGCTAGGACTACAGCTGCACATCACCATGCCCAGCTAACTGTTTTTAAATTTTTTTCGTAGAGATGGAGGTCTCACTATGTTGCCCAGACTGGTCCTGGCCTCCTGGGCTCAAGAGATCCTCCCACCTCAGCCTCCCAAAGTGCTGGGATTACAGTCATGAACCACCATGCCTGGCCCTTTCTTTGTTTTGTTTTTTTCTTAACCTCTATTAAAACACTTTAATGATTTTTTTTTTTTTTTTTTTTTTTTTGAGACTAAGTTTCGCTCTTGTTGCCCAGGCTGGAGTGCAGTGTTACGATCTTGGCTCACTGCACCCTTCGCCTCCCGGGTTCTAGTGATTCTCCTGCCTCAGCCTCCCGAGTAGCTGTAATTACAAGCACCCACCACCACACCTGGCTAATTTTGTATTTTTAGTAGAGACAGGGTTTCACCATGTTGGTCAGGCTGGTTTCAAACTGCTGACCTCAGCTGATCCACCCACCTTGGCCTCCCAAAGTGTTGGGATTACAGGCGTGAACCACCATGCCTGGCCTAAATGAATATATTTTCGATGTGAGTTTGGTTGAATCCACAGATGCAGAAAACATGGATACAGAGAACTGACTACACCTAACTCCATCAAGGTCGCTGGACAGCCTTTCTGCCATTACTAGCCATTAGCTCTTGGGCAAGCGACTTCACCTTTCTGAGTTTTCTCAGATTTAACAAGTGGGATAATACCTACCCTCAGCTGGCGTGAAGGTTAAATGATATGATTTAGTTACAGTGGGATATGCAGCAGGTGCTCCAAAAATGCTAGTTCCTTTCTCAGTCCCTTTTTTATTCTGAGACCCTGAGGAAACATCAGGAACTCGAGAGAACAACCTCTTTCAAGGCACAGAAGGCTGAAGCTCATTATCAATATTTTGTGAGTATTTAGATCTACATCCTGTGTGTTGATATTTCTATTTCTTAACTTCTATTTGATCTGAATTTGATTTCAGTTTCTTGCTGACCCCTCCAGGTATGTTCACGGCTCCAAGGACGGCTGCAGAAGTGCACTAGGCTGGCTGGGTTTCTGGGAGTCAATGCATGCAACTGGGAAAAAGTCGGTTGCCGAGAGGGCAGGGTCCTGCTCAGCGGCACTTGCCCTGGGTCAGAGCACTGTCTCCAGAGTACTGCCTGCCTCAACCTCCCACCCCGCTTCTCTGGCCTTTGGGGTCGTCTCCAGCAAGTCACGCCTCTGCTCTTCCTCCCTGCTGCTGCTTCCCTGATGCTGGTCCACTACCCACTCCCCTGAATGGTGGACACCCCCCAGAAAATCAGGACACTTCCCAGGGGAAAAAGTATTGTTAGAGGAGCTCTGTTTTACGGGACTCACAGGCTGGGTTTTCTTAGTTATATATCGTGGCATTGGAGCAGGCAATCACAGGGCCATCTGTGTGAATGGCGGGGGGCGGGGGGTGTGGGGAGGACGCTTGTGAAAGTGCCCACCAATGTGGGCGTCCTCACTGGAAGCCCGTTGGTCTTTCCGATTCGTGGGGTGAGATGGTTAGAAAAACCACTCTTCCTTTGTTTAGAACTGAACTAGGTGCATGGAATGAAGGGAGATGACCCTGTTAACATCTTGTAGAACCAGATACCAGTTGTAACTGTGCAAATCAGTGCCTGCCCCATCTCCTCAGCTGGAGCAGCCACTGGTGCTATTGGTGCCGTGGTGGCAAGCTGAGCTCCTAAAGGGCACTGTTGGGGTCAGGGAAAGCATATATATTTATAAAGGAGGAAAAAGACAGTTATTGTGTGATAATCATACCTGATACCCTTTCCCCCTTATTATGTCTTTTTTTTTTTTTTTTTTGAGAAGGGGTTGTGATTATAGAAGTAACATATGTAGTTATTAAAATGTCATACAGGCCAGGTGCAGTGGCTCACACCTGTAATCCCAACACTTTGGGAGGCCGAAGAGGGTGGATCACTTGAGGTCAGGAGTTCAAGACCAGCCTGGCCAACATGGTGACACCTCGTCTCTACTAAAAATACAAAAATTAGCCAGGCGTGGTGGCGCACGCCTGTAATCGCAACTACTCAGAAAGCTGACGCACAAGAAATGCTTGAACCTGGGAGGCAAAGGCTGCAGTGAGCTGAGATCGAGCCACTGCACTCCAGCCTGGGGAACAGCGCAAGACTGTCTCTAAATAAATAAAATAAATAAAATGTCATACAATATAAAAATACCAGTCTCCTTGTTGTTTTGCCAGGGCTGCCATAACAAAGTACCACAAACTGGGTGGCTTAAACAATAGAAATTTGTGGTCCTGCAGTCTGGAGGCTGGAAGTCCAAAGTAGGGTGTCACAGGGCTACCAGGGCAGGATGTGCTCCAGGCCTCTCTCCTTGGATTGCACATCTTCTCCATCTTCTCCAGGCCTGTTCTCATCGTCTTCCCTCTGTGCATGTCTCTGTGTCCAAATGTCCCCTTCTTAGAAGGATAGCAGTCATACTGGATTAGGGCCCACTCTGATGACCTGATTTTAACTTGATTATCTCCAAATAGATATGTTATCTCCAAATAGTCACATTACGAGGTTTTGGAGCTTAGAATTCCAACATTTGAATTTTATTGGGGAGTAGAGGGGGGAACACAATTCAACTCCTGACATTCCTCTGTCACACAAAAGGTAACCACTCTGTGTCCTTCTGGACTTTTTTCTATGCATTTATACACAGATGTATGTGTGTGTATATTTGTGTGTGTGTACACATGTGTGTTTTCCCTTTGGAGGGGAACTAAAATAGGGTCATGTATTCTACCTATATTTATTGCTCTGAAACCTGTTTCTTTTGTTTTAATTAAAAATATATCCTGGACATCTTTGCATGTGAATACATACAGATTTACCTTATCCTTCTTAACAGTTTCACGTGAAAAAACTTTTTTATCCAGTTAGAAAAAGGTAAGATAACAGTCCAACCATTCAGTTAAATGGATATATGTCTCATCCATTTCCTTGAGTTCTCCAATGAATTCAGAGTAAATTCCTTGAGTGTTCTCTCCTTTTAAGGTTGTAAGCATTCCCATTAATGTCCAAAGTCAGCAGTGAACTCAGCATTTTTAACCTTCTCAATGAATATGAGTTGACTGGAAGGGCAAGAGGATTTTGTACCCAGGAAGAATACAAAAGTGATTTTTATTTTCTGAGTTTTGCATAATCCAGAATGTCTTGTTGCATGCACACACACCCAGTGGCTTGGTGGAGTACAGAATCCTTGGCCAACATTTCCCTCTGAACGTCCTATATAGATAACCTTTGTTTCTTGGCATTTACTGTTGTGAAAAAGACCTGTGTAAGTGTTGACCAATTTTTGTTCATCAGTAATGGTTTTTTAAACCTGGATCTTGTCATTAAACCCTTTGGCTTGTGTATGGCATTAATTTTTCCTGAAGCTCAGTGAGCCCTTTCATGTACAGTATCAGATTTTTAACTCAGAATTTTTTTCTAGTATGTCTTTGATGACTTCTTCTTTTTTTAATTTTTTTAAAAATTATTTTTGTAGAGACAGGGTTGCACTATGTTGCCCAGGCTGGTCTCAAACTCCTCGGCTCAAGCGATCCTCCTACCTTGGCCTCTCAAAGTGCTGGGATTACAGACGTGAGCCACCATGCCCGGCCTTCAATGATTGCTCCTGCTCCTTACAGTTCAAGTTTCTTCCTTTGGGTTATGTAATTAATAGACTGACTCTCCAGCCTTCCATATCTATTGTATTTGCTCATCATTTGCATCTTGCCCTTTTATTAAATTACACTCTTAACTTTGTCCTCTTTAAAATGATTTTTTTCCTTTTTTTTTTTTTTTTTTTTTTTTGCTATAGTACTCTTTTTCAAAGAGTGGTCTGCAGAGAGACACCTGAGAATCCCTGAGGTTAAAATCATCTTAATAAGATAGTGTTTGATTTTTCCACTGTGTTGACGTTTACATTGATGGTGCAGAAACAAAAGGGTAAAACTTAGCACTAGTCAAAGCGGACTTCCAAATTGTGCTAGTCTGATCACTGCATGTTCTTAGAAAAAAATGCCAGTTTCACTTAAGAATGTACTCGATGAAGCAGGCCCGGCGCAGTGGCTCACACCTGTAATCCCCACACTTTGGGAGGCCACGGCGGGCAAATTGCCTGAGGTTGAGAGTTCGAGACCAGCCTGACCAACGTGGAGAAACCCCATCTCTACTAAAAATACAAAATTAGCCGGGCATGGTGGTGCACACCTGTAATCCCAGCTACTCCGGAGGCTGAGGCAGGAGAATTGCTTGAACCTGGGAGGTGGAGGTTGCAGTGAGCTGAGATTGCGCCACTGCACTCCAGCCTGGGCAATAAGAGCGAAACTCCGTCTCAAAAAAAAAAAAAGCGTGTACTTGATGAAGCAATAAATATGATTACTTTTAATACATATTGACCCTTGAGTTCACATCTTAATATTTTGTGTGACAAAATGGAATATATATGTAAAGCACTTCTGTTGCACAGTTAAGTATTGTTGTCTTGAAGTAAAGCTTTTGTGCAACTGTTTTGAGTTGCAAGCTGAAGTAGCTGCTTTTGTCATGGGACACCACTTTTACTTGAAAGAGTGACAGACTGTCATTATGGTTGTATGGTTATTCAGGAAGGGGTATTTGGCATACACTTTCTCAAAAAAAATGAGCAAAATGAGCCTATTACTTCAAAGAGACAACAGATAGTTTTGTTGTCAGTGACAAAATCTGAGCTTTCACGCAAAGATTGGAATTTTGTGAAATATGTATCTGCTACTGTTGGCTTGACAGTTTCCCAATAGACTTTTTTTTTTTCCGTGAAATTGGTGGTGATATTAAGAAATGCAATTTTGGCCAGGCACAGTGCCTCACGCCTATAATCCCAGCACTTTGGGAAGCCAAGGTGGGCGGATCACAAAGTCAGGAGTTCAAGACCAGCCTGGCCAACATAGCAAAACCCCGTCTCTACTAAAATTACAAAAGTTAATCAGGCGTGGTGGCGGGTGCCTGTAATCCCAGCTACTCGGGAGGCTGAGGCAGGAGAATCGCTTGACTCCAGGAGGCGGAGGTTACCGTGAGCCAAGATCATGCCATTGCACTCCAGCCTAGGAGACAAGAGCAAAGGAAATGTGATTTTAAAATATATATTGTATAATGAAAATGATATGTGTCAACTTTCAGATCTGCAATAGAGTCAATATCTTCCAAATGACCAATGTATTGCTGTTAAAAAATCAGGCATGGGTAAAAGATCCATTCAGAGTGAAAGGCCCATAATGAATGTTGGGTTTTTGTTTTAGTATTTTTTGTTTGTTTTGTTTTGTTTTGCTTTGTTTTGTTTTTTCGAGATAGCGTCACTCTGCCTCCCAGGCTGTGGAATGCAGTGGTGTGATCTTGGATCACTGCAGCCTCTGACTCCCGGGTTGAAGCGATTCTCGTGCCTGAGCATCCCAAGTAGTTGGGACTATAGGCACACACCACCATGCCTGGCTAATCTTTGTATTTTTAGTAGAAACAGCGTTTCCCCCATGTTGCCCAGGCTGGTCTCAAACTCCTGACCTGAAGTGATCCTCCCGCCTTGGCCTCCCAAAGTGCTGGGATTACAGGCGTGAGCCACTGCGCCCAGCCCCCATAATGAATTTTGGTGTAACCAAGTGATGTGGTTTTAGATTCCACGACTAACCTTTCTTTATCCTGGAGACGGAGTTTCGCTCTTGTCTCCCAGGCTGGAGTGCAATGATGCGATCTCAGCTCACTGCACCTTCCACCTTCCGGATTCAAGCAATTCTCATGCCTCAGACTCCCGAGTAGCTGGGATTACAGGCACCTGCCACCACGCCCAGCTAATTTTTGTATTTTTAGTAGAGAAGGGGTTTTGCCATGTTGGCCAGGCTGGTCTTGAACTTCTGACCTTAGGTTATCTGCTCGCCTCGGCCTCCCAAAGTGCTAGGATTACAGGCATGAGCCACCGCACCCAACCTCCCACGACTAACCTTTAAGAAACTATCACCTATGAGTTTTGGCAGAGTATCAAAGAAGACTACCTACAAGGATCTCTCAAAAGGCTATTAAACTCTCTTCCCTTTTCCAACAACATATCTATCTAAGGTCAGGTTTTCTTCATATACTTCAACCAAAACAACATATTACAACAGGTTGAACTCAGAAGCAGATATGAGAATCCAGCTGTCTTCCATTAATTAAAGGTTTTCAAAATATAAGCCAGTAATTCTGTTCTCTAAAATATTTTTTATTTGGAAAATGTAGTTATTTCTTTCTCTTTTTTTGAAGCAAGGTCTCCCTCTGTCTCCCCAACTGGAGTGTAGTGGTGCAATCATAGCACACTAACCTCAAACTCCTGGGCTCAAGCAACCCTCCCACCTTGGCCTCCCAAAGTACTGGGATTATAGGCGTGAGCCACTGTGCCCGGCCTCCTTAGTAATTTTTAAGAGTGTACAGAGATCCTGAGAACAAAGTGTGTGGCCTCTTCCTCTCTTTGGTTAACAGGCTGTTTTGTAGTCAATTCTGCTCTCATTCTCTTCAAATGCAGCTTTGACTCTGGTCTTCTATTTTTGGTTACTTTGTATTGCCTTCTTATTTTAGACAGCTCCCTTTGTGTCTCTTGTCTTAGACTGTTTTGTCATTCCCCTTCCTTCTTAGGCCAGTTCCGTTGAAGCCATATCTTCTTGTGTCTTTCAGAGGACCCTGAATTGCAGTTATCTAAGATGAGCCTCTGTTTCTTGCAGAGTAGTAATGTTCAGAGAGATGTGCTACCTCTGGCCCTGGAGGGCAGTTTTCTCCCCTTCAGTCTCTACTGTCTTTTCTCTGGCCCCTTGTTGGTATTTTTTCCATTGCGTGGAGAGCCCTCTATCCAGGCTTGGCCTTGGCCATCAGACAAGACAGATGCCTTGTCCTAAGCCTCCCACTTGGGTGCTGGCAGCTTCCGCTTGTGGATCTACGCCCGTCTAGCTCAGATGTTCATGCCTGGTGAGCATTATCTGGGGTATTTCTGAGCCGGCCTACAGTTGGATCTTCTGCTCAGCTCTTAAAATCTCTGATTAAACCAGAGAATCAAATGTAGTTTACATAGCTTCTTTGAGCGGCCACTCTTAGCACCCTCCCCTTTCTACCACTGTTGAAGATACCTTCTCTAGCAATTAAACACCTGAAAAAGATGATGTGTGTCTTCAGCTAGTGCTTGCTCGCTCGCTCTCTCTTTCTCTCCCTCTGTCTCTCTCCCTCTCTCTCTCTCTCTCTCTCTTTGTTGTATGCTGGAAATTGCAGTCTTTGTTGCTTTGGAGAGAGGAGGAAAGAGAAGATGAAACTGGGTTCTGTCTAACCTAGACGATAATTCCTGCCCAAGTGGAAGACTATCCACTGACAGAGATTGAGTGAAACAAAACTATTTCCTTCCTTCCTGGGTCTGTCTGCCCCATTCTGGCTCAGAGGGGGCAACATGAATGGTGTGAAATCCAAGAATGTTCTAAATGCATCCCCAGGACAATGTGGTTAGTGAACATTCTGCCTGGCTCGTGGTCTCATCTTGGTCAGGGAGCTGATGCCAGGTTTCATGTTTCTGTGAGACTTCCCGGGAATCTGAAGGGGATGCCGCGAGGGGTGTCAGGTGTGCCTGCTCTGCTTCTACACTCATCCTCGGGTCCTTGGAATTAGTATTTGGGGCTTGATGCAAAATCCATCCCACGTTTTTTCCTCTTTTGTCGAGCCTGGGTAATAGCTGCCTCTGTCTCATGCTTGCCATGCTCCATCAGTAACTATGGTTGCCTTTTGAGTGTCTCCCAAAAAAGCCTTTTCCCTGCCAAAGGAGAGAAAATCGATCCTGTCTGCCTATCCCTAAAAGCTGACATTGTCGGCTGTCACAGAACCATCCTGTGCAACGTGCAGCGAAGGAGAAAGGTTGAAACACAGGCCTCAGGGCTGTGGTCCCTTTCGAGTCTACCCTCTGGGGCCAGGAGGTTGTGGTGTGGCTCCTGCATGATGTTTTTGAATGAATGCCTTTGCTTCCTTGCCGGCTTGATGCGACAAACAGAAAAGCCACTTTCAGGCTTGATGCGACAAACAGAAAAGCCACTTTCAGAATGCCTCGCCTAACCCGGGGCCCAGATATTTACATAGTGGCCTTTCATTCTGCGAACAGTGTGTGCCTCTGCAAATATTTTAGGCCTCCCTGCATGCTTGCGGGCCCCTACGTCCCATTCACCAGCTTTTAAGTTTGTTTTGCAGGCAGGGAGCCACTGAGAGGGAGGCCTGACTCAGAGCACAGGGGGCCCTGCTGTCTGCTGCCGCCGCCTCCTGCCACTGCAGACTTGGCGGGGAAGGAAGCAGTGGGTTTTACAGCTGGTGTTTTTGGTTTAGCAAAAAAAAAAAAAAGGAGTGAAAGAGAAAAGAATTTTTTAAAAAAATACCTCGCACATGTAAAATGACACTAAATGTAAGTATATGTGCAGTATTTTGGGATGATAGAAATTGCGTGTTTTGCATGATTCATCCTCCCTCTTGATGAGAGCAAAGGAGGTTTGCACTCAGCCTCTGGTATTTTGGGAGTTTGTTCCAAATGCTCTGAAAAGAGAGAGTGAGAAGGCCCAAGCTCCTCGTCCCTTCCTCAGAAGGAGGGTTGTGTCTGGGCTAAATTAGGGCAGCGTGGCATTTGCTTCCTTTCCTCTCATCTGACTGGTAAAGATTTTCATTTTTCTACCAAAAACTGGGTCAGCTGCTCCATGGGTGCAGGGGGAGCAGGATGTGGAGCCAGGAGAGGGCCATGCTTTCCCAAGTCTGACTTGAGCCTAGAAATATGTGCTGGCAGAGCTGGCTGGAAGGCCCGGCCCGGTGCTGACTCCCAGCAGGTGCATCGGGCTTCCGGGGCAGGGGCGAGCATCACCAAGGCCAGCGTCCAGCGGCCAGGAACACGCGGTCTTTCTAGTATTCAGCCTCTGCAAGTTACCAAAACATTGTGTGCTGCCTTGAGGCTGACACATACCTTGGCAGGGGCGACGAGGCTTCTGCCCAGAGTTGGGAGTCCCCGAGGGTCAGGCTGACCTCCAGGCTGCAGCTTGGCCTGGAGGAGGGGCCACACGGTGGGTGTGGTGGCCTCTTAGGGCCAACTCAATGTTCTCTTGGAGCACCAGGGCCTAAGAAGCAGGATGATCCAGAAACCAAGTCCACAGTTGGGGAAAACGGGGAGAGGCTCTCAGCTGCTTCCCAGGCCACTGGCTGGCCGGCCCCAGGAACCCCACCTTCCAACCTAACATTTACTGTGAGAGGGGAGGACTTCCTCACCCCTTGGTCACAGGCAGACTGCAAGTTCGCTGTCGAGGTTAGACAGCCCTCTGTTTAAAAGTGGAATATTATACCTCTGAAATTCAAAACTTCACTTTTCCAAAGCTATGTTAGAAATGCTATGGCAAAATACAGCACTGAGTCCAAAAACTAAAACGATTAACTCTTTCTTGCCTTCGGAGGCATTTATTTACTCAGCTTAAACTCTACATTTGTTTTGTGAGGCTTTCTGTGTATGTGTGTTTTATTCTACAGTAAGATGGTTAGGAAAAATAAGCGACCCCTGCAGATGAATTAGCAATTGGGTAGCACCTAAAAGCTAATATCGGTCCCCAAATCTACTGTTAACAACCTCCCCACAGACCTGTGGTCATTCCCCTGCTTAAAGCAGCCCATAATTGCCAACCCCACCAGCCTAGGAGCTTGGCAGAGACACATACTGCTCAAGACTATCCAGGAGACCCCTCCCTGCCATTCCAAGTCCCTTGCAGTTAGGCGTGGCCACTTGACTAATTCTGGCCAGTGGGCTGTAAGTGACCTGGGTGAGACATTTGCGGGTCAGTGTGTGATCTGCCTGCATCCTCCATACCCTGTCCCAGTGATGTGCCCCTCCCCTGGGGCAGTTCTAGAGGCCACACATTGAGGTGGCAAGCCACAAGATGAAAGCAGATTGGGTCACTGAGTCACCATAGAGAGGACAGCTGACAGGGGAGTGCCCTGAGTCGGGGGTGAATGAGTAAGTGAAAAATAAATTTTGGTAATAAGCCAGTACAATTTCAGGTTTGTTTGTTACCACCATATACTATCCTGACTAATAAAAAAAATAGTGGGAATTTATATAATAGTGATGAGGCCGGTTACAGTGGCTCACGCCTGTAATCCCAGCACTTTGGGAGGCCAAGGCAGGCAGACCATTTGAGGTTAGGAGTTTGAGACCAGCCTGGCCAACATGGTGAAACCCCATCTCTACTAAAAATACAAAAATTAGCCAGGCATGGTGGCAGACGCCTGTAATCCCAGCTACTCAAGAGGCTGAGGCAGGAGAATCGCTTGAACCCAAGAGGTGGAGGTGGCAGTGAGCTAAGATCGTGCCACTGCACTCCAGCCTGGGCAACAGGCAAAAACTCCTTCTCAAAAAAAGAAAAAGAAATAGTGACAATGACACTAACCACTGCCTGCTACCGGCAGGGGAAGCATCACTCATTGGTACTGTACCCACTCCCCTGGGCCTAGAGAAGGCATCAGGATCTCCTTGAGCCTTAATAACAACCAGAGACGAGACAAACCTCTGCTGAGCAGGCCTGCTAGAGCCAAGGTCCTCCCCACCTTCTGTGTGACCTTGGGCAAGCTACTTCAACTCTCTGGACTTTGGTCCATGCCTCCTTTGGTGATCCAGGCATGAAGGTCCCCATCTGCCCAGGCAGCAGTCTTCACAGACAACCTTTACAGTTCCTGGCTGCCCTAACGGTGCTGTGATGAAATGGCGGCTGGAAAGAGGAACCCCTGCTATCCATATTCTTGTTTACATTCAGAAATGTCCCTGGGGTGCCCAGGTCTGTATCTGTCAAACCTGGAGGGTCATTCGTATGGAATATCCCAAAGCCAAGGGCCTGCATGGCCTTCTTGGTGCCATCCTCAATGCCTTGGCGATGCTACAAGTGCAATCTCTGAGCTAGTGACCTGGCCAGTGAACTCCCCTGTCCTGGGATATCATCTTGCTGTTGTTATTAAAAGCACAGTGTTGCTCACACACGTGTGCAGGGGCATTTCCCTGAAGATGCCCATTGCGGCATTATTGCTGATGGCAAAAATGTAGACATCCTAAATGTCCCTAAGGAGCGGACTGGTTAAGCGCCTCTATATCTATACTATGAACCATTATTCAGCCATATTAAAATCAGGCAGCTGTCTTTGTTAGGTTTTGCTAAAGCCTTCCAAGAAATTTTAAGCGCCAAAAGTAAGGTGCAGACAGTGTGGATAGTGCACACCCATTTTATATATATACACGTAGACACAATCGTGTACACTGTGTGAGTATTCTCTGTAGTCGGAAGGTAAACAAGGAAGCAGTAATGGTAGTTGCCTCTGGACTTGGGTCTGATGGGACAGAGAGTTAATTTTTATTGTAAGCTCTTGTACTTTTTTTTTAACCATATATGGATGTAGTCCGTTTTACTTTAGGTTATTTATTTATTTACTTATTTATTTGAGATGGGGTTTCTTTCTTGTTGCCCAGACTGGAGTGCAATGGCATGGTCTCAGCTCACTTCAAACACCACCTCCTGGGTTCAAACGATCCTCCTGCCTCAGCCTCCCAAGTAGCTGGGATTATAGGCACCCGCCACCATGGCCAGCTAATTTTTTGTATTTTTAGTAGAGACAGGGTTTCACCATGTTGGCCAGGCTGGTCTTGAACTGCCTGCCTCTGCATCCCAAAGTGTTGGGGTTACAGGCATGATCCACCGCGCCAGGCCACCTTTACGTTTTTTAATCAGAGAAGTAAAGAAGGAAAGCATTGGCTTTGGAATCTCAATCTTAGATTTCAAGCCAAGCTTTGCCACATCATAACTGTGTGATCTTGGGCAAGCCTCAGTTTTTGCATATGTGAAATGGGGATAACAATAGCGCCTCCCTCTTGGGTTGTTGTGAAGATGAAAGGAGACAATGTGTAAGTGTTTAGCACAGGACCTGGCACCCAGTAAGCTATTTTTGATGAGGCCCAAAAAGCTCACTGTCCATTTGACCACAGGACCCAGATATCTGACAGAATCATTAAGACCATTCCTTGAAGCGCAAGTGTTGGTAATGGTTTTAATATTTTATCACCTGGCAGCGTCTTGTGGAAAACACTCATTCGTAGCCTCTTCCTGTGCTTTGCCCAGCCTGCTATTAACAGTCCCCAAAGCCTTCATAAAAAGTATGCTTCTCCATATGATTTCCCAAAACTCGTAGTCAATAGACAGGATTGATGTATATCTGGGTGAACATCCTTTTCTCCTTGAGCTTTTATGGAGGATGTGAGGGAAAGGGCTCTTCTTATCAAATGAGGGAGAAAAGACTCTCGAAGCCATTATGTGTCTGACACCAATTCAATTACCCCACCCGTGCCCTTTTCAGCTAAGCACTTCCTAAACTTCATTAGTGCTGCAGCAATGCTGCCAGCTGACACCGTACCCTTTACTGAAAGAATGTTGTACACAGAAGAGGACAAATCTCCACTGCGGCAGGTCATTGCAGCATTCCTGCTTCCTGACTAAGGTGACCTGGGTCTTCCTCCCAGGTGGAGTGGAGGGTCCAGGTGAGGTTGCAGGGCTCAGTCGGAACTTGCCCCTGCCTGATTCCCATCACCCAGAGTTTCAAGTTATCTTTCTGAAAAATCTTAAGGCCGAGTACGGTGGCTGACACCTGTAATCCCAGCACTTTGGGAGGCTAAGGATGGCGAATCACTTGAGGTCAGGGGTTCGAGACCAGCCTGAGCAAAATGGTGAAACCCCGTGTCTACCAAAAATACAAAAAAAATTAGCCAGGCATGGTGGCACACGTCTGTAGTTCCAGCTACTTGAGAGGCTGAGGCAGGAGGATCACTTGATCCTGGGAAACAGAGGTTGCAGTAAGCCGAGATCACGCCACTGCACTCCAGCCGGGGTGACAGAGTGAGATTCCGTCTCAAAAAATAAAAAATAGGACCGGGTGCAGGGGCTCACGCCTGTAATCCCAGCATTTTGGGAGGCTGAGGCGGGTGGATCACGAGGTCAGGAGATCGAGACCATCCTGCCTAACACGGTGAAACCCCATCAGTACTAAAAATACAAAAATAAAATTAGCTGGGCGTGGTGGTGGGCGCCTGCAGTCCCAGCTACTGGAGAGGCTGAGTCAGGAGAATGGCGTGAACCCGGGAGGCGGAGCTTGCAGTGAGCCGAGATCGCGCCACTGCACTCCAGCCTGGGAACAGAGCGAGACTGTCTCAAAATAATAATAATAATAGTAATAATAAATAATAAAAAAATAAAAACACTTAAGACATGGAGTTGTGTATCCTACTTTGGCTTATTTCTCATAGGGAAAACAGCACTGTGTTCTATCCCACTGCCCCAGCACAGCCCAGCCTCCCCCACCATAAACGCTGGTGTACTTGTCTGTTGGACCAAAGATTATAAGAGGCTTGAGGAAAGGTGACGGTGCCTTACTCATGAATGCAGCATCCACCAATACCCAACTGCCAGTGGGTGGTGAGTAGATACCAGGAGACTGAGTTCTTAGAGCTATGGTCCTGGACCCAAGGGAAGGATCTTGGAAGCCCTGTTGGTTATGGAGGATAGAGCTGCTTGCCTTTGAAAAGACCAATGGACTTGGACCATGAGCATAAAGTTGCATTATCCATGATGGACTGGAGACCAGAGACCCTTCCCTTTCCAGGCACCTGTAAGTTGCTGGACTCATGTGTAGCCATGGGTGAAAAGAAGACCTGCCTCTTGAAATATGACTGAGATGAAATTCCTTGCCACCATGGCAGGTGGGAGCTTGGAGTACTGAATAAGTGTCTGTACAACGAATGGATGACCAGTCCCAAGGCCTTGCAAGATCCTTGACCATCAAATGAAGATTCAACTACTTTTCATGAGTTCCAAGGCAGAGGGTAGGCTCTCCCTATTTAGAAAACTGTTTATCCCTATTAGAAAGCGGAAATTCTTCCTTGTAACTCACATTATGCCCCTCCTCAACCCCTCCACGGGCTTCTCATCTCTGAATAAATATCCGAAGTTCTTACCTTGACCTTCCAGTCCTAGGAGACCTGGCCCCCACTCACTCTCTGACCTCATCTCCTAACATGCTCCCCCTCTTTTATTCCCTTGAGCCACAATGTTCCCCTCGTGTTCCTCCTCGTTCCTGCCTCAGGACGTTTGCCCTTGCTGTTTCTTCTGCCTGAGCGCTTGGCCCTGGGATCTCTGCATGGCTTTATCCCTCACTTCCTCCTAGTCTCTGCTCACAAGTCACCTCTTTAGAAAAGCCTTCCCAGATCACTTTATCTAACAGAGTATCCCTCTCTCAGCCTTGCCACCCCACACTTTTTGTTTACCATAGTTTATTTCTCTCCACAGTCCTTAGCTGACATATACATGATATAGTTATTACATTTGTCTGTAGTCTGTTTCCCCCAGATTTTATTTTACTGACTTTGGAATCCCCAGTGCCTAGAACAGTATCTGGCACATAGTAAGAATTCAAGAAATATTTGTTGAATTAAATAAGAGAATTTATCCAGCAAATACGACTGCCCCAGGCTGCCACACTCCATGGATATTCCCCCGAAGTGAGATTTGATTGGCATGAGCTGCAGAAACAGGATAGAGTGCTGGAGCTGGAAGAGACCTTGGGATCATTGACTTCTGCCCTTTCACAGGGCTGCTGGGGCACCCAGGGTGTAAACTTGCGGTGAGGCCTGGGGCTTTCCGGTGATCTTAAGGAGGCTGCCTTGTTGGGGGAGATGCCCAGCCCAGTGGCTCTGCGGTGTCTTCTCCAACATCACTGGGTGGGAGCACAAGGGAAATTCCTTAGGCAGTGAGAGCTACCCAAGAAAATAAAAGGGAAACCCAGGTTCTGCGGATCTCTTACTTCTCAGGGCTGCAGGTGAGTTTCTGTGTGTTGCAATTATGTGAGATGGAATGACTGTACATCTCACTTCTCAAACTTTTTTTTAAGCCTTTTTTGTGGTGAATCCTTTTATGGGATTTGTCTTTCCAGGCACACATTTGGGAAAATGCTGCTTTTTTGCCTTTTTACTGGCTGAAGTGCCTTCTGAACAGGCACAGGGAAGCGGCAGGGGTCAGTGGCTTTTGTTACCTAAAGAACCCAAAGATGGGATTTTCCTTTCCTTAAGGCCAGGGCTTGCCAGCTCCTCCCATCTTTTAGAGGAACCCCAAAGCATACCCTTTTCTACATTCTGCTACCCCCTGGAGCCCCCAGACCTGAAATGGCTCCCTTCAGTCTCTCTTTGCTTCAGCCCCCCAACACTTGTCTCACCAGGCCCAGCTTTTCCTTCTGGATGTCGCTTGCATCCTGCCTATCCTCCCACCTGCCTCCTGAGGCCTGGCTTGGAGGTTTTCCTCCTTCCAGGAGCCCAACGCTGCCTCCAGGGGAGAGAATCATCCTGGAAACGCCGCCTTCTCCCTGCCTGACAGCAGCCCCTGCTGAACTCCACAGCCGCAGCGGGGAGCCATTTAAATAGCTGATGCAGGGTGGGCTGGTGGCTACTGCCTGTAATCCCACATTTTGGGAGGCTGAGGTCGGGGCATTGCTTCAGCCTAGGAGTTCGAAACCAGCCTGGGCACCATAGCAAGAACCCTGTCTCTAAAAAAGAAAAAAAAAATAGTTGCTCTGCATCTGAAAGGATATAAGCAGTTTCCTGAGCGGTATACTGTGCAGTATCCAGCTTCATAAAATAAGGGCATACGCACTGTAGACATGTTCATGCATATCTGCACAAGGAAAGAAAACGCATGGAGGTGAGGGTGTTGATGGCTAACTCTGGGTGGTGGGATTTGGGGTGATTTTTTTCTCCTGCGTTGCTTAGCTGTGCTTTTAAATTTTATTTTTTCACATATGTTTGCGACAACAAAAACTCATGTTAAGTGTCAATAAATCCGCAGCTCTCGTTTGGTTCCTCACTAGCTGTGTAATCTCAAACAAAGTACTTAACCTCTCAGGCTCCTCATCTCAAAGACATCCCAGCTCCCTCCTCCTCTGAGATGCCGCGGGATTCATCTCTTTCCCACAGCTAGACTGCAAGCAGCTAGAGAACAGGCGGGCGAGTGTCTTCCCCACTACATACTCCCATTACCCCCTTATGCCCATGCGGTGCCTGGCGCTAGGCAGCATTGTGATTTTTTTATTATTGCAGGTGCTAAATAAATCCTCATTGACTGAGCCCGGAGCCAAACACATTTATCCTTGTCATCCATCCAATTCTGTGCAGCTGGGATGGAGCCCAAGGCGCTGAGGATGACATAAATCTGCTCTTTGGGCCCCACCCATTTCTTCTCCAAGCAGATGTGGTAGCTAGGAGCCAAGGCTTGGGGGCTCAGCGCTGGGCTGAGAAGGGGACGAGCTCCAGGCCCGGTGAGTTGGAAGTCTCGGAGAAGGGCTGACTGGCTTCACCTCGCCTCCCCCACCCAGGAGGTATGTGAGCAGGCTTTGGCAGCGATTTCTCCAGAAGGAAGGGATAAAGCCCTGACCAGATTCAGAGGCAGTGGGTCAGAGCCATGCCTGGGCTCAGTCGTGTCCTGGCTCCTTCGCTTCTCGCCACTGTGAGCCTGGGCAGCGGCTTCGCTGCTCTGGGCCCCACTTTCCTCACGCATTAGCGGGGCAGTGGCACTCTATTTTGGAATCTCATGAGAATAAACTGAGATGATGCATGGACAACCTGCACGTAGCAAGTGCTAATAATTACCATCTCTTAAGGTGGTTTGAAGGCCCAAAACTAGTCCCTAATTGAGTAGCCCCCAGGTAGCTCAAAGTACATGGCTGGATTAAGGCCTGGGACCCTTTCCCAGTGCTAACCGAGCTGCCATAAATGTAACTCATGGAAAGCAAGCTCCAGGTCTGACATGGGTGGGGCCCATCCTGCTGAGATACAGTACAGCCTCAAGTGGATTTATTAACCTGAAGAAACCAGCAGCACAACTTGTGTACTGACACCTGCTAGTCACTTCATACTTCATGATCCCCTTTTCACGGAACAGGACATCCATCTAGGCACAGAGAGGATAAGGTTCTGCCCAAAGCCACACAGCATGATAAATGGTGGAACCTGGGTCCAAATACTGCATCAGAAGAGAGTATCTCCGCTCACCCCTATTTTGTTTTGCAACCTCTGGAATTTTCCATTCCATTTGTTTAACGCCACTTGTAATGAAGGCCTCCTCATGCATCTTGAGAAGGCATGTGCTCAATGGTACGGTATACAAACTCGCTTCTCCCACATGCTGGCCACGCTAAGTGCCACACCTTGAAATAATTCTGAGACATTCTTCTCAGGATATTTGTGGCATGAGGAGGAAGCCCTTGGTGCCTTCGTGCAGCTGTGTTCCTCTAGGATAGCAATTGTGATAAAGACCCAGGGCCGGGTGGTGACTGAAACGGGAGTGGTTTCTACCAAATCCTGTGAGCAATTTAGACTCTCTTGGGTGTTCCCTAAACAGTCATCATCAGACTGGGAGGAGAGAGCAAATATTACCTGAAAGGAGGCCGCTTGGTGGAAGACATTGGAGAAACACAGCTGGAAAGATGGACGCTCTGAGGTTCAGAAACACTGGAGTTTCACATTTGACCTCTGGCTTTCATGTGAGCTGAAGGGACAGAACACTTTTCCAAAGTTATTTTCTCTTTACATGAGTTCAAGGGCTGTGATGAAAGTGAGGAATCCAAAGTCTACCCAGACTACTTCCTCTTATTTTGATTTATGCCAGTGGTTTATAACTTTTTATAATAAATATTTGTAAACTCCCTTTAACATCCCAGATGAAATTCATGGATTACATAACCTGTCTAAACACATTTCTTTTTTTGAGATGGAGTTTCAATCTTGCTGCCCAGACTGGAGTGCAGTGGGGTGAACTCAGCTCACCGGAACCTCCGCCTTCTGGGTTCAAGCGATTCTACTGCCTCAACCTCCTGAGTAGCTGGGATTACAGGCATGCGCCAGCACGCCCAGCTAATTTTGTATTTTTAGTAGAGATGGGGTTTCTTCATGTTGGTCAGTCTGGTCTCAAACTCCCAACCTCAGGTGATCTGCCTGCCTTGGCCTCCCAAAGTGCTGGGATTACAGGGGTGAGCCACCGTGCCGGGCCACACATTTTTAAAATTAGATGTAATACCCTAACCCTAACACAGGGTTTCTCAATCTCAACACTATTGAGATTTTGGGCCACTTTACTCTTGTGAGGGGGCTGTCCTGGGCATTGTGGGACGTTCAGCAGCATCCCAGGCCTCTCCCCACTAGATGCAAGGAGCACCGCACCCCCAGTTCTGGCAACCAAAAGTGAATGTCCCAGGGCAGGGTGGGACAAAATACCCCCAGCTGAGAATCCCTTCTTTAACATAAAGGATAGATTTAAAAAAATGTATAATAAAATAACATGTACTTTAAAATATAAATGCTCAGGCATGGCTGCACAGCAGGACACAATGAAGCCACCAGATGCCTGCACCTACTGATAATGAATGGGTTTGGATTTAAGGGAAATAAGAAGATCAGAAGCTATTTTTATAAGAAGAACAAAAAAATAAAAGAACATACGGGGCGTGGTGGCTCACGCCTGTAATCCCAGCACTTTGGGAGGCTTGAACCCGGGAGGCAGAGGTTGCAGTGAGCCGAGATCACGCCACTACACTCCAGCCTGGGCAACAGAGTGAGACTCTGTCTCAAAAAAAAAAACTAAAACAAAAAACAAAAAAAAGCAAAGGTATGAATGGACATTAGAATAAAAAATAAAAATTAGTGTTAGGCTAAGTAATAACAGAGAACACTTATCTGTATATAAAAGAAAGAATAAAATAACCTTATTTAAAATAGAGATACAGGTTGAGCATCCCTGGTCTGAAAATCCAAAACCCAAAATGCTCCAAAATCTGAATCTTTTTGAGTGCTGACATGATGCCACCATGGGAAATTCCACACCTGACCTCATGTAATGGGTCACAGTCAAAACACAGTCAAAATGTTGTTTTTCATGAACAAAATTATGTAAAATGTTATGTAAAATTACCTTCAGGCTATCTGTATAAGGTATATGTAAAACATTAATGAATTTCGTGTTTAGACTTGGGTCGCATTCCCCAAAACATCTTATTATATACATGCTAATATCCCAAAATTCAGAAACTCTGAAACATTTCTCATCCCAGGAATTTCAGAAAAGGGGTACTCAATCTGTAATCTACTAAAACAAGCTACAGACTCAAAGTCATGAATGAGCTGGGGCTTATTTACAAAATACAGCAGCACTGTGGTTCCTTGTTTTTATGACCTGGGATAAGGGTATGCTTTGGAGAGAGTCTCTAGGACTTCAAATCAACTTGGGGGCTGCATCCTGCGAGAAACAAAGGACAGTGAGGATGGATTTGAAAGAGGCCACATCATAGTCAATAGTAATTTTTTTTCTTTTTTTTTTTTTTTTTTGAGACAGAGTCTCGCTCTGTCACCAGGCTAGAGTGCAGCGGTGCAATCTCGGCTCACTGCAACCTCTGCCTCCCGGACTCAAGCGTTCAAGCGATTCTCCTGCCTCAGCCTCCCTGGTAGCTGTGACTACAAGCATGCACCACCACACCCAGGTGATTTTTTGTATTTTTAGTAGAGACAGGGTTTTACCGTGTTGGCCAGGCTGGTCTCGAACTCCTGACCTCAAGTGATCCACCCACCTCGGCCTCCCAAAATGCTGGGATTATAGGCATGAGCCACCATGCCCAGCCCACAGTCAATAATAAATTAATTGTACATTTTAAAATAACTTAAAGAGTATAACTGGATTGTTTGTAACTCAAAGGATGAATGCTTGAAGGGATGGATACCCCATTCTCTATGACGTGCTTATTTCACATTGCACGCCTGTGTCAAAACATCTCAGGCCAGGCGCCGTGGTTTACACCTGCAATCCTAGCACTTTGGGAGAGGCCAGGGTGGGCGGGTCACCACAGCTCAGGAGTTTGAGACCAGCCTGGCTAACATGGCAAAGCCCCATTTCCACAAAAAAAAATACAAAAAAAAAAAAAAATTAACCGGGCACAGTGGCATGAACCTGTTAATCTCAGCTACTCAGGAGACTGAGGCGGGAGAATCGCCTGAGCCCAGGAGGTGGAGGTTGCAGTGAGCCGAGATCGTGCCACTGCACTCCAGCCACTGCACCCAGTGACAGAGTGAGACCTTGCCTCAAATTAAAAAACAAAACAAAACAAAACAAAACAACCTGTGAGATCCTTGCATTTCATGAGTCTGCTATTTTATATTTGGCTCAAGATTTGTTTAAATAAATCTCAAATCTATTTCTTATTTTCAGTTGGTTTCATTGTACAGTAAACTCCCTACTGTATTGAAACTCTTTTCAGTAAAATTTGTAATTAGAAATGCTCAATACATAGAGCAGGCAACCAGCACAGCATGAGTAAATTAATCATTTCGAGACAAGATGTTTCTTCCATTTAAGTTTCTCTCCATGGGCCGGGCGCAGTGGCCCGCGCCTGTAATCCCAGCTCTTTGGGAGGCTGAAGGGGGTGGATCATTTGAGGTCAGGAGTTCAAGACCAGCCTGGCCAACATGGTGAAACCTCGTCTCTACTAAAAATTTAAAATTAGCAGGGTATGGTGGTGCGGGCCTGTATGTAATCCCAGCTACTAGGGAGGCTGAGGCAGGAGAATCGTTTGAACCTGGGAGGTGGAGGTTGAAATGAACTGGGATCACGCCACTGCACTCCAGCCTGGGCAACAGAATGAGAGTCCATTTCAAAAAAAAAACAAAAAAACAAAATAGTTTCTCTCTATGGAATGGTCTTCTAAATTACTGGGCTTTTCAAGTAACTTCTTTCAAGTCATTTTCAGGATCATTGTGTTCTAAGTATTGCTGATTTACATTTGTAGTGAGTTTAGGCTAGGGGAACATTTGAAAGTCATGTGGGGCATAAGACAGTTCTTTGTTGTCTGGGACTCTCCAACACATTGCAGGACATCTAGCTTCCTCCCCATCCCCAAATGCCAATGGCAGAGTCAACAAAAAAAGCACACCTGCCAATTTTCAAAACACCCTCTTTGGGCCACCACAGCTCTTGCTAAGTGCTTCAAGCTTACATGACCACACCCCAGATGTGGAGGCTTCCCCCCAAGACCACATTGCCAAGGTGCTCACTTTGGGTTGACACAGACACTTTGAGTGGATTCAGACTCGTTCCCTCCCAAGGGATGGCAAATGGGGCACAATATAGGTATTTCTATTATCTCCTCTACTATTATTTCTACTACTTCTAACTTCTATGCAATTTTGATTTGCCATAAATCACTTAATGAAGTCCTCAATGTATGGTATTAGCAAGGAAAACAGGTAAGATTTGTTGAGTTCCCTGTGTGTCAGACCCTGGGTGTTGGGTCTATTATTTCATTCAAATCTCACAATAACCCTATGAGGTAGATACTATTATTAGCCCCCATTTTATAGATGAGAAGACTGAGGCACAGAGAGGAGAATTTAAGGAAGCTGTCCAAAATGGGCCAACTAGTGGGTGGCAGAGTCAGGATTTGAATCCTCGCTCCTACTCTACTTGCCATATTTCTTCCCCAGAACTGGCTTCTTTGTATTAAATTTAAGGAAAAGAAGTAAATGGCAGCAAAACGTATTTTATAAAAATTTTATTTATACCCAAAGTTTATCTGAACTCAGTATACATTCAGCACAGCCCCCATACCACCTGTCCTACAGCCCGGTGTATTTGGAGAGGATGGAGTGGAGGAAGGGTTGTTTGGAATCTTGCCTTTGAGGCCCTGAAAGATACCCCATTATGAAAGAAATACTGAGCTAAATTTACCAAACCCAAAATGGCAAATCGGTTTCAAGTGTCAGCTTTGACTGATTGGTCATGGCTGCCTAGAGGTGAGATGGATTTTTATGGCAGGTTGGAGGTCAGTGTCTTCATCAATTAGTAATGTCTGCCCTGTCAAGGGAAAAGAGCATGTTATGAATTTATTGTCCCTGCTTCCCTAGACAGGAGGTTGGAATTTTACACATTAGGAAAGATTTCAAAAATAGAAATAAAAATGAAAAGGAATTTTTGGTGGCAAATTAGTAAGTACTAAATTCACCAGAAAACTTAGCTCCTCCAAATATCCTTCTCATGTAGTCATAGAAACTTTAAGGTAGGAAGGACCTTCAAGATTATTTAAACTTTTTCACTTTAGAAGAGTTTTCAAAAATAGGAATAGAAACAAAAAGGAATTTCTGGTGGTGAATTCTAAGTTCATCAGAAAACTCAGTTCCTCAGAATATTCCATTCATGGATTCATAGAAACTTAAATCTAGGAAGGTTATTTAAGATTATTTAGGTCTGTGGTTCTCACATTCGGTTAAGATCGGAATCCTCCGGGGGAATTTTTGAAAAATTCTGATATCTGGGTTCTGATTCAAGTGGTCTGGGGATGGGTCCAGGAATTAGAATTTTTCAAAAAATTTCCCTAATGATTCTAATGCACAGCCCAGATGGAGAACTACAGATCTGGTCAAAACCCCTCATTTTACAGATGAGAAAATGGAGACTTAGAGAAGATTGGTGGTTTTCCCAGGGACACACAGTGAATCGGCAGCAAGGCAGATTCTGCCTCACATCCCTTGCTTTTGGTCAGGGGATGGGGTGAAGCCCTGAGACCTTGATTTTGCAGAGAGCCCTAGGGCACGGGCAGTCTCGTAGTCTGTGTCTCCTTGGCTATTTTCCTCACAGCTGACTCTCAAGCTGCACATGAAGACGCCTTTCAAGATGACGCTTTTGTTGCTGCCTCCAGCCCCTGCTCCTGCCATTTCCAAAGAGGCCCGCTGTTGCATATCTGGTTTCTCATGCCTCTTGCATGAGAGGTCGCATTGTATGATTCGCTTATCCTTGATGTCCCTTCATAGCACTAGAAACAATAGTAAGAGATCAACACACCACTGTCCTCAATTTTGGAGTTTAAAGTAACTTTAAAAGTACAAAGTTTGGGTGCAGTGGTGCTACCTGAGTCCCAACAACTTGAGAGGCTGAGGCAGGAGGATTGCCTGAGGCCAGGAATTCAGGGCTGCAGTGAGCTATGATGGCACCTGTGACTAGCCACTGCACTCCAGCCTGGGCAATATAGCAAGACCCCATCTCTATTTTAAAAAAGCACAAAGTTAAAATAACTTTAAAAAGCAGAGGAGAAGGCCTGGATTGGTGGCTCACACCTGTAATCCCAGCACTTTGGGAGGCCAAGGCAGGTGTATCGCTTGAGGTTAGAGATCAGCCTGGCCAACATGGTGAAACTCCATCTCTACTAAAAATACCAAAATTAGCCAGGCGTGGTGACAGGTGCCTGTAACCCCAGCTACGCAGGAGAATTGCTTAAACTGAGGAGGCAGAAGTTTCAGTGAGCCGAGATCACGCCACTGCACTCCAGCCTGGGCAACAGAGTGAGACTCCATCTCAAAAAAAAAAAAAAAAAAAAAATGCAGAGGAGAATGAGAAGCACACTCACACTGTAGAATGTCTCCTGTGAGCCAAGTATCTTACATGTTTACTTACATTTCCAACACTGGGAGGAAATATTATTATTATCCCATTTCACAGAAAAGGAACGGTGGCTCTGAGAAGTTAGAGAATTCGTCCAGGTCGCACAGCTAGAGAATGGCTGAGTGAGGACTGTTTGAGCTGGTTCTCACTATAGCTCTCTGTAGCCTCCATTAATATGGTATGTCCCATTCCCTTAAAAGACAAGAGTATATGGCTGGGCACGGTGGCTCACGCCTGTAATCCCATCGCTTTGGGAGGCCAAGGCAGGTGGATTGCCTGAGGTCAGGAGTTTGAGACCAGCCTGGCCAACATGGTGAAACTCCGTCTCTACTAAAAATACAAAAATTAGCTGGGCGCGGTTGTACACACCTGTAATCTCAGCTACTTAGGGGGCTGAGGCAGGAGAATCGCTTGAACCAGGGAGGCAGAAGTTGCAGGGAGCTGAGATGGTGCCATTACACTCCAGCCTGAGTGACAGGGCAAGACTGCATCTCAAAAAACATACAAACAAACAAACAAAAAAACAAGAGTATATCACCCCACAGCTTGCTTATGAATTGCAAGGATGAAAATATGGTAATTCGGCAATGAAGAAACGTGACCACACATTAACCAGGTGACTAAAATGAGCATTGACAGATGGACATTGCTCAACATCACCATCCAGTTTTGTGGCCAGAGCTACCTAACCTGAACCTAATCACAAGAAAACATCAGAGGAACCCAAATTGTGCTATGAAATAATTGGCTTCTCTTCTTCAAACATTTCACCATCACAAAAGACAAAGAAAGGCTGAGGAACTGTTCCAGAGTGACAAAAACAAAAGGAATATACCTAAATGTATGTGATGCTGGATTTGATTCTGCAAAGGACAGGGAAACTGCTTTGAGGCTCTAATGGGACAATTGACAAAAGTGGAATATGGAGTGTAGAACATAAAAAAATTGCATCCATGTTAAATTTGCCGAATTTGGTAACTGTGGTTATGTAAGTGAACATCCTTGTTCTTAGGAAATATACGCTGAGGTATTAAGAGGTAACAGGGCATGATATCTCAAGCTACTCTCAAATGGTTCCGAAAAACTAAATATTGCTTCAATATTTTTCTTTTTGAGACGGAGTCTCACTCTGTTGCCCAGGCTGGAGTGCAGTGGCGCGATCTCGGCTTACTGCAAGCTCCGCCTCCCGGGTTCATGCCATTCTCCTGCCTCAGCCTCTTGAGTAGCTGGGACTACAGGCGCCCGCCACCACGCCCAGCTAATTTTTTGTATTTTTAGTAGAGATGGGATTTCACCATGTTAGCCAGGATGGTCTCCATCTCCTGACCTTGTGATCAGCCTGCCTCAGCCTCCCAAAGTGCTGGGATTACAGGCGTGAGCCACTGCGCCTGGCTGCTTCAAAATATTTTTTACAGCAACCCTCAAATAGCTAAGCCCATATCAGGTAATGGATTTAAAATATTTGTTGGTTATTTAATTTTTAACTAATTCTTGTTGACTGAGTCTCGCTCTTTCACTCTGGCTGGAGTGCAGTGTCGTAATCTCAGCTCACTGCAGCCTCCACCTCCCAGGTTCAAGTGATTCTCATGCCTCAGCCTCCCTAGTAGCTGGGATTACAGATGCACACCACACCCAGCTAATTTTTGTATTTTTAGCATAGATGGGGTTTCACCATGTTGGCCAGGCTGGTCTCGAACTCCTGGACTCAAGTGATCCACCTGCTTCGGCCTCCCAAAATGCTGGGATTACAGGTTTGCTCCACGGCGCCCGCCTATTTAATTATTTTTTTATTTTTTTGGCCTTTTCCCTGCAGTATACTTTTTTATTTTTCTGGCACCTTGATCTTAGACTCGTTGATTTATTAAATAACTCCACAGTCTCCTGAGATCAAG
The DNA here is from genome assembly GCF_028885655.2 of Pongo abelii. Lineage (NCBI taxonomy): Eukaryota > Metazoa > Chordata > Mammalia > Primates > Hominidae > Pongo > Pongo abelii. The sequence continues at coordinate 67,086,135 of NC_071997.2, forward strand.
GAAAATACTTTTCAGAGTGGCTTTCTTGGTGTCTAACATTTCTGCTTTATTGCAGAGAAGACACAAATAAAATCCTGATCCTTTACCAGCCCCCTCCTCACCCCACCCTCAGCTCCTCTAAGAAAGGGGAAAACCCTAGTGTGAATTTACTTTACATCATTACCATTTATAAATTCTTTCATCTTTCCTGGAAGTTTATTTGGGATTTCATTAATCTTACCATATTCATGGGGTGCAAAAGCAAACTCGGCAGGATATAGCTGAGCACACTGTCTGCTCTTTTCACCTTCTGCTCCTATGGAAATCTTAAGTCAGAATCTCATTCCACTGGATGAAGGGACTGAACAAATGGATGGCACCTCTCTTTTGAGAAAGCTGACTTTAATTTGATAAATATTAAGCCCCTGCTACATGTGGCACATAGAGCTCTTACCTTGGACATGTGAGAGAAGAAACACACTCTATACTGCTGAACTAAATGTTTTGGAATTATCCAGTGTCTTTCATTGCCAAGCACTGGCTTCCTTAAGACAGAATTGCATCCCAGCCAGATATTGTCAGGATTTACCTATATTAGTCAGGGTCTTAGCTGCAAGCAACAAACCTCACCCTTCCCTGGATGATTTAAGCAGAAATACACTAGTAAAGAATATGTAGGAGTTCACAGAATCTCCAGGAGGGCCGCAGAGTCCAGCTGGAGGACACCCAGTCATGACCAAGGCCCAAACATGCTGTGGGCCTTCAGCAGTGACTCCTGCCACCTCCCCTCCTGGACATCGTCTTTGCCACTCACACCCCTGACAGTGGGCACTGAATACCAAGTGCCTTGCCCAGCTCTGCTTCAAAACCCCAGGCCTGTGGTGACCCCTGGCTAGGAAACAATTCCTCTGGGTACCTGCTTCTGGAGTGGGAGTGTCTAACGGGCAGATCTTTGCTACAAGAAAAGCTAGAAGGGTGAGTTGCGGACTTCTGCCTCAGGGAAGCAAGATTTGTAATGCAGAAAAATCCCTAATCATGGGAAGAGAATTCAAACGATGGTTGGTGGCCACAAGTCATGACCAATGTCCACTAATAACCTCCCAGTTTCTAGGCTTTCTTTGCATTCATTAGTCTAATGTAATTGTCAGTTATAGTTTCTCTCTCCTCCTATCTGCTGTTGTTTGGCATTCTACAGCTTATTCTTATATTAAAAACATCGACAATCCTTGAATCTTAGTTCTAAAGCGAACCCCTGAGGAAGGCAGTGTGAGTGATGACAATTCCTAGCACCTGGAAACCTGCTGTTGACAAAGGAGGAAACAGGCAGGGCCCAGAAATGTGAAATTTCACCATAGCTACTACAGCTGTCCCGGATTTCCCAGAATGTGCTTTGCATAGTGCTAATAGGCGGTGGGCTGCAGAGGGAGGGTGTGAGGAAGAGGGGAAGAGAGGAGGGGGAGGGGGAGGGGAGGTAAAAAAGTGGAGAGGGAGAGGGAGAGGGAGGGAGAAAGAGTGGGGCGGAAAGAGAAAGGAAAAGGGAAAGAGGGACAGAGAGGCAGAGGGAGGGATATGGACGGAGTGAAGGAGGGGGAGAGAGAAAGGAAAGACACACACACAGAGACAGAAAAAGGGAGAGAGAGAAACAGAAAGAGATCCCTTGCTGAATAAATTTGGCTGGGTTTTCTCCCTGCAGGACATCTCTGAGATTTTAATATGCTGCAGGGAAGGTTTCTGCAGCATTTCTCTAACTCTTTAAACCCCAAAGCACACTTGGGATGTAGGGCATCTAGCTGGGACTCACAGAATACTCTTGGGGAAATATCATAGTACTCTGTGTTCTTATGCATGTTAGAACTCTGAAGAACACTTCAAATTTGAAACTCAGTGATTTTCATGCAAATACAAGTAATTTTCTTTTCTTTTCTTTTTTTTTTTTTTTTTTTTTTTTTTCTGAGACAGAGTTTCACTCTTGTTGCCCAGGCTGGAGTGCAGTGGTGCAACCTCAGCTCACTAAAATCTCCACCTCCTGGTTCAGGCAATTCCCTTTCCTCAGCCTCCCAAGTAGCTGGGACTACAGGCGTGCACCACTACACCCGGCTAATTTTTTGTATTTTTAGTGGAGACGGGGTTTCACCATGTTGGCCAGACTGGTCTCGAACTTCTGACCTCAGGTGATCCACTCGCCTCGGCCTCCCAAAGTGCTGGGATTACAGGCGTGAGACACCACACCTGGCCAGCCAAATACAAGTAATTTTAAATGTGACTTTTGAGGGCTACTTTATTACTTTTTTGAAACAGAATCTGGCTCTGATGCCTGGGCTGGACTGCAGTGGCACAATCTCAGCTCACTGCAACCTCCACCCCCAGGACTCAAGCCATCCTCCCACCACAGCGTCCCAAGTAGCTTAGATTACAGGCGCACACTACAATGCCTGGTGAATTTTTGTATTTTTTGTAGAGATGGGGTTTCACTGTCTTGCCCAGGCTGGTCTCGAACTCCTGAGCTCAAACGATCCACCCAACGTGGCATCCCAAAGTGCTGGGATTACAGGCATGAGCCGCGGGCATGAGTTGAGGGCTATTTTTTAAATTTATTTTATTTTATTTATTTTATTTTGAGACGGACTTTCGCTCTTGTTGCCCAGGCTGGAGTGCAATGGTGCAAATCTCGGCTCACTGCAACCTCCGCCTCCTGGGTTCAAGCAATTCTCCTGCCTCAGCCTCCCGAATAGCTGGGATTACAGACGCCTGCCACCAAGCCCGGCTAATTTTGTATTTTTGGTAGAGATGGGGTTCCTGCATGTTGGTCAGGCTGGTCTCAAACTCCGGACCTCAGGTGATCTGCCCACCTCGGCCTCCCAAAGTGCTGGGATTACAGGCGTGAGCCACTGCACCCAGTCAAGGGCTACTTTAAAAAGGGAAGGAGGGAACCGTACTCCAGTGCCTTTCCAGTTCTCTAACTTGAGAACAGAACGCTTTGGGAAGTTGCTTTACCCCATCACCGTTTGACTTAGGAAGTGCAACTTGAAATCTTTAAACAATAGAGCCCCCTTACAGGTAAGTTTTATGGTCAAATGGTTGTAACTAACACAAGATAAAATAATGTTATTCAGTGAGGAAAAAAGATTTGTCTCCTATGAAGTCAATTTAATACATACGAAATTTCAAATGTGCTTATTTTGCGCAAACTGTAACACTGTCATGAACTGATTTTTTAAAAATTCATCGCCAAGTTAAACCTGACAGATCTTCTCCAAACTAATTTAACATATATACATGACAAAACCTGCAAAAAAAATCCTTGGCTCCCACGGGAGCTGGCCCCCAAGCCCTTCACAAGAACAGCTGCACAAGGCTAACACTTCCAACTACGGCATACAATTTGGCTTAGTAATCCTTGGTGCACTTGATATTGAGATATTTAGCAGCCTACTAAAATGCCCGCCACACCTACTTTTTAAAGGTATTTGTTTGGTTCCATCTAAATGACCATTAAGATACTGAGAAAACCCATCTTTGTAGTTTGGTGAGCCCTGACAAATCTTTTTTATTTTAAAAACATTGAATTGTGCCAGGCGCGGTGGCTTACGCCTGTAATCTTAGCACTTTGGGAGGCTGAGGCAGGCAGATTACTGAGGTCAGGAGTTCAAGACCAGCCTGGCCAACATGGTGAAACCCCATCTCTACTAAAAATACAAAAAAAAGTTAGCAAAGTGTAGTGGTGCGCGCCTGTAATCCCAGCTACTCGGGAGACTGAGGCAGGAGAATCGCTTGAACCCAGGAGGCGGAGGTTGCAGTGAGCCGAGATCATGTCACTGCACTCCAGCCTGGGCTACAGAGCGAGACTTTGTCTCAAAAAACAAACAAACAAAAAACTCACTGAGTTGTAAAGGTTGCCATGCAGCAACCAGTCCAGTTACTCTAAAATATTGCCTTACTCAAGAGAGGATTTCATAGTTATCAGTATATTCACTTCTTTTAAACCATATTTTCTTAAAAAGTGAATTATTTCCACGAGATTATCAAACTATTGAATCTTGTCATGGGAAACTAAAGGCAAATTAGCAATGATCATATGGTAAAACTTGCTAGATATATTTTTCCTTTTTTTTTTTTGCATGTGAGACTGAGAAGAACAGATATATTTTAAAACAATTTATATGTCAGCCTTGATGTGTCTAAACATCCAGAAACAATAAGAGGACTCTGTTTCCAGGACTCTTTAAAACCAAGCCAGTCACCCCACTCTTCAGTTGCTTTGTTCTTGGTATTCCCATTCCATGTGAAAACATTTAATCCAGGTCCTAACCCTCAACTATCCCATGAGTATGTGAATTACAGATTCTTGCACATCTGAAGTACTTTCTTGCGGCTTTTTGGGGTTTTGCTTTGTTTTGTTTATCCTACACAACTTCCTTCCTTCCTTCCTACACTCAGCTCCCCAGGGCATTTAGAGATAGGCTAACCACTAATCATGTCCTCTTGCTGCAGTGAGACAGGAGACCCAGATCCAGGCTCCTCCCTCTGCTCCTGGCTCGAGGAGGATGTAAGCAATAATGGCCATCTCAAACAACACTGCTATTCACAGCATGGAGATCTGGGAAACATCCTTGAATTCAGAGAGTGAAATTAGCTGCTTTTAAAGTAACACACAGCTGTTCTGCATGGAAGCGTTGTTACCGTCTCCCAGGCGGTAACTTGCATGTTTTAGCCTCTACGGTTGGCCTCCCATTAGGTGGTCCCCTCTGAAGACAGCTGGTCTGAGAGCTAGCTCATGTAGTCGCCATTCTCAGAGCGTTCCCAAAACACAGGACAAGTTCTTAGCACATGTAGGTGATTCAAATGCTTCCCCTCCCCAAGTGTTCTTCTCAAGGGCCACTTGGATTCCAGGGGCCACTGCTAACCTTAGTAACTGTCATTCTTTCCATTTCTTGCCTTCCTCTTGCAAGTGGAGAGTTTATAAACTCCACTGACTCATTTATGAAGCTCTGAGCCAAATCCAGGGCCTTGGACCAGAGTGTACACCTGCTGGTCAAAAATTAAACCAAGGGGAAAAAAGGCTCAATTGATCACTCCTAAAAGTGCGACAAGCTCCTCTGGATCCAAATGCCTGTGGCCAACACTCCTTTCACTCGTTCACTCCCAGAGCTTCCACTTAAATTTCTTCATGGAAATGGTTTGCTATCAACAGAAGAGCAAGCCCTTGTGGGCACTTCATATCAAAGCACTTTTCAAATGGCACTTGGGACGCCAACCACTCCAGGCTTGGGGCACTTGACTCACTGAGTTAAATTAAGGCACACAAAGGACAAGTGCTTTTCCCAAGGCCTGTGATGAGGGGCAGGGTCAAGACAGCCTCCTAAACTGATCAAGGCTTTGAAATAGGGCAGGGCTCAATGACCACCACACAGAGCCATCAATGGGTGTTGGAAAAGCAAGGGTTGTATAGTCAGGAAGATGCTTGAGCTCCACTCTGGCTCTACAACTTCTTAGCTCTGAGTCTTTCTTCTTGTTACTTTACCTCTTAAGTCTCAGTCTCCTCATCTATAAAGTGGCGATAATTCCCACTTGCATTAAGTGAGAATGCTGGCAAATGCTTAAGGTACAGTGCCTGGCACTTCACAGACACTCATAAATGGTGACCATTACAGCTTTGTTGTGTCTTCGCTGTTGTTGTCATTGCTTCCTATTTAGCTCTCTTAATTAACGTAGGGTCTGAAGACCATGGTTGGCTCTGCCCGCAGAAAGTCAAGGAACTTTTAAAGTTCAATAAGCACGTTTGAGATGCATTCTTGTTCTCCAAAAGGCAGTAAACCAAGGCAGAAAAATGCACTCCTTTTTCAAAAGGGATTTGAAACAAGGCCCTTTGGAAGCAGATGAGACTGGTAGCATGTTCCTTTGTGAGGAAGATTAGGCACAAGAATGAAGAAAGCCAGCAGTTTTCTCAAGGTACACAGTGGGATCCTGGAGAGTAAGCCCGAAGAGTCTCAAGAGTCCCCAGGCGGAAGAGCCTTTGCCTTCATTCTCTTAGGAAACTCCCAATTAAGTGAAACCTGCTGTACAAACATACCAAGATTTTTATTAATATCATTTAGTCTGTAGCTTAATTCTTACAAAATTTCCCTGGTTTCTGATTCATGTTTTTCTAAGTGCAAAAGACCCCTTCCTAAGAGTGTCACCTCAATTTCTGGAAGTGGGGCCAGGTATCTGCATTGTCACTAGCTCAAGAGAGTCTCAGGCACTCCAAAGTTTGAGAATCACTGGCCCGAGTGTTGCTAGAAATGCTCAGAGAAGGGGCGAAGGCGGGAAAAGATGGAGCACCTACAGAGACTCGGAATTCACAGTCTAAATGGAAATCGTTTACACTGATATTGTCACAAATCCAAGCTATCTGGGGTGAATGGTTTCCTGATTTTTTCTCCATAAATCAATGTGGATATTCTTGGCAAGCTCTGCTCCTCTGCAGGGTGGGCAGCTGTGAGTCAAGCTGCCTCCTCTTCTCCTGACCTTGTCTTCCTGCCTTTTGCAGATGCAATTCTTTCCCCGTCTGCCTCACAGCTAATTATTTTAGCAGACAAGCTCAGAGCCTGAAGAAAACAGGGTGTATTCTTCAAAGTAGTAACCGTACTGAAATTTAGTGGGAAAAGTTTCTCCTTTAGCCCTATCTTCTGAATAAAATCAGCTAGTGGTGTGAGCTGCCATTTGGTTTAGGTTGCCAGTTAGCAAATCATGCCTTCTGAGTTTAAGGTACTCTTTAGTATTCTATTTTATCCTAACAGTTCACGAACTTGGGAGCAGCAAAGGTTTTTGCGATCTGGGCCAAAGTCACAAGTTTTCTGGTTTCAATGGTGGGGATGGGGGTGGAAGAACCATAAATCCAATCCTCTTTAGACTCTTAAAACATGGAATTTCATTACATAAATCATTCTCTTCACATATTTGTTCAAAAGTGCAACAAAACAAAGCTTTCACTTAAGATATTCAAGGAAGCCTGTCTTACTGTTATCAAAGCACCTGAGGGAGGATTTTTGTTGGCTCACACCACAAGTCTTAGCTTCTTTTGAATGGTATGAACAGAAAAAAATGTTTAAGGCATAAAAGAGTTGCTATGAAATGGAAACGATGAAGATCATTTTCATGCAACACTGAGACTGGTCGGATTAACCAAAAGAAATCAACATAAAGTTGTCATACCATTTAAAAAATAGTAGCTTAAAGTCAGAAGATAGTTTTCCTCACACCACCTATACCTTGTGTTTCAAAAACACAAATGGTGAACACTGGCACTCCCCAAATCCACATTATGAACTGCATTCTGTATTAGGGGACCATGTCAGTTTTGATATCATAAGAAACAATTATAGCAGTCATTAATGTGTGGACTCTTGGTCACCATAAACAATTCAATACTTCCACTTTTGAACAAGTTGCATCCAAAAGTTCATTTGTCAGTTGCATAGAACTTGAAATACATACATGCTCTCTAAAAGTAAAGCTACATCTGGTAGGTTGGTTTCTTGGCCTGATTATAAATCACTTCCATGTATCAAGCAGCTAAACTTGTAGCATTAGCTGTACTAGCTTGAGTTCAGGAAGCTGGGAACACTGCAAGTCGGAAGTGAGGAGAAAGGAATGCTGAAATGAGCAGTTTGCTTTGGTTATTTTACCACTTCCAGCACTCAACTCTCATCTACCAAGGTGAGCTTGCTCTAAAAACTGAATTTCCTCAGGAACCTACCAATTTTCTCCAATGCACTCCTTAGGCCAAAGTTACAGACCTTCCTTTCCCTTACATCACAAAGAGCTGCTAATCTCCCCTAGGCATCAGTGTGAGTCTCTGGATTTCCTTTTAATACAAATGGATGTGTAAATGACTGATGGTGCTTTAACCATCCCAGAATTTGCCTTTTTAATGAAAGGTGTTTATCATCCATTTGAACTGAAGATCCATTTGGGGGAGGTGGAGCAGAGGTCAGCACACTGGCAAAACAGTTGGTCTCTAAGTGGTTCCGGCTTCCCAGGGCTGCTTCCTGTGTCACTTCTGAACCCATCTGCTAAAAGCTCTAGTTTTCCCCAGGAAGAGGAGGAAAGAAGGGCATTGCAGGTGTGGGCCCAGAAGAGTGGTTCATACTTTGAAGCCTGATAGTCCTCTTAGCCCCTAACACAGGAGTATGAGGGTTGTGGGGGAAGAGTTGGAAAACAAGCAAACCCTCAGGCTCGATTCGGTGGTCCAGTGGGGCTCAAGTAAGCCTGCTTTATTTTATTTTATTTTATTTTTTTTTGAGATGGAGTCTCGCTCTGTCACCCAGGCTGGAGTGCAGTGGCTGATCTCGGCTCACTGTAACCTCCAACTCCTGGGTTCAAGCCATTCTCCTGCCTCAGCCTCCTGAGTAGGAGTAGTTGGAATTACAGGCGACCACCACCATACCCGGTTTGTACTTTTAGTAGAGACGGGGTTTTGTCGTGTTGATCAGGCTGGTCTCGAACTCCTCACCTCAGGTGATCCCCCGCCTTGGCCTCCCAAAGTGCTGGGATTACAGGCGTGAGCCACCGCGCCCCGCCTAAGAGCCTGCATTTTTAACAAAAGGAACATGTGATTCTAACCCCATACTGAAAAAGACATTTGAAGGACAAGTAATTTGTTTTAAAAATGCGGATAATCATACTTTAGCTACATCACTTCCTGTGGGATGTCTTCATTTTAGAGACTCCTTTAGAATTCCAAGTTGTGTAAGCAGAGAACTTAGAGGTTGAATATTATCTGCTTGAATTCCACCTAAACTAAGTAAAAGCAAAACAAAGAGGACAGCCTCCTTGATTCTTTGAATCAAGGTCCTTTAAATTGTCACCATAGTTTAGGTTCCACTCCTTCCTAATAGCTCTTAAATAAAACTTAATTAATGCCAGAAGCTTTCAAATGTAGATCTAAGTTAGCGGGGGGCGGGGGGGGACCACATTTGGAGGTAAATTGTAGGTTTCCAATAAAGGGGTCAAATGTGTATTATCAATTTAACAATTGAGCCTCAGTTAAGGCCCAAATTTCTTACTCTTCAAACACTAAGTTGTCACAAAATATAAAAATATAAGAATATATATGTAAACATAAGAAAATATGAAAATATAAGAATTAACAACTCAGGAAACCCTTAGATTTTATTATTATATTATTATTATTATTGAGATGGAGTCTCACTCTGTTGCCCAGGCTGGAGTGCAGTGGCATGATGTTGGCTCACTGCAGCCTCTGCCTCCTGGGTTTAAGCAATTCTCCTGCCTCAGCCTCCTGAGTAGCTGGGATTACAGGTATGCGCCACCACGCCTAATTTTTTGTATTTTTAGCGGAGACAGGTTTTGCTATGTTGGCCAAGCTGGTCTCAAACTCCTGACCTCAAGTGATCCTGCCTCAGCCTCCCAAATTGTTGGGATTATAGGCATGAGCCACTATGCCCAGCAAGATTTGGTTTTCTAAAGTAAAATAGATCGCTTAATTTTCTTGTGCACAGACACCTCGAAAAAAATCTCAATCCCTATAGAACATCAAGGCACTCACATAAACGTACTCATTTAAGATGATCCAATTAATATTGAGGCAGACTTTTAGAATTTCCCTAATTTCTTAAAACCTCCTTTGATATTAATGCATTTGCATTCACATTTTTATAATTACATTTTTTGTTTTCTGAGACGGAGTTTCGCTCTTGTTGCCCAGGCTAGAGTGCAATGGTGCAATTTCAGCTCACCACAACCTCTACCTCCCGGGTTCAAGCGATTCTCCTGTCTCAGCTTCCCAAGTAACTGGGATTACGGACTTGTGCCACCACACCTGGCTAATTTTGTATTTTTTAATACAGACGGGGTTTCTCCATGTTGGTCAGGCTGGTCTCGAACTCCGACCTCAGGTTATCGGCCCCCCCCGGCCTCCCAAAGTGGTGAGATTACAGGCCTGAGCCACCGTGCCCAGTCGTAATTACACTTTTATGCACAAAAAGTATAATTTTAAGAATCCTTATCCTTGAGAGTTGAGGCCCTTTTTCAAACCCATGTTTAAGGAAGAACAAATATTTTACTCACTGGAGTTTTCTTTTTACCGATTTTTTTAAGCATTCATCAGGCAAAAGCTCCACTTGCTGTGAATGGCAAAGGGTACAGTTCTTAAAGGCTACCCTGGGCATAAGAATCACTCTGTAATACCTTTGTGATTGCTTTCTGCACTTGCGAAACCCAAACCTTTCAACTGGTCCATGAAAATCTACTCAACATTCTCTAATTCTATTCCTACGTCAAATGTTTCATGGAAAATTATATGCCAAGTCTTTTCCAGTCTTTCCTTTTTTCCTCTGGTGGGTGGGAGGAGTTGAGGGGGTAGATATGAAAGAGACAGGAACTCCATTCTGCCAAAAGGAAGAGATAAATCATTTGAATTCCCCCTACTCAGATATTTTACATCTGCAGATAACGCAAACTCAGACACTTATAGTAGGCAACAAGACTTTTTGTCACTGCCAGTCTAGATAATTTAAACAAAAGTAACTATGGTTCAATAGCTTCTTTCTTCCTAATTTCAGATGTTAAACAACACAAAGAAAGATGCTTTAGAATGTTTTTAAAATGTTATATTAATGTGAACATCACTTGAAATTCATGTAATAGCTGCCTTATTTTCACCTCCTCTAAATCAAGTTTATTTCTATTCTATGACTAAAAGTTACTTCCAATATAATGGTTAAAGTCACTAATTTTAGCCTTTTAGTTATTCACACATGCAAACATGCTTTCCCAGGTACTTCCCCTTACCTCTGATGTAGCATTTTTCAATCTTCAAAGAGGTCAGAGATTTTTGAGCCAGAGGAAAAAAGTATCCCAGTATTGTGTGTAGTTGGCCAATTAGTCCAAGGTTAGACAGCACGTTAAATATTGAGCTTACCGGGCGCGATGGCTCACACCTGTAATCCTAGCACTTTGGGAGGCCGAGGCGGGCGGATCATCTGAGGTCAGGAGTTCGAGACCACCTGACCAATATGGAGAAACCCTCTCTACTAAAAATACAAAATTAGCCGGGCGTGGTGGCGCATGCCTGTAATCCCAGTTACTTGGGAGGCTGAGGCAGGAGATTCGCTTGAACCCGGGAGGTGGAGGCTGTGGTGAGCCAAGATCGTGCCATTGCACTCCAGCTGGGCAACAAGAGTAAATTCCGTCTCAAGAGAAAAAAAAAATCAAGTTTAGATTAATCCTCGAGTTTCTGGTTCACTTTAGTTGGCTACCCTCTTTGATGGTTCTAAAATTAATACAGTTAATAAACTCACTCAATTGTATAATGGCCAGTTTGTGGGTGGAGGAAAAAAATGAAGGGCACGGAGAGACATTCATTCCATCAAGGGCACTATGCAGTGCCTGGTATTTTCTTCCTCCATTACATATGGAGATAGCTGTCATCACATTCTTCTTCCCCAACTCAGAAGAAACTAGATGAAACACCAGAGACAACCCTTACGTTCGTTGTCTGGGACTCCGGCCCTGAAGCGGGCAATGAGGTTTGCACATACAAGTCCATGAAGAAGTAAAGGCAAAAATACTCTCTCTACTCTCCAGCCCTCATCCTCAAGGCTAGTATAAAACAAGAAAAGGTCAGTTAAATGTATTTCCATCCTTATTTGTTAAAAATAATATGCCTAAAAGTCTGCAGATGAGCTAATATGTCCTTGAAAGGGGGCATGTTACACACAGGTCTCTTTAGCATTTCTAATTCTGTGAAAGTCACCTTAAATCTTTTGGGAGACAAAACAGTTTGTTGGAAGAAAACAGCCTCTGATGTAGCTATAAATCGCTCTTCTATTTTCTTATGTATTTATAAAATCATACCAGAAATAATGAGTTATTTTGTCAATAATAGAACACTGACATGAACTTGACCTAACAACTAGCATAAAGCTGTCAATTCATCTTGCATTAACAAGAAAATGAAACAAGAAATAACTATTAGAAAGAAATGACAAAACTCAAATTGACTTTGAAAAAATCTGATTTTATTTTCTGAATCAAAATGAAGTATTTCATGTTAAATTTAGACTGTTTAGCTTTCCACTGATATCTCAAGATACTTTCCAGATATTAACAGTACTCAGAACTGTGTAAAAGTTAACCACCAAAACCATGTTTCAAAGAAAAAAGTTTAAATGTAAGACTAATGTCTTGGGGACATTACTAAATGTATTTCTAAAAAACCCTTCTCAAAGGTAGAAGTATTGGCAATTCTAATTTAAAAATTTTAAATTTTTAATTACTGGAAATTTAAGTAACAATAGTTTCAAGAGCTAAGAATCAGATTGCTTTTTAAAACAGAATTTTTTTTTCCTGAGGGATTCATACTTGACAACTCCAGTTAAACATAATACTCCACCCAAATCCCAAATTTAAATGCATTGTATCACCTTGGAATAGTAAAATTATAAAATGGTATTTCTAAATTATAATACATATACATAATACACCATTTTAACCGTCACGTTTACCAGCAGAATTATGAAATCAAAAACAAATTCTACATTCAAGGGACAAATGATAAATGCTCTTTCATTGTTTTAAGAGTCCATTCCATTCTTTGTTGTTTTCTACTCCCATATTTTAAAATTATGACCAAAGGAGCCCGAAGTCCAAGTCAATCCCATTTCCTTGAACCCAACTGCCAGTAGGTACTGGCCCTACATACGCGTCCTTTAACAAGCCCCGTTCTCAAAAGGCTGGGGATATTTATATAAGAACTTATTCCAAAGTGACTCTGAGATCCATGTTCCCAAGATCTAGTACGGGCTATTCATGTGTTCTGAGGCATGTCCAGCATGCAGGCAAACTTATCTGTTCAAATTGAGGTAAAACAGACAAAAAACACTTAATATTAACAGAAGCTACATAATTAAAACTAACCTTCTGCTGCTTATTTAAGCTAATGATGTATTCTTACCAAACAGAGACCCTCAAGTCAATCATTTCTTTTGATTTTAGTTACCCCCAAATTAGCCTCTTCTTTCAAAGCCATTATTAGTTAAAAAGAAGTTTTAAAATGAAGAAAAATATTTTTTCCAGAACTTGTATTTTGTAATTAGTGTGATGCAATTTCTTTTTATTTTTCAAACTTAGATTCTAACTCATGTATGGTACTATTTGATATTTTTTTCAGATACCAAGGAATACCGACAGGATTCATAAATAGGATTTTCTGACACTGGCAGGAAAGTCTGCTAACGTTTACAAAATACCAAAGACTCTTCTTTCAAGCTTCAAAGATGGCTGAGAATTAACAGTTATGATTAGTTTTTCAGTACTAATAAAAAAATTAAATCTTGATTTTTTTGGCCAACATTTTAAACAGTCAAATTTTACTGTATTTCCAGGTTTCAAATCAAAACAAACAAACAAAACAACAAATGAAAATTACCCAATTGGCAACAAGTCCTGTATTCCAATGTTATTTTTAAACCACCAATTATAACCTACTGCCAGTAATTATTTGGAAGTACCTGCTGTTTTATTAAGCACTGGTCAGTTATATAAAAGAATAATTTGCAAGAATGATACCTGGCAATGGGTTACCTTAATGCTTCTGGAATAAACAGAAGCATTAACAAAACACCAGATCTTAAGCACTTTTAAATCTGTAATTTGAATTACCCAAAGGATTTTTAAATGTTACTTTTCCATTGAAGGATTATGTAGGGAGTCTAGTCCCAGCTAACATGGTTGATTTTAAAAAACAAATAAATCCCTAAGCCACATAAGTAATGGAATACTACACTTGCTTTTTATATCATATGGAAACAGCTCCAGGCAGAGCACAAGTAGAAGAAAACCTGCCAAATCAAAGTACTGTAAATAAAGTTCCTCTATGTACTCCAGTGAGAAAACCTCAAAAATAAAAATCAGAAGACCACCCACTATTACCCTCCCCCCGCAAAAGAACCCACCCAAAACACTTTAGTTCTGAACCTAACATTTCCCTAAGAAGTTCACAGGAGAAGCTTTAAGGTACTTAAAGCTGCAGCAGTACAGTTGAAAGCGCCACATTACAGAGGAAATGCCCTAAAGGGTCCAGCAGCTGCCCACCCATCCCGAACCACCCCCCATCCCAGTAATATGTAAAAGCTCCTGTTAAAGTTTTTTTCTTATGCTAATAAAGGCATACCACCTAGTGTGCTAAAGACTACGACTAGCAGCATTAGAGCAGTAAAGTGAAAATAGGAAGCCTACAGGAATGATCTAAATGCCTACTTAGAAGAAACAAAGCAGCAGACAGAATCCTTAGCCCTCTAGTCTATGTAGGGAAGCAGTTGAATTAAACTCAGATTTACCCACATTAACAAAAATTTAACAAAGCTTCCCCAAGACACCAGAATAAAACTTGAACTTTCCAGTCAAAGGGCAGAGAGAGGCCTCTTCCATGTCCTGGAGTTGAATGAGTTCAAAGATTGGCAATAAGGGAAAAAAGAAAGCATTACGGGTGTGATGGGAACAAGCTTTGGAGTTTATCGAACAGTCACACCAAGTTTCTCTAGCACACGGACACCCTTTTCTTGGTACTCTTGTCGGGTCATCCAAAAGTTGTCTTTGTCTTTCATGATATCCGCTAGAACTGCACCACCCAGGAATACCATGTGCTTTCTGCGGGGTGGGTCTTCAATGCGGATCTTAAATTTCTAAAGGAGAAAGAAAGGATAATGAAATGGTACATGTGCATAGTGCCTTCTGCTTTATGAAAATGGCTTTTAAAATATATGCTCTCACTCAACCTTGCAACAGTCCTCTGATACAAGTAGAATGGTAGCATTTGGTACCTGAGGTACAGAAACATTTAGTAGTTTGCCCAAAGCTCATGTTTAGGAGACCAAACATCCATCCCAGCACGTGTGGAACAGTCCTGATTTACACGTGGTGTCCCATCATTATTAATACCACCCTTTTCATTCTTGAGTGTCCTAATTTGATCAGTACATGACTTAACACCCTACTGAGAGACCAAACATCAGAGACATAATTAGAGCAAATTTCCCATCCAATGGCAGATGACCACTTGGGAAAGTCACTTTACTGTCAAACAAAGTCTGGATAAGAGGACTTGCATGGCTGGGTGCGGTGGCTCACGCCTGTAATCCCAGCACTTTGGGAGGCCAAGGAGGGCTGATCACGAGGTCAGGAGATCGAGACCATCCTGGCTAACACGGTGAAACCCCGTCTCTGCCAAAAATACAAAAAAATTAGCCAGGCATGGTAGCGGGTGCCTGTAGTCCCAGCTACTCGGGAGGCTGAGGCAGGAGAATGGCGTAAACCTCGGAGGTGGAGCTTGCAGTCAGCCCAGAGACTCTGTCTCAAAAAAAAAAAAGGACTTGCATGACTTTTTCAAGGTCTCACACTGTTATGATTCTAGTCCAGTGCAACAGAGTAAAACTGAAGTTCTTTTCTTTTAAGCAAAGCTTACTTTCTGTTGTCTCAAAATCAAATGAAATGTTCTTAAAATAAACAAGACCAAATATGGTCAAAACAAAAACAAATCATCAGGATGTTATGAGAAAATGAACACAGTAACCAAAATTAAAGGCAATTGGGAAAAGTTTTATACTCTGTAGCTACTATTAAGTGTCTAGGAAGGACACATCCTTATCTTTATGGTTGGTCAACACCTGAAAGAGAAACCTTAAAATGACAAAGAGAAACCTTAAAATGACATAGCAAGCTTTTCATTTACAGTGTCACAATCCTGCAAAAAAGACCCAACGTAACTATGTCATTCTAAATCATTTGTATATTTATGTCACATAAATGAACTGTAAGGGTTCTGACAATCCAAGATAAAGAAAAACATCAGTTTATTTACCAATTCTGAGACTGTTTTAATTGTTCCTTTAACTTTCTTGCTCTTAGGTAGGGGTCAGCAAACTTTTTTTGTGAAGGGCCAGATACTTGAGGCTTTGCAGGCGTGACAAGTACCCAACCCCACATGTAGCTAGAAGGTGCCCACAGACAATATGTGACAACAGGTAACATTATGTAAACAAATGGGCTTGGCTGTGTTCCAATAAAACTTAAAAAAAACAAACAAACCAGTATTGGCATAAGGGCTATAGATGCCCACCTCTACTCTAAGGGAAACTTAGCTAGCCCCTGAAGACACTGCTTCTGTAAATATCTCAACTGCTTTATTGTTTCTCTCTCACACATTACCTTAACCCTGGAGGTTTGGTAATATGAGTTCTTGCTCTTCATCGCTGCTTCTATCTCGCTCATCCCTAAAACTCCACAGCCCCACTGAAACTCATTCTATCAGATCATTCCATCTACCACTCCCTCCTTGCTGAACTCATCTACAGATTCCTACAGACAAACTGCACCTGCTCTCAAGCAGCTGAACAAGATAGGAAAGAAACAAAACATCTTGCTTTAATGTATCACTAACCTCAATTGAGCCCTTCCTGCTGCATGGCAATCCTATTACATTTCTCTATTCTCTCTTCCATTCTCCAAAACAACCATTTCAACCTCCTCCTCTATTCTAAAACTCTACCATCCCTCTCCTCTCAGTTTCTCCGCCTAACTGGTCTCTCTATGACCACCTTTGTTCCCTCTTCCCCCAAGAGTCTATTCACCACACCAGACTTAATGATCCTTTAAAAATATACATCAGATCTTATCATTTCTCTGCTTAAACCGCCCCTGCACCCAAGACTTTCCATTTCACCAGGAGTCAAGCCAAACCCTTTACCATGGCTGAACAAGACCTGCCCTCCTGCTACCCTTCTGACCTCATATCCCACCTGCCCCTCCCTTGCTCACTCTGCTCCAGCCACACTGGCACATTCCCACCAACCTGGGGCTTTTGCATTGTTCCTGCCTGGAAGATTCTTCCCCCAGACAGTCACGTGCCTCACTCCTCTCACGCTCAACTTAGATCTCTGATCAGAAGTCACTTCACCCAAAAGGCCTTTCCTGATCACAGTTTATGAAGGAGCACACGACCTCCCCAACCACTAACATTTTCCAGCCCTTCACCTTACTTTTCTTCATATCACTTATTACCACTAATACATTATTTATACTAAAAGCAGGGATTCTGTTTTCATTGTTTTGTTTGTCCCCAGCACCTAGACCTACGTCTGGCACCCAGGAGTTCAAGAAATGTTTGCTGAATAAATGATCACCTGAGATTAATTATAAATTATATGTAAAATTCAATAAAATCAGAAAAATAAGTGAAGTACTTAGACAGTATGGCTCCTTTCCAGTCTGTTAATCTGTTTAATGTATGTGAGCCCACACTCAATTTAATTTCAACAACGAGTCATATATGAAAGATGTAACATACAGTACTCTGTAATACATAATCTCATTATCTAAAACAGTTGATCAAAGTCAGTGAGACAAAGCTCAGAGATTAACTCAGGATTAGATAACTCTTGGTTAAGTATACAGCACATACTGTATACTTCACATAGTCCAGAGTCTGGTGGAAAAAACACAAAAACCTATGCCAAAGAAACATCAACTATTACTAGTTTAAAAATTTCTTTCTACTGTACATACCAACAACTACCAATTAAAGTCTGTTTCAAGAGCTATGACAGTCACCGGAATGCAAAAAAAATTGAGACATGATGTTTTTCAATCTGACTGAGAAGACAACATATGCAACAAATAAAGTCAGAAATATGAGACAGCCCAAGAGAAGTGCTGAAGGCTGATTGCATATCCAAAAAATAAGTTTAAAAAAAGAACAAAACTCAAGTGGGGCATTTATTTCCCTATAGTACAGCAGGTTCTTCTCATGCATATACAGGTGCCTCAGAGTCCGTGCTGGTTGTTACAGATGAACCAGAACTTTTGGCCCTGACCTCACTACCTCCATCCATCGACTCTATAGAGGTGACCAGAGCTTATCTTGAACTATTTCCTTCTTCCTATCATTTCCAGGATGCACTTGACTGCAGTAGGAATTTGTTTTGGAAGATGTCTTGCTCCCTCTGGTGGTTGTCAAGATTCACAAACTACTGTATAGCCTTTTAAAAGAATGTTAGTAATAGTTGATTTACTAATACTTACAGAAAGTTTTTCCACATCACCCTTCAAAACTCGTTCTAAGTAAAGCTGTTTAAGTTCTCGTTCCAACCGTGATGGCAGGCCAGGATACATCGTAGACCCTCCAGAAAGCACAATGTGTTTGTAGAATTCAGATCTAGAAAGGCACAATGGTTATTCATTTGGAGTTTTAGGTTAGGAAAATGGTATCTCAGGGTTACTGTTACTTATGTCAGCCTCGGGGTTGCTGGCAGAATTAAATAAAATTCCACATGTAAATCACAGGGCGGAATATTTGCTGTTATTACTACTGTAAAGTAACGACCCCTCTTTACATATAAAATCTTTTTATAATTTTGATGAAAATACTTCTAAAAGTATATAATACACTTTTTTGTGAATGTAACTGAGACTTCTAATAATGACCAAGATTTACATTACAAACTATTTTATCACATGCTTCCCTAAAGCCACTAAGATGTGGTTGTTTACTATAATTAGCCCTATTCTACTTTAATCCAGAATTCCTGCCTTTTAATTTTTCATTTATCTTTTGTAGTTTTCTCTTTTTTGTTCCTTTGCTTAGAGGCTGTCTGCTGTTATTTTTGGCTAGACTGATGTGTATGCTTCTTATAGCAGTACCCTCTTTTCTGATACAGTACCCTGCTATCTACTGAGAGCAGTACCCTCTATTCTGATATCTATGATATCAGATAATCCAATCTAAAACAGACTGCATATGTAGTAAAAGTAACAGAATCTGAGTGAGGGTCTGAGGAATAATTCTCACAGTAAAGTTTGGGAGCTGATTTGCACCCATTTTGGCCTTTTTCAACTTGGCTTCCAGGTTCTCAATGGCTAAAGCTACTGCAACTCTAACAAAGCATTGCTTTTGTATTTAATTGCCAAAGCAAGCCCAGTGAATGCCACATAAACTAAGCAGTTGAAATACAGATTCATGTGATAAGTACTCATAAGCATTTACATGTACATTTTCAACATGCAGAACACACAAAACAAAATTTGAGTTGTTCTACTTTGCAATGCAAACTCTGTGGAGAAGGTACTGAATCTGACTCCACACTTTAGGTACGTTGAAGCTCTAATCAGCAACAGGCATGTACTTTTTTTTTTTTTTTTTTTTTTCAATACAGAGTCTCACTCTGTTGCCCAGGCTGGAGAGCAGTGGTGTGATCTCGGTTCACTGCAACCTCCGCCTCCCGGGTTCATGCCATTATCCTGCCTCAGCCTGCCGAGTAGCTGGGATTACAGGCATCCGCCACCACACCCAGCTAATTTTTTGTATTTTTAGTAGAGACAGGGTTTCACCATGTTGGCCAGACTGGTCTCGAACTCCTGACCTCGTGATTCGCCGGCCTCAGCCTCCCAAAGTGCTGGGATTACAGGCGTGAGCCACCGCGCCCAGCTGGCATGTACTTTTAAATACAATTTTGCTGTGAATGAACATCAAAGAACAAAATCATCTCCTTAATCCCCATCATGAGAATTTACCATAATTATGAAGGCTAGATTCGATTTCTGATCATCTTCCACCAGGTTTATAGCTTGTTATGAGTCAACTGCTATTTTTATTAATTTCTATTACTATCCTGGCTCCAAAGCCATCCCATCAAAATTAATTAGGTGGCTATTTAACTCAGGGTTACACAAATAAATGCTTGCTGTACAAAATGCTTCTGGGTGAATTCCTCTATAACCTGAGTGTAGAGAAGGGATTTCTAACTATGACTCAAGCTCTAGATGTAATAAGACTATAAATCTTTTTATATGACTGAATAAAAACAAACTTTTGCATGGCCAAAACACTAAGAGCAATAGACAAATGGCAAACAGAGAGGGTATCTGTGAAAGATATCAGAAAGCTAAAAGAAAACTTTTCAAAACTGAAAAAAAAACCAAAAAAACCCCAAAACTCCAACATCTACAAAAAGCCATGAACAATTTGCCAAAAAAAACATTAAAAACGTCCCTTAAGGCCAGGCGTGGTGGCTCACATCTGCAATTCCAGCTACTTGGGAGGCTGAAGCAGGAGAATCACTCCACCCAGGTTGCAGTGAGCTGAGATTGCACCACTGCACTCCAGCCTGGCGACAGAGCGAGACTCTATCTCAAACCGACAAGTCCCTTAAACATACAAAAATATGTTTTACATATATATATATATATTTTTTTTCTTTTTTTAGGAACTTTTTTTTTGTGGCGGTGGGGAGAGACAGGGTCTCACTCTGTCACCCAGGCTGGAGTGCAGTGGCACAATCATGGCTGACTGCAGCCTCTACCTCTCAAGCTCAAGCAATCCTCCCACTTCAGCCTTCTGAGTAGCTAGGACTACGGGAGTACACCACCACCATACCTGGCTAATCTTTTTGAAAAAAAGTTATGTAAAGACAGGATCTCCATATGTTGCCCAGGCTGGTCTTAAACTCCTAGGCTTAAGCAAACCTCCCGCCTCAGCCTTCCAAAGTGCTGCGATTACAGCCAGAAGCCACCACCCCTGGGGCTTGACTTCACTCTTAATGACAGAAATAAAAAGTAAAATTACACTGAAATAATTTCTCACTCATCAGATTGGTGGAAAAGGATAAATGATACAATTGCCAGAGAGGGAAATTTGGCAATATCTAACAAAAATACATGCATTTACATCAAACTAAGAAGTTTCTCTCAGCACTTTGGTAGGCTGAGGTGTGGTGGATCACTTGAGGCCAGGAGTTCGAGACCAGCCTGGTCAATACGGCAAAACCCCATCTCTACTAAAAAATACAAAAAAAAAAAAAAAAAAAAAAAAATTCTGGGCATGGTGGTACATGCCTGTAATCCCAGCTACTTGGAAGGTTGAGGCAGGAGAATCGCTTGAAAACGGGAGACAGAGGTTGCATTGAGCCAAGATTGCACCACTGCACTTCAGCCTGGGTGAGAGAGTGACATTCCGTCTCAAAAAACAACAAACAAATAAACAAACAACAACAAAAGAAGTTTCTGCACAGCAAAGGAAGTTAATCAACAAAGTGAAGATACAACCTATAGAATTCGGGAATACATTTGCAAACCGGACATCTGATAAGTGGCTAATATCTAAAATATGTAAGGAACTCAAATCTCAAATGACTCAATAGCAAGAAAGCAAATAACCCAATTAATAAATGGGCAAAGGACCTGAATAGACATTTCTCAAAAGACATACAAATGGAAAAAATGCTAAGCATCCCTAATCATCAGGGAAATAAATGCAAATTAAACCACAATGAGATATCACTTCACATCTGTTAGAATGGCTATTATCAAAAAGAGGAAAGGTAACAAATACTGGCGAGGATGTGGAGAAAAGGAAACCCTCGTACACTGCTGGTGGGAGTGTGAATTAGTACAGCTATTACGGAAAACAGTATGGAGGTTCCTCAGAAAGTTAAAAATAGAACTACCATATGATCCAGCAATTCCACTACTGGGTGTATCTCCAAAGGATCTGAAATCAGCATGACTATGTAAGAGAGTATCTTTATCCTTAGGAAACACCAACTAGTAAAGAATTGATGCACTTAATCTACCCTCAAATGGTTCAGAAAAAACAGAATGAAAAAGCAAACATGAAGAACATTAGAATTAGTAAAATGGTAAATCCAGATAAAGGATACAGATAAGTTTTCTGCATTTTTCTTGCAACTTTTCCGTAAGTCTGAAATTATTTCAATAAGTTTATAAACTTAGTCATTCTATTTAATTCCATCTATTTCTGATAAATAACTTTAAAACTATTTTTATGATTTTTCTGATAAATAACTTTGAAATCACCATTTCTAATGTACCTGGTATCAATGTCAGCCGCCTGAATTGTGTTAAAAAGCAATTCAGCAACACCAACTCCTTCAACATTGATCAAGTGAGGCTGAAATAAAGCTTCTGGTGCTTCAAATCTCTCTCCCCCAACTTTGATGATACGTCCATCTGGGAGCTAGAAACCAAGAATAATCAGGTACTAATCAGCAAAAGATTAAAATTTCCCAGTGTTCTCTGGAACACTAGTACTTATAAATACATCTGTTCTGTAACCGAAATCATTACCAACAACAATTTTTCCTAAAATATATTTGGGGAAAAAAAGGTAAATTAAATAGATTTAGGTAATTGCTCTTATCATCCCATTCTGTTTTGCTTTTAAAAATGGTATGCCAGGTCGGGTGTGGTGGCCCACGCCTGTAATCCCAGCACTTTGGGAGGTTGAGCTGGGCGGATCACAAGGTCAGGAGATCGAGACCATCCTGGCTAACACAATGAAACCCCGTCTCTACTAAAAATACAAAAAATTAGCCCGGCGTGGTGGCAGGCGCCTATAGTCCCAGCTATTTGGGAGGCTGAGGCAGGAGAATGACGTGAACCCAGGAGGTGAAGCTTGCAGTGAGCCAAGATCGCACCACTGCACTCCAGCAGGGGCAACAGAGCGAGACTCCGTCTCAAAAAAAAAAGGTATGCCACGCCCCCAAATATCAGGAATTTCTTGGAGAAATCACTGATGCATGAGTGCATGACGTCTGCAGCAAAGCAGAAACAAGTATCACTGACCAACCATTGTATTTTGATTATTGCTGGTATGTGTTACTACAGTTTTATAATTTTAACATATTTGTGATTTTATGGATATTTCTGCTATGTAGAATAGACATGTTAAACATTGATTGACTGATTGACTGAGACGGAGTTTCGCTCTTGTCACCCAGGCTGGAGTACAATGGCGCGATCTCGGCTCACTGCAACCTCTGTCTCCTAGGTTCAAGCAATTCTCCTGCCTCATCCTCCTGAGTAGCTGGGATTACAGGCACGTGCCACCACGCCAGCATATTTTTGTATTTTTAGTAAAGACAGGGTTTCATCATGTTGACCAGGCTGGTATTGAACTCCTGGCCTCAGGTGATCTGCCCACCTGGACCTCCCAAAGTGTTGGGATTACAAGCATGAACCACTGCACCTAGCCACATTAAACATTTTAAATAATTTTATTTCATCAAATAATTACTCTGTGAAACTATTATTTTGCCATCAAAATACTTTATAACATGTGTGCCACTTCTATCAAATCATTTAATCCAAAAAACGTTTTATGATCAAAGAAGTTTACAGAACACTGATCTAGACTATTTTTATTAGGCAATTCTGTTGTATCATACTAGGTCCTAATACATTTTAAATAACTGATAAACATAATTTCAATTTAAGCAAATAAGATTTAAACAAATCAGGTATCATATTATGACTTTGTACAAAAAAATCTTGTCAGTCACACATCATGTTCATATTTAATTAAATGAGAAGTGTTAAGTAGAAACTTCCTCTCATAACACCTCACAATTCACTGGATTGTCCTAAGTAATAAGCACGCCCATGTATGCTGGCATTTGACATGTTTCCATATGAGATATCAGAATTAATTTTACATTAACAAGTCTAACAGTACATTTATAATATAATTTTTTTTTTTGAGACAGAGTCTCGCTCTGTTGCCCAGGTTGGAGTGTAGTGGCTTGATCTTGGCTCAGTGCAACCTCTGCTTACTGGGTTCAAATGATTCTCATACCTCAGCCACCCAAGTAGCTGAGATTACAGGCATGTGCCACCACGCCTGGCTAATTTTTGTATTTTTAGTAGAGACAGAGTTTCTACATGTTAGCCGGGCTGGTCTCGAGCTCCTGGCCTCAAGTGATCTGCCCGGCTTGGCCTCCCAAAAGTGCTAGGATTACAGGCATGAGCCACCATGCCTGGCCCTACAGTACATAAATATATTTTTTGAGACAGGGTCTTGCTGTGTCCAGGCTAGAGGGCAGTGGTGTGATCATGGCTCACTGCAGCCTCAATCTCCCAGATTCAAGTGATTCTCCCACCTCAGCCTCCCAAGTAGCTGGCAGTACAGATGCACACTACTATGTCTGTCTAATTTTATTTTTTTGTAGAGATGGGGTCTTGCTTTGTTACTCAGGCTGGTCTTGAACTCCTAGGCTCAAATGATCCTCCCATCTTGGCCTCCCAACGTGCTGGGATTACGGGGAAAAGCCACCGCGCCTGGTCAATTACAATGATTGTTTAGATTCCAGCTTTGGTCCCAGCTAACTAGGAGGCTGAGGTGGGAGGATCACCTATCCCTGGGAGATTGAGACTGAAGTGAGCCGAGATCATGCAGCCTGAGCAACAGAGTGAGGAAACCCTGTCTCAAAAGAGAAAGAGAAAAAAAAAAAGGTTACCAAAACTTTATACCCTTAAAAAAACCACCTCCACCTTCAGGTGCGTTCACATGAAATCACTCAAAATATCTGGAAAAACTTCACACAGCAGATCTTATTAGCAAAACCTCCTTCCTTAAGCACTTGAAGCCTGATAGTGTGGCTTCTCTCCATTCTCTGGCTGCTGGCCAGCATGGGGTCAAGTTTTCTAACCATCTTAATGAACTGTTAAACTGCAGGCATCCCATTTCTTTGCATCAAATATTATCCTGTTCTGTATTTGTCCACCCATGTCCCTCTTCACTTATTCATCAGCTTATTACTTTATACTTGTGTATATGTGTGTGTGTGTGTGTGTATATATATATCAAATATATATATACGGATTTTGTTTTGTTTTTGAGACACGGTCTCGCTCCTTCACCCAGGCTGGAGTGCAGTGGTGCAATCCTAGCTCTCTGCCTCAAAACTTGAGCCTTGAACTCCTGGGCTCAAGCAATCTTCCCACCTCAGCCTCTCAGCTAGCTAGGACTACAGGCATGTGCCACTACGCCTTGGCAAATTTTTGTATTTTTTTGCAGAGACAGGGTCTCATTATATTGCCCAGGCTGGCTATGAACTCCTGGCCTCAAGTGATCCTCCTATCTCAGCCTCCCAAAGTGCTGGGATTACAGGTATGAGCCACTACACCCAGCCTATTTGTATATATGTTTGTAGCCTACCTCAAATTCTTTGAGAAAAGAGAGATGGAAGAAATAAAACATGTTTTACATTCCTAGTTTGCTTATCTTTTGCCCTGTGCCAGCCACTTTCTTCCAAAATAGTCAGGTAGATGGAAAATTGGACAACTAGAGAAACTCAAGAAGACTTCAGGAAGGAATCTCCAGAGCAAATCTGGAGATGATTAAGTTACAAAATGGGTTTACTCCTAGAAGAAAACCTAGCCGATACCATTCAGGACATAGGCATGGGCAAAGACTTCATGACTAAAACACCAAAAGCAATTGCAACAAAAGCCAAAATTGACAAATGGGATCTAATTAAACTAAAGAGCTTCTTGCACAGCAAAAGAAACTATCATCAGAGTGAACAGGCAACCTACAGAATGGGAAAAAATTTTTGCAATCCATCTGACAAAGGCTTAATAACCAGAATCTACAAGGAACTTAAACAAATTTACAAGAAAAAGACAAATAACCCCATTAAAAAGTGGGCAAAGGATATGAACAGACACTTTTCAAAAGAAGACATTTATGTGGCCAATAAACATATGAAAAAAAGCTCATCATCGCTGGTCATTAGAGAAATACAAATCAAAACCACAAAATCTCATGCCAGTTAGAATGGCGATCCTTAAAAAGTCAGGAAACAACAGATGCTGGAGAGGATATGGAGAAATAGGAATGCTTTTACACTGTTGGTGGGAGTGTAAATTAGTTCAACCATTGTGGAAGACAATGTGGTGATTCCTCAAGGATCTAGAACTAGAAATACCATTTGACCCAGCGATCCCATTACTGGGAATATACCCAAAGGACTATAAATCACGCTACTATAAAGACACATGCACACGGTATGTTTATTGCAGCACTATTCACAATAGCAAAGACTTGGAACCAACCCAAATGCCCATCAATGTTAGACTGGATTAAAAAAATGTGGCACATATACACCATGGAATACTATGCAGCCATAAAAAAATGAATGAGTTCATGTCCTTTACAGGGGCATGGGTGAAGCTGGAAACCATCATTCTCAGCAAATTAACACAGGAACAGAAAACCAAACACCAAATGTTCTCACTCATAAGTGGGAGTTGACAATGAGAACATATGGGCCCAGGGAGGGGAACATCACACATGCGGCCTGTTGGGTGGGGGGCGGCAAGGGGAGGGAGGTATAGCATTAGGAGAAATATCTAATGCAGATGACAGGTTGATGGGTGCAGCAAACCACCATGGCACATGTATACCTATGTAACAAACCTGCATTTTCTGCACACGTATCCCAGAACTTAAAGTATAATAAAAAATAAATTTAAAAAATTTTTAAATGGCTTTACTGAATATTTGGATCACTATCTTAACAACTTTTTTTTTTTTTCCCAACATGGAGTCTTGCTCTGTCACCCAGGCTGAAGTGCAGTGGCACGATCTCAGCCCACTGCAACCTCCGCCTCCTGGGTTGAAGCAATTCTCCTGCCTCAGCCTCCTGAGTAGCTGAGACTACAGGTGCCCACCACCTTGCCCAGCTAATTTTTTGTATTTTTAGTAAAGATGGGTTTCACCATGTTGGCCAGGCTGGTCTCCAACTCCTGACCTCAGGTGATCCGCCCGCCTCGGCCTCCCAAAGTGCTGGGATTACAGGCGTGAGCCACCGCGCCCGGCCAACAACAAATTTTTTATAATTACTTTAAAAATGACTATTTTGCACATATTTGTGAATATGTAGAGCTAGTATGCATCATACGGTTTTAAAATACTTGCCTTTATTGCCTATTACTGTTTCATTTTAGTAATAGCTAGATCAAAGATGAGACCTGGAAGTACTTTATACTCAGATGAATTTAATAGGCTTAAGATGGTAATTCATTAAAAATTCAAGTAGGATCAACTCCTCTGGTGTTATAAACTATAACCAGGTCCTAAATCTCATTAGTTACAATTCCAAGTTAACATTTAACACCTCATAAAAAAATATTAAGTCAGGAAAGGCTGCCACCTACTGAATTAGTAAAGCAATGCTCTAGAATGACCATTTCCAAAGTATGTTTCTTAGACCACTAATCCCATGAAATTCTGAAAAGTCCTAGAGCATAAGTCTGAGAAACACGCATACTATATTAATTGTGCATATATTAGCATACCAAAGGCACTGAGTTCTACAGTGAAGTGAAATCAACTCTTTCCCAAACTTATCTGACAATGTAATCCTTTTTAATTTTTGTGAAATGCTTATTAACATCTCAGGGAAATAAAGTTCTGCAAAACATATGTTGAGAAATGCTATGCCAAATAACATCTCGCATCTAATTATATCTCAAAATAACATCTTGCATCTAATTATATCCTAGTATAGAGAGTAATTTATGATTCTTGCCTTAATTTGCATTATATGGTGCCCTAAAATAATTAAATAGAAACTTAATGTAGAGACATTAAAAGTCACACATATACATATTACAACAACCCAAGACAAAAATACTGATTCTAAGAAAACCTCCTTAAGCTGACACCAATAATCATGGCTGTCCACTTTAAAACACATATATATTATATACCGGAAACACTTACTGTATAAGATTCAACTAATACTGTGGTTTCTAAGGCCAGTTTCTGCTCTTGCTCAATATTATATCCCACGTAACACAGTTTTTCTTTAATCATGCGAACTGTTTCAAAATCAGCAGAGTGGTTGAAGGCGTATCCTCGCAACAGAAGTAGCTGGTACAAAACAATAGCAATAAGTTCATAATACATCTGAATGAGTTCTACTCTGCAAAAGCTATTAATGCTCATTAAATATGTCACATCAATAACAAACAGAATGGGCAGTGGATCCTCAGCTCTTACTATTTCAGAAGTAGGATTTTACCCGCCATAAAAGGATTTATATTTCAGTTTCAGAGAGGGTAAAAGAATTAACAATTCATAAATAAGTCAGTAAAATGACTAGAAAAGTCAGTTTTTGAAAAGCACTGCATGAGTACTAATGTTTTGATAGTTTTGATAAATAATCAAAAGTATATTAATGAATAAATATTATTTTAGTACTGGACTCCTGTAGCTTGCAGTTTGTTCAAACGATTAATGCCATATTTATGAAATGCCCCCAAGTCTTTAAAAGTTTTATCTTTAGCTTCTAGTACGGTGTCTGGCACATATTAGGACAATAGCATTTGTTTAACAAATGATAAGGGAATTATTGGGATACTCAAAGGTATAATCTCCATTGTTACATTTCTTAAATGCTAGAAAATACTATCATTTTTTTAAAAACCCACTGAGAGAAAAAAACATTACTAGACTTTACAAATAAAAAAAAAATCCTCTAATATTTGAGTCTGTGTTCTAAAGACAACCCCAGAAATTCTGTTGGTTACGCTTTGAATTTTGGCCTAAAATGAGAGTATTATAATTCTCATTAATTTAATCTCCCCTCATGAGGAGGATTACTTTAAATGAGACTGAAGGAACCCAATGTCAAGGTAAAGACAGTGCAACCCAATTTAATGCAGAGACAGGGTTTCTTAACAGCAGTACCACTGACAGACTATACATTGTTTGTTGTGCAGCCAGCCCTATTCATTATAGAATGTTCAGTAGCATTCCTGCCCAGCTCAGACAACCAAAAATGTGTCCAGAAATTGCTAATATGCCCCAGAGGACAGCACTGTCCCTTGGTGAGAACCACTGTCCTGGAGAGGATAGACTGATTATAGAATTGCGGTATAAACAATTTTCTAAATTTTATTTTAATATTAAAAATGATATATGTTAGCAAGTAGACGCCTTATGTATTTTCTCCAGTAATGTTTTAAAGAAAATTATAACTAGTTATATTCAGAAGTAAACTAAAATAGTAAATATTAAAAACTGGATCTATTCCATGAAAACTACTAAATATAAGTCTGGCGTATTTGGGCTGTTTTCCTCAAATATCATTAATTTGCTATCACTGTATTTTGTAGGAAAGGACAAGAGCAGACAACCCAACCAAGATTATGGCTTAAAACATACCTGCTCAAAGAAAGGTTTTATGGCAGAAAAGGCTGCCTGAGCTGTCCAAGAAAGTTTCAAGTTAGGGGTCTCTTCTATCCTTGAAATATTTGTCTACTCATTCCTCAGGAATAACAAATATAATTATGTAATGATATCATGTACTCTCATTAGTATACAGAGATCATGTGTGTACACTTCTTTTCTTGTTTTTAATGTATCTTTTTCTTTTTTTCATGTGTATAAATCTTATATGAATTTTTATATAAATAAGGGAAGTAACTGGATAATTTCTCTAGTGGTACAGATTTGCTGGAATCCTAAAACGATAGATTCAATTCTGTGTTAAGGTGGTAAACAAATTACAAAATTTAATTTCCATGATATTTTCCTTTCACTTACCTTGATAAGATATCTAGTTATATCTCTCCCAGCAATATCCAGTCTCCTGGTAAGATGAGGGAGAGAAAAGCCTTCATATACTGGGCAAATGTGAGTGACACCATCTCCAGAGTCTACCACTACACCAGTCAACAAACCTGCATAAAAGCCAGGGGGATTTAAATAAAAAGTCAAATCAGAAAAACCAAAGCCAGCAGAGTTCCAAATACAGTAGGGAAGCCAAAATAGAAACGTAACCAACTAGAAGCCAGAATTTATTATTTACTTATTTTGCAGTTTGTTTCTAATGCATAAGTATTAAAGCGAGTGTTCTCTTTTCAGACTTTTAGTCTACTATTATGTGCTGCCCAAGGAGATGAGAAGAAACAGACCCTGAGACTGAGGACTGAAAAACAGGATTTTTTTTTTCTGAGACAGGTTCTGCCTCTGTCACCCAGGCTGGAGGAGTACAGTGGCTCAATCTAGGCTCACTGCAATCTTCATTTCCTGGGTTCAAGTCATACCTCCCACCTTAGCCTCCTGAGTAGCTGGGACTACAGGCATGCGCCACCATGCCTGGCTAATTTTTGTAATTTTTTTGTAGAGACAGGGTTTCGCCATGTTGCCCAAGCTGGTCTCGAACTCCTGGCCTCAAGCGATCTGTCCGCTTTGGCCTCTCAAACTCTTGGGGTTACAGGTGTAAGCCACCACACCCAGCAGAACATGTTCTTAAAGCTCTGTACAATTCTTTATTTTTTTCAACTTAGATAGTTTTGAATATACTACAAATAACATATACTGTGTGTTCTGGAAAAATGCCTATTGATACTAGACAGCTAGAAATCTAAGAAAAATTAAACGTGGCTAGCCAAAGCATCACTTTGATTATTCACTGGAAACCTTATAATAAAAGGCAATGTCAGTTAAACCTCATAATAAAAGAACAGCAAAGAAGCTGCTTTGTTTCCCATGTTTCCTCAACCTCCTGGGCTCAAGTGATCATCTTACCTCAGCCTCTCAAGTGGCTGGGACTATAGGCGTGTGCAACCATACCCAGCTAATTTTACTTTTTATAGAGATAGGGATCTCATATGTTGCCTAGGCTGGTCTCAAACTCTGGAGATACAGCAATTTGACTGCCTTGGCTTCTCAAAGTGCTGGGATTACAGCCATGAGCCACCATACCTGGTCAAAAAAACTTTTTTTATTATTTTTATTTATATATATTTTTTGAGACAGAGTCTCACTCTGTCGCCCAGGCTGGAGTGCAATGGCACAATCTCGGCTCACTGCAACCTCTGCCTCCTGGGTTCAAGCAATTCTCCTGCCTCAGCCTCCCAAGTAGCTGGGATTACAGGCACACACCACCACGTCAGCTAATTTTTTGTATTTTTTTTTTAGTAGAGACGGGGTTTCACCGTGTTAGTCAGGATGGTCTCGCTCTCCTGACCTCGCGATCCACCCACCTTGGCCTCCCAAAGTGCTGGGATTACAGGTGTGAGCCACCACACCCGGCCTAAAACTACCTCCTTTTTAAGTGGATATAATTTGTCCTTCCTTGATGCAATAAGCCTCATAAAACTCATATATAGCCCTTGAATGTTGTACTCTTTTAAAAAGAAGAGGCTTTCCATTGCAAAAAGAAAAAAAAAAGAGGAATTCACACCATCATCAATTCAAAAATACTCCCAGTAACACTGACTAATGCAAGAATTTACATTTTATTTCCCAAAGAGCCCTCCCTACTCACCTCACCTTATTTTCTACCACTTCCATCAGGTCACATACTGGCCTTTCTCCAAACACACCTGACCCATTTCCAGTGCCACACTCTTTTCCCACTGGATTATCCCCTTAAGTGCCTAAAAGACTCCTTGGCACATATCTGACAGGCCCAGACATTCTCAGTAAGTTCCTGTTGAATTTATAAGACCATTAAAAAAAAAAAAAAAAAAAAGAGCTCTCCCAACATGGCCAATATTTTATTTCCAATAAAGAGGGAGGCAGTTGCTAATGGCAATATCAAGAGAATATATAAGTAGTCCCCTCCATTAAACCCACCTCAAAAGTTAGAAATGCACTCCCAAATGTTTACCTTTTCCTTTTTAATCTACTATATATTTGACAGGCATGATTTTATGCTACCTTTTTGAATCTCTGCGTACTTTTTTTAACTCAAGCCAATTCTGGGGACAAATTCCATGCATAAAAAATTAAAATAGCTATGCCAGGCACGGTGACTCATGCCTGTAATCCCAGCACTTCAGGAGGCTGAGGTGGGCGGATTACCTGAGGTCGGGAGTTTGAGAACAGCCTGACCAATATGGAGAAACCCCATATCTACTAAAAATACAAAATTACCCGGGTGTGGTGGCACATGTCTGTAATCCCAACTGCTCGGGAGGCTGAGGCAGGAAAATCACTTGAACCTAGGAGGTGGAGGTTGTGGTAAGCCAAGATTGCACTATTGCACTCCAGCCTGGGCAACAAAAGCAAAAATCTGTCTCAAAAAAAAAAAAAAAAAGAAAAAAATTAAAATAGCTTAAAAGAGAGAATATTCTATTTTTTAAAAAATAAGTCTTTAAGACTTTTTTTTACCTTAAATACATATTTAGCAAATAAAAATGTATATAAAATCTTATTTCACAAATTTTAAAAACTGTGAAAATATTTCAAAGTGTGGTATATAAATAATGTAGTTTTCTGGGGCTTATAACTCATTGAGAAACCAAATTCTCTGACATAAAACGTACATAATAAATGTCTGATGAAGTGATTTTTCTAACAGTTAAGCTTCACCTACCTTGAGCGTACAAAGTCAGAACTGCCTGGATGGCTACATACACACCAGAAAACTGGTAAGTTTCAAACATTACCTGTAAATGCAGACAGAAAGAAAAAAACTGGTATTCAGAAAATTACATAATAAACAAATGCTTTCTTCATGGTCACAGAGTGAATTAATTGCCCAAAATAGAATCAAATGGACCTGAAATAGTCTTCCATTTTCATCAGCTCCTCTTATTTCCTTTTAAAGTCCTGCTGCCACAGAGCTCCAAGTCTGAAGACAGATTTCTGGATACATACTAAGTCCCCAAGCATTTCGTAAGCGTGACAAAGCAAAGATTTCTTAGTGTATTAGTTAATGACTAATTAGTGTGAAAGCTCTCTGTATTGAACAAGACCTTCTTAATTGATGTCCCTTAAGGGAAATTCTTTTTTTTTTTTTTTTTTTTTTTGAGATGAAGTCTCACTCTGTTGCCCAAGCTGGAATGCAGTGGTGCAATCTTGGCTCACTGCAACCTCCACCTCCAGGGTTCAACTGATTCTCCTGCCTCAGCCTCCTGAGTAGCTGGAACTACAGGCACGCACCACCACGCGTGGCTAATTTTTGTATTTTTAGTACAGACAGGGTTTCACTATGTTGGCCAGGCTGGTCTCAAACTCCTGACCTCGTGATCCACCCACCTTGGCCTCCCAAAGTGCTGGGATTACAGGTGTCAGCCACCGCATCCAGCCAGGGAAATATCTTTTTTTCTTTTTTGAGATGGAGTCTTGCTCTGTCTCCCAGGCTGGAGTGCAGTGGTGCCATCTCGGCTCACTGCAACCTCCGCCTCCCTGGTTCACGCCATTCTCCTGCCTCAGCCTCCCGAGTAGCTGGGACTACAGGCGTACACCACCACACCCGGCTAAATTTTTGTATTTTTAGTAGAGACGGGGTTTCATTATGTTAGCCAGGATGGTCTCGATCTCCTGACCTCATGATCCGCTTGCCTCGGCCTCCCAAAGTGCTGGGATTACAGGCGTGAGCCACCACACCCGGCCGGGAAATATCTTTTAATTCAAAGACAAAATATAGAAATTGCTTTACAGAGCCTCGTACCCCCTCCCTCAATCTAGGCCAAGAGTGTAGCTCTGTCTACCCTGAGCAGCTTAAAAATTAAAAGAAAGAAAGAAAGAAAAAAAAAACCCAGTAAAATGGCATGGCAAAGACAAAAATCAATGGTTAATTCCTGATTGCTGGAAGATACAAAAATGGCTTAGCTGCTGAGCCCAGTCCCTACTTGAATCAAGACTGTAATTACAACCTCCAAATGAACTATCCTGGAAGGAGGAGTTGTTTCCTTTGTGCCCTCACTGGTCACACACATGTTCATTCTCTGTAGCCCAGGTCAGCTGGGAACATCCTGCATGATTTTTTTTTGGTGATCTAGACTGAGTACGCCTTGACTGGTAGGGTTGTCTATCACTCTGAATATCTAAATATTTAGAAATTTTACAACTGACCACAATGAAAATTACACAGAATTTAAATTCTACAACTCTGAAACACATACTCATCAATTAAGCAATTAAGATAGTCTGAATAGTATTTTATTCCATCATCCTTTATTCCACCTCCACAGGGATGAAAATGGAAAAATGATCATATATATGCACATAGCAATGTGAAAGCATGTTAATGAGATTAAGGTAGGACACTATCAGTCACAGACATATTTGTAGTCATAAACAAATAAGAATATTAAAATATAAGCCATAAGAAATCATATGGATTCTTTAAAACGATGATCTTAGATTTTCAAAACACTTAATACAAAAATTGAGTTTTAATACAGGCTTTAAAAATACTGTCTAACAACATTTTCTTCTAAACCCTTTCAAAAATTTCTATCAAAATATTTAAACATATTCATAAACAAAATATGTACATTAAATAGTAACTGGAAAGCTACAGAAGTTATTAAATTTCTACTTCATATATACAAAAATAGAAGAACCTTGAAAAATTACTTATTTAAACTATGAGGATCATAGCTCTCTTGCTCTCTCTTTCCTCTGTAACTGCTTATTTCATTATTTCATTAGCTTTTTTTTTTCTTTTTCTTTTTTCGAGACAGAGTCTCACTCTGTCGCTCAGGCTGGAGTGCAGTGGGGTAATCTCAGCTCACTGCAACCTCCACCTCCTGGGTTCAAGCAATTCTCCTGCCTCAGCCTCCTGCGTAGCTGAGGGGTACAGGCGTGCACCACTATGCCCAGCTAATTTTGTGTTTTTAGTAGAAACGGAGTTTTGCCATGTTGGCCAGGCTGGTCTCCAATTCCTAGTCTCAAGTGATCCACCCGCCTTGGCCTCCCAAAGTGCTGGGAGCCACCTAGCCCAGCCTCATTA
Source organism: Pongo abelii (assembly GCF_028885655.2). Lineage (NCBI taxonomy): Eukaryota > Metazoa > Chordata > Mammalia > Primates > Hominidae > Pongo > Pongo abelii. The sequence goes on from NC_071997.2 coordinate 67,120,670, forward strand.
GCGTTTTCAATCTCCTGCTGGCTCCTCCTATCTCTCTGGTCCTTGACCTTTTCACCACTGTCCACCCTCTCTTCTTTGTTGAACCATATCATTTACAGCCCTACCTTCAAAATAGACCTATAATCTGGTAATTTCTCACTATCTCTACTACTACTACTTCAATCCTAACCATCATTATCTTTTGCTTAAATGACTGAAAAAGTCTCCAACTCCTCTATCTTTGCCTCCTTGTGGGATACTCACAACAGAGAAATCTAAATCTGAGCATCTCCCTTTCCTGTAACAGCCCCATATTTTACCCAGAGTAAAAGCCCAATTCCCTTTTTTTTTTTTGAGACTGAGTCTCACCCTGTTGCCCAGGCTGCAATGCAGTGGTGTGATCTCGGCTCACTGCAACCTCCACCTCCTGGGTTCAAGCGATTCTCCTACCCCAGCCTCCCAAGTAGCTGGGATTACAGGCACGCGCCACTACGCCCAGCTAATTTTTGTATTTTTAGTAGAGATGGGGTTTCACTATGTCGGTCAGGCTGGTCTCGAACTCTTGACCTCGTGATCCGCCCGCCTCGGCCTCCCAAAGTGCTGGGATTACAGGCGTGAGCCACCACATCCAGTCGCCCAATTCCTAATTAGAGCCTACAAGGCACCAATATTACTTATTCGACCTCATCTTCTGCTGCTCTCTCCTCAACCACACTGGCTTCCTTGCTTATTCTTTAATATACCAGGCTTGTTCCTAACTGAAGACCTTTACACTGGCTACTCCCTTTATCTGGAATACCATTCTCCTATATATCCTGGCTAACTCACTTACCCTGTCTGTTTAAACATCACCTTCTCACAACCTATGTACAATTACAACCTCCCACTCCCCATTAACCTGATTTATTTTGCCTTTAGCATCTACAGCTGACCCTTGAATAACAAGTTTGAACCACACAGGTCCACTTATACACGATTTTTGTCAATAAATCTTTCCTGCCTCCCCTTCCACCTCTTCTGTCTGTGCCACCCGAGACAGCAAGACCAACCCCTCCTCTTCTTCGTCAGCGTGAAGACAATGAGGATGAAGATCTTTACGATGACCCACATCCATTTAAGGTATAGTAAATGTATTTTCTCTTATGATTTTTTTTTTTTTTTTTCAGATGGAGTCTCGCTCTGTTGCCCAGGCTGGAGTGCAGTGGCGCGATCTCCACTCACTGCAAGCTCCGCCTCACAGGTTCACGCCATTCTCCTGCCTCAGCCTCCTGAGTAGCTGGGACTACAGGCTCCCGCCACCATGCCCGGCTAATTTTTTGTATTTTTAGTAGAGACGGGGTTTCACTGTGTTAGCCAGGATGGTCTCGATCTCCTGACCTCGTGATCCGCCCGCCTCCGCCTCCCAAAGTGCTGAGATTACAGGCATGAGCCATCGCGCCCGGCCATGATTTTCTTAACAGCATTTCCTCTAGCTTACTTTATTGTAAGAATATAGTATATAATACATATTATGTTATTGGTAAGGCTTCTTCTGGTCAACAGTAGGCTATTAGAAGTTAAGTATTTTGGGGGGCAGTTAAGTTTGCACGTGAGTAGGGAGGGTTGGTGCCCCTAACCCCTGCATTGCTCTTGGGTCAACTGGATTGCTCACCTTCTAACAAACCATTTAATTAACTCTGTAACTGCTTATTGTATTACCCTTTTCAATCTCCTTCTGCTGGCTCCTCCATAAAAACTTAATTAACTTAATTAACTCACTAAATTAAAAACCTAATTTTTTTGGTCTGTTTTTCCCTGTTAGAATATATACACTCCATGGCAGTAGGATTTTTTGTTTACTGATCTATCCTACTTCCCTACTTAGAATGACTAGCATATAGTAGATACTTAATAAGATCTGAAGGAAAACAATTATTTTTATTCTCTTTATCCATAGCAACAGTAAGAAAATTTTTGATTTAACATAATATCACAGAAATACACATATGCATATCCTGCATAAAAACTCACCTCTACAATCTTCTCTCTGTTTTTGGTTGGGTTCATAGGAGGTTCTGTGAGTAAGATTTTACAATTTCTGGTATCTATATTAAGTTTCTCTGGTCCAAATGTGTAGTCCCACAGGTGTTTCATGTCATCCCAATTTCGTACTATGCCATTTTCCATAGGGTAGTTAACTTCTAACATTGATCGTAATTCACTTGCCTCATCACCAACCATAAGATCCTAGAAAATTATGTCAAAGCTGTAGATCAAAGTCTTGCATAATATTTAAGAAAACTTGGGAATAATTAATTTTAATCTTTCTGACACTTGCAAAATAAATTTTTATTCCACAAGTTAGAAAATCTTTTCTATCAAGAACAATGTCTTAGAAAGTTTAATCATGGATAATAAATTTTTACATACAATGTGGTTTAAATCAATAAATTGACCTTACCTTTAACACAAATGTTTCCAAAAGAAGAGCATTAGCACAAATAAACCCCACATTTTCATATTTTGGAGGGTTTTGTATGAGGTTTCATCTGTTTCTTTTGCTCAATTGTTCAAAAAATAAGGCCTGTGATATGTGAAATAGCACATCAGGGGGGAAAAAAACTTGTAGAAAAATGCTCAATGCATGCAGCACATTTCTTTGCACTAAATATCAAAATGATAAATGTAAGTATTATAAAGCATAATGAAAGAAGCAAAAAATAAAATGATTCTTTATTACTCTATAATAATGCATACATACACCAACTAACTTATAAATAGCACAAACTTCTATCTACATATGCCTGAATAAGAATTTAAACTGTTTCTACATACGCCTCACCAAGGTGAATGAGGATTTGTAGAGTTATAAAAAATTAAGATATAGGCAAATAACCCATCCTTTAACACTGTCTCCTGAGCAACATTTTCAATCTTAAAGTATATTGGAAAACTACACCATCACACATGAAGCATAATACTCACAAGTCTTGTCTCCAATGAGAGCATACTTAAGATGACCCACATTTGATAGTCACATTTTGTATATATAATAAGTAAGGATGTCCTAGCATTTAGACTTATTTTTAGAAAACAGCTAGTCAAGATGTTAAATAATATTAATTTCTACATATGTTGATAAATTCAATTAAAAAAACTAGTATCAGAAGTAGATATTTGCTACAATACGTTAAGTTTTAATTATGGAGAGACAAAAAAAACAGAAGCAACAAAATTAACACGAAATTATTTTTTTGAGACTGAGTCTTGCTCTACTGCCCAGGCGAGAGTGCAGTGGCGTGATCTCAGCTCACTACAACCTCCGCCTCCCAGGTTCAAGCGATTCTCCTGCCTCAGCCTCCTGAGTAGCCGGGATTACAGGCACCTGCCACCACGCCCGGCTAATTTTTGTATTTTTAGCAGAGATGGGGTTTCACCATGTTGGCCAAGCTGGTCTCAAACTCCTGACCTCAAGTGATTCACCCATCTCGGCCTCCCAAAGTGTTGGGATTACAAGCAGGAGCCACCGCACCTGGCCAACATGAGATGTTTTAAAACGAAGGCTTAAAAATATATGAGTTTTAAATTAAAAAAGAAAAAGAAAATATCAGAGATGAAACCAAGATGAGGACTCTAACAAAAAAACAAACAGCTTTCTAGAAAATCCACTAAAAGCAACATCAAAAAGTATAACAAAGTTAAAAACAGATGCTAGAAATGTTCAGTAAAAATTTCTGTTGCAATTTCTTACGAAGCTCATTTACCATAACTAACTTATTACTCAAATTTCTGAAATATTAAATGTTTAGACTCCTTTTTTTTTGAGATGGGGTCTCACTCTGTCACCCAAGCTGGAGTGCAGTGGTGCCATTATGGCTTACCACAACCTCAACCTCCCCAGGCTCAGGTGATCCTCCCACCTCAGCCTCCCGAGTAGCTGGGACTACAGGCTACATGCCCAGCTAATTCTTGTATTTTTAGTAGAGACAGGGTTTCATCATGTTGCCCAGGCTGGTCTTGAACTCCTGGGCTCAAGGGATCTGCCCACCTCAGCCTCCCAAAGTGCTAGGATTATAGGCATGAGTCACCACACCCAACCGTTTAGATTCTTCTATGAGGAATACGCAAAACTAAAAATCTGTATTTGTGAATTCTAGTTAATAACATGCACACATTGAACTACTCAGGGAGAAGTATACTGGTATCTGCAACTTACTTTGAAATCCATCAAAAAACAAGATGCACTGATGAATGAATAGATGAACAGATATGTAATAAATCAGTATGATATATATTAATGTCAGAATCTAGGTGATGGATATACAAGTTTCATTGTAAAATCATTTCAATATTGCTACATTTTCTTAATACTGCTTAATAAAATGTTAGGGGGGAAATCTATACCTGTAATTATATATACTATTTTTGTTACTAACTTTCCTCTACGTCTTTTTTTGTGTTGTACAAGATAACAGATTAGATAATTAGATAATATAATCAGTATTATTTCAACCAATTTGAAATAAGTCTGATCTGATTTCAACAGAAATTTACTTTTTATTTAATGTACGAATAGGGGCTTACATTTACATGACCCAATGCCAACTCTAAATAAATGCCTCATGTATCTACTTCTAGGACCACACATACTACAAAGGATTAACTGAAAGAAATGTTTGGAATTGAGGATCCTTACCTTCCTCAGAACAAACAGGACATTTAAAATGGAGTATTCACTTATTTAAGAAGCACAAAGTTTGACTATTCAAGCTATCCAATTAAAAAATTTTCATATCTAAAATTTTAATCAAAAAATCCTACTAAGTGTTATATAACTTGCTTTCATCACTCAGAACCAAGTTATAAGTGATCAGATCAGACCTTAGGTTTTAACCACCTGCCCCACCACTGAACATCACCTATCTGAAACAATGAAAAAAATCACAGTAACTGAGATGCTGTTTCAAAGGTATTTATAATTCATGAAAAGTGGGTAGTAGGGATTATATTTGCCAAGAATCATTTTGAACAATGTCACCTCAAATTAGAATACAGAGTAAACTCAAGTTCAAAAGCACAATTAAATTCCTAGAAGAAAATTCCACTGAAAACATTTGTTTGTTTGTTCAATTAACTAATAGAGGCAGGGTTTTGCTCTGTCACCCAGGCTGGAGTGCAGTGGCCCTGTCATCACCCACTGCAGCCTCAAGCTTCTGGGCTCAAGCAATACTCCTGCCTTAACCTCCCAAGTAGCTTGGGAGGCACATATCACTATGCCTGGTTACTTTTTAAAAAACTTTCTGTAGAGACAGGGTCTTGCCATGTTGCCCAGACTGGTCTTGAACTCCTGGGCTCAAGCTACCCTCCCACCTCGTCCTGCCAAAGTGCTGGAATTACAGGCATGAACCACCTCACTCGGTCAAAAACTTCTGTTAAAATGAGCCTACACTGTTCTCTACAAGCACACTCTTTCCTTTTCTTTTCTTTTGAGATGGAGTCTCACTTTTGCCCAGGCTGGAGCGCAGTAGCATGTTCTTGGCTCACTGCAACCTCTGCCTCCCGGGTTCAAGCGATTCTCCTGCCTCAGTCTCCTGAGTAGCTGGAATTACAGGCACACACCACCACATCTGGCTAATTTTTGTATTTTTAGTAGAGATGGGGCTTCACCATGTTCATCAGGCTGGTTTTGAACTCGTGACCTCGTGACCTTGTGATCCACCCACCTGGGCCTCCCAAAGTGCTGAGATTACAGGCACAAGCCACCGTGCCCAGCAAGCACACCCTTTTCTTAATCTCATTAGAATATTAACACAAATGTATGATCTTTTATTTAGGATAAATTTCGTCTTTTAAATGTTTTTGTTTATTCAAAAGAAAACTTCACAAAGTTACTATTACTAGTTAAAATATATGTTAGAAGTGCCTGATTTTTGTCAGAGATTCTTACAAACAATATTAAAAACAAACTTGAAAAGTATCTACTACAGAAGCACTTAGACTATCACAGAAAAATACAATGAAAGAGTTAAATGTCTGAGATAAGCCCAGCAAGCTTATAGTTGTAAAGAAAAACGCACTGCACAATGTTATTTATTTGGGGGGGATATCTGTTGTTTATAGAAAAGCTTTACCTTTTTCTTATTTATCCTCAGATAACGTTGTGAAATCTGCCCATCAGTAAGGATGATATGGAAAGAATTCTCTTTTTCTATCTATGGTTTATTTACATATTAAAATTTTACTCAGTTTATTAAGTACACATATGATACCATACTAGATGCAAATATATATACAGGCTATGACAGTCAATGTTCAATTTAATACTGGTCAATAAAGTGAATTTATTCAAATGTAACAACTTCACTTGAATTTTCTGGATCACACATATCCTATATAAAGCCATTTGGTTTCTAATATTATGCACAACACATTCCATTTTAATTATAACATTCATCTACAAGAAAAACAAGGAAAACAATTCAAAACTATGTTAGTAATTAGTTCTTGTTTGGTCCATTGTACGCAATCAGGAAAGTATAGGACTTAATTAGTTGCTATCAAATTGAAGCAATGAAAAAGGTTAAAAATCAAAGTACTTAAAATAAAAATATGGAATAACCCCCCCTCCCCAATACTAAAGGGACACAAAACAACAACTACTGTCCCATCAAGCAAAAGTGGAAAACAAACAGAGCATGTGTGTAACCTCACTTACCATCTTTTTGTTATTCTACTTCAACGGGTCAAGAAAGGTGAAGAGAGAGAAGGTAGAAGTAAGAGTCAGAAAAGGCCTAAATAAAATCCTCACTGAAATGTTTAAACATACAAGCAATAGAGACAATTAGGTTGAGGTCAGATGCAGTACTACTATATTTAATGGAGTTAATAATTAGGGCCAAATTAACATGGACAGTTATTCCTGAATGCAAATTAACTCATTAAACGATTTAAATTTCCATTTTTTAGTCTATCACATTTTAGCTAACAAGACACAAAAAGTATAAGTCAAAATACTAAGCACAGGAATTCCAAAAAGTAAGCTTCTTTAATTCATTACTGAATTTAAGAACTTTAATTAAGAAAAATAAATGATAACAGCAAAGGTCTAGCTGAGTAGGCAGAGAGTTAGATAGCTCAGGGTTGTTTTTCCAAGCTCTAGTGTTCAAGTTAAATTTATTTGACACAGGTATCTTTTGCTGTTTTCTACTCGAAGAACAATTTAACTTGATAAGCTTACAAGATTGCACAAAGTGAACAGAATTGAGCCAATAGAATACAGAATGACAAACCATACAAGCAAATGCTGCTAGGGAATTCCTTGGCAAAAATGTTTTATTAGCATATTGACAAATTTGATTTCTATCACTTGGCCTTAAAAATGAAGAAAGTGGGCATGAAGAGATGTGTAGTTATTTGTGCCTATGTTGGAAAATAAATTTATGGCTATACATGATATTTCTTCATACCTCAAAAATTTTACTGTCCAGTATATAAAAAAGCCATTCTTTAAAAACCTGACACTGAATAAAAAGTATAGCCTTCGACTTCATTAAACAGTTTATCCTTATCACTATTATTAGCTAATTTCCAGTCAAAGTTCATTTAAGATAGAATTCATTCAGAATGAAAGGAGTTCACAATAAGCAAGTAAGGAATCCCACAAATATTCCAAAAGCTCCTTAAAAAGGAAAGACTTACATTGAGTGTCCCATTTTTTTTGTTAACAGGAGAGGCCAGAAAAACTCGTTACTTTAACTCTTAAAAAAAAAAACTAACACAGAACCCAAGTTTCTGCTTGTATTTTTATTCGTTGTGTAACTCAACTCTCTATCCCAAAAGCAGAAGGCTACATAGCAAATCTCTACCACCTATTACCACCTTCCTACATAAAACAAATGTCCCAAAGAGATACGCCCTAATGCATATTTCAAATGACTCATAACCTTACACTGAAGGCTTGCTAAAGACTATCCAGATAGGACCAACAATGCTAGCATGTTCACAAATAATTCACTAAAAAAGACCCTAAATTCTACAGCATTCTGTATAACTTGATCCCTCAGTCACCTGAAGAACTTAAAGCCAACTGGTGACTACTGTCCTCTCACTGTTCTCTTTCTTCTCAAATATTGTTAACTCCTACTTGACTTCTGATCCCTTTAATATGGGAGAAAAATCTATCGTCTTTTCATGTAGTCTTTTATCTTAAATACAGTGAGTAGGCAATGAAAACTTTCCTTCCTCTTTATGGTAAGATACATAATGCAAGGCCAAATAAAGGCTTGAATGGCTTCCTTCTGCACATTATGGAAATAAGTTATATTAATGAAAAGAGGAATCAATGAGATTTACACCCTGTGTTTTCCTAAATGGCTATATAAAAAAGTAGAGGGATCAGGCCATAAAAACATGAAAAGAAAAAGTCTAAGGTGCCAAAGAGACACTCACATACAATGACAAATATATGGAATTGAAAGACATAAAAATACCAGGCCGATTTCTTTTAAAAATTATATTATGTAATAGGACTTAAGTCACTAACACAGCGTTTCACATTAATGTAATAAACTTAAGTATCTTACTCCAAAGAGTAATGGCATCAAGCCATACATAAACAAAATCAGATGAAATTAACTTCAATTTTTGTGCCCCTGTTCAGGTGTTGATATAAATTAAAAATATGAGAACTTCTGTCCTCCCCTTTGCTTTTCATGGCAACATATTTTAAAACTACTTAAAAGAACTGTTAAACTACTTTTATAAGAACACCTCACATGTCTTGATTATCATTTATCAATAAATAAAATATTACCTTGATTTCAATGTTTCCCACTTTGGTGGTTGATCTGATAATAGGTCTTCCAACCAAAGCTGGGAAGATGTGTTCTGGAAAGTTAGAGCCTGCATATCCACACTTCACAAACTGGAATGAAACAGTAAAATAAAAGTGGGTTAGCATCAGGATATTTACTATATTTTAAGACAGCATCTGAAAAATACCACTTTGCATTTATATAACATTTTAAACTTTTGGTGCTTTCAGTCCACCTGAAGTAGCCACTCAAGCTACCGCAACACCTCCTTTTTACTTCTTTCATGGCATTGTCTACTTCCACGGTTCATGTTTATTTACTGCTAAATTAGTGCCTACGCTCCCTCACTAGAGCAAAAGCCTCACAAGAGCAGGGAGCTAAGCTGAGCAGTTCGTGCTGGAATCCGATACCTAACAGAGCTCCTGGCACACAGTGCTCACTCCAGAAGTATCTGTGGCATGGACAAATTCTCTGAACAAATGCTAAGGTTTTTTTTGTTTTTGTTTTGAGACGGAGTTTCACTCTTTTTGCCCAGGCAGAAGTGCAATGGCACGATCTCAGCTCACTGCAACCTCCGCCTCCTGGGTTCAAGTGATTCTCCTGCCTCAGCCTCCTGAGTAGCTGGGATTACAGGCATGCGCCACTAAGCCCAGCTAATTTTGTATTTTTAGTAGAGATGGGATTTCTCCATGTTGGTCAGGCTGGTCTCAAACTCCTGACCTCAGGTGATCCGCCTGCCTCAGCGTCCCAAAGTGCTGGGATTACAGGCGTGAGCCACCGTGCCTGGCCAAATGCTAAGTATTTTTAGAAAGAGAAATGTGAGAAAATGAACAGAACTAAAGCTTCAATTCTAAAGCAGACTTTCATTTATTTTGGGCAAATTGCTTAGACAATGTCATTTTCCAAAATGGGAAAACCAAGTGTCATTTAAACTAGTATCACCATATTATGAAAAGAAACATTTATTAGGCATTTTTGGCTTTTATTTGTTTGAGACGGAGTTTCACTCTTGTCGCCTAGGCTGGAGTGCAGTGGCGTGATCTCAGCTCACTGCAACCTCTGCCTCCCGGGTCCAAGCAATTCTCCTGCCTTAGCCTCCCAAGTAGCTGGGATTACAGGCACCTGCCACCACGCCCAGCTAATTTTCGCATTTTTAGTAGAGACAGGGTTTCACCATGTTGGCCATGCTGGTCTCGAACTCCTGACCTCAGGTGATCGGCCTGCCTCAGCCTCCCAAAGTGCTGGGATTACAGGCGTGAGCCACTGCGCCTGGCCCTATTTACATTTTTATATTTAGATAAATTTATTTAGTAATACCAGGTAACATAATTTCATTCTCTGTGTACTGCTTCAAGGAGAACATATCATTGTGATAAAACTTCCATTTTATACATAAGAAACTGATATTCTACAGGATTTAACTACAGTAAAACTTGAGAGAATCAAGAGCTTTTAATACTTTTTTAATTTAAAAAATATTTAAAATTTAGAGTTGGGGTCTTATATGTTGCCTAGGCTGGAATGCAGTGGCACTACTGCAGCTCACCGTGGCCTCTAACTGCTAGGCTCAAGTGATGCTCCCACCTCAGCCTCACAAGTAGCTGGGACTACAGGTATGTGCCACCAGGCCTGAATAAGTTTTTATTTTCATTATTATTTTTTGAGACAGAGTCTCACTCTGTCACCCAGGCTGGAGTGCAGTGGCTCCATCTCAGATCATTGCAACCTTGGCCCCCACCGCCCCCTCCACGGGTTCAAGTGATTCTCGTGCCTCAGCCTTCTGAGTAGCTGGGACTACAGGTGTACCTCACCACGCCCAGGTAATTCTTTTTATTTTTAGTAGAGACGGGGTTTCACCATGTTGTCCTCAAACTCCTGATCTCAAGTGGTCCACCTGCCTTGGCCTCCCAAGTGCTGGGATTACAGGAGTGAGCCACCATGCCCAGCGTAAGTTTTAAAATTTTTTGTAGAGATGGGGTCTCACTATGTTGCACGGGCTGGTCTGGAACTCCTGGCCTCCAGTGATCCTCCTGTCTCAGCCTCCTGAGTTGCTGGGATTACAGGCGTGAGCCACTGTGCCTGGCAGTTACAAATTCTTGTATAGTCTGTTTACGCTGGGCCCAGTGGCTCACACCTGTAATTCCAGCACTTTGGGAGGCTTAGGCAGGTAGATCACTTGAGCCCAGAAGCTCGAGACCAGTATGGGCAACATGGCAAGATTCCCCCCCAAAAAAAACTACAAAAAACTTAAAAATTGGCCAAGCATTGTGGCATGTGCTATAGTCCCAGCTACTCCGGAGACTGAGGTGGGAGGATCACATGAGCCTGGAAGGTCAAGGCTGCCGTGATCATGTGAGACCCTGTCTCAAAAAACATATAAAAAATAAATAATAGTCTATTTAGTAAGGGCAGACATTGCAAGGAAAGGGCAAAAATTTCAGGGTGGGAGGAGGAAGCTATATAAGAAAGGAAATGTAATCATAGTCTGCACCCTCTTTAACAAGCATTTATTTAATGTTAGCTACACTGTGTTTACTGATGAATTCCAACTGCCTAGAACAGCATCTGGCACATAATAGGTACACAGTAAATGATCAATAAATATTAAAAGTTTTGCTGTTGACTTAACAGTATGACACCATGATTATTTTTAAATATATTTAATATTCAGAAAAAGTCTGTTTTTCTATGGCTCCAGGCACCACACATTCTTAGAATTAAGAATGAAAAATAGTACCTGAATGTGATACATGACAGTAATAAAACAAAGGTAGACAAAAAATAGCAATGTACCTCTTGATAGAAAGCTACTATGTACGTCACTTGAATCACCTGAGGCCAGAAGTTTGAGATCAGCCTGACCAACATGATGGAAACCCATCTCTACTAAAACTAACAAAAATTAGCCAGGTATGGTGGTGCATGCCTGTAATCCCAGTTGCTTGGGAGGCTGAGGTATGAGAATCACTTGAACCTGGGAGGCGGAGGTTGCAGTGAGCTGAGATCACGCCACTGCACTCCAGCCTGGGCAACAGAATGAGACCCTGTCTCAAAAAACAAACAAACAAACAAACAAAAAACCAACAACAAAAGAAAGCTACTATCTACAAGAAACTCTTTTGTTTAATGCGGTAAAACTTAGCAAGATCTTATGTAGCTCTCCAAAACAAAAATTTGATATTTTCAAAGATCTCTACAGCAGTCCTGTTGGAGATGACGTTGATGAACCACATTTAATTATAAATAGCCTAGGACATTCTGCCATCCAGAATTTCACTTGTCTTTTTTTTTTTTGAGATGGAGTCTCGCTCTGTCACCCAGGCTGGAGTGCAGTGACATCATCGCAGCTCACTGCAACCTCTGCCTCCTAGGTTCCAGCAATTCTGCCTCAGCCTCCCAAGTAGCTGGGACTACAGGCGCCTGCCACCATGCCCAGCTAATTTTTGCATTTTTAGTAGAGAGGGGGTTTCACCATGTTGGCCAGGCTGGTCTCTAACTCCTGACCTCATGTAATCCACCAGCCTGGGGCTTACAGGCATGAGCCACCGCACCTGGCCCCACTTAGTCTTTTCAAAACAGAGTTTTTTCAAGTATGTTAGAGTCATGACAATCAGATTAAAGCTTTTATGAAAAATTTGTCTGAAATGAGGAAAGTTCACACTCCCAATGCCACCTCAATTCCTATCCTTTCACCTCGTTTACATTTTATTAATAGAAACTACATAAAACATACTATGTAGATGTCTTCTTACAAGCCCACAAAACCTAGTCTTAGTTTTTGCCACCAAGGTAAGGGCATTTTTCAGGTACAGCTATCCATTTCTAAAAGTATTATACAATTCTTTTGGATTATTTTATTCTATTTTATTTTATTGAGACTGAGTTTCACTCAGTCGTCCAGGCTGGAGTGCAGTGGCGTGATCTCGGCTCATTGCAACCTCTGCCTCCCGGGTTCAAGCGATTCTCCTGCCTCAGCCTCCTGAGTAGCTGGGATTACAGGCGCTTGCCACTGCACCTGGCTAATTTTTGTATTTTTAGTAGAGAAGGGGTTTCACCAAGTTGGTCAGGATGGTCTCAATCTCCTGACCTCGTGATCCGCTCGCCTCAGCCTCCCAAAGTGCTGGGATTACAGGCGTGAGCCATGGCACCCAGGCTGGATTACTTTTTAAGGCAGAAGTTAGCATGATATGATAGCATATGCAATAGATAACCCACTTGCTTACAGCTACTTCCCCTTGGCAGTGGTTGATAGTGATGAACTGGAATACACTTCCCACCCTTAAAATGAACAGAATTCAGGAGTACTAGTTCATTTTTTCTCAATGTCTTCTTAAATAATGTGACCTAAGACTTGGAGGAAAAATTACTTCAGAGGAAAATAATAACATCTGGTATTTTTTAGTGTTTTCAAACTAAAACATACACACACACACACACACACACACACACACACACACACACACACACACCTCTCACACACTCTTCTCTCCCAAATCACAAACTCTCTTTTAAGTCAAACTCCAGTTTACTTGATACAAACTTAAATGATATGGAAGAGAATCTGTTCTCATCATTATCCCAATTGTTCCCACATTTCTGTATAACATCTGTCATGATCACCAGCCTAATGTCAGTCATAATTTACACAAATATCTCAAATATGGGAATTAAATACTATTTTGATATTAAATTATTATGCCTACCTCCAAGTAATAAACAGATATAGTCAAAAGTATCCATTTATCAGGATGAAAATGCTCACTTATATGGGTAAAAATTATCTCAAAAAAATAATTGAATGAACGAAAAGAGAATCTACCAGTTTGTAAGGTTCGTTTTTGGCATGCTGAATGTAAATAAATAAGTTTACTAAGTGAGAAATCGTAAGAGAAGCTGGAGGTGGCAGGAGGAGCCTGGGATGGAGCCTAGGTCTAATCCTAGTGCAGGGAAGAGGCTGCTAAGGTTGACACGTCTCCCATCTCCTTCAGAGCTACACACTGGACACACAACATGGCAAAGTGGCAAATAATCACATCACTCAAAGTCTTCCGATTATAATCGTTCAGATGGGTAGTTTGTATCTTAACATTCCTGTGAGTATATATATATATTTTTTTGAGGAATTAACAGTCTTTATTGGGCTCAGACCAGGAGTCCGTGGGTCTTGAGGACCTCTGTGTATTTGTCAATTTTCTTCTCCACGTTCTTCTCGGCCTGTTTCCGTAGCCTCATGAGCTGTTTCTTCTTCCGGTAGTGGATCTTGGCTTTCTCTTTCCTCTTCTCCTCCAGGGTGGCTGTCACTGCCTGGTACTTCCAGCCAACCTCATGAGCCAGGCGCCCCAGATAGGCAAACTTTCTGGTAGGCTTAAGACGCACAACCTTGAGGGCAGCAGGAACCACCATCCGCTTTTTCTTGTGGTAGGGCGGTGGGATGCCGTCAAACACCCTGAGACGGTCCAGAGCGGCCTGGCCTCGCTTGGTCTTGTGGGGCAGCATACCTCGCACGGTCCGCCAGAAGATGCGGCTGGGGGTCCGGAAGTGGTAGGGACCTCGGGAAGGGTTGGTGTTCATCCGCTTGCGGAGGAAAGCCAGGTACTTCAGCTTGTTTCTGTAGAAATTGCCAGAAATGTTGATGCCTTCGCAGCGTACGATCACCACCTTCCGGCCCAGCAGTACCTGTTTAGCCACGATGGCCGCCAGGCGGCCCAGGAGATGGCCTCGACCATCAAGCACCAGGACCTGCACCTCCGCCATCTTCGGCAGCCGCTTGGGAAAATCTTGTGAGTATATTTTAAGCAACAAACATTTCCCAAGTTAGAAGACAAAAACTGAAATCCCTGAAACTATAAAAACAACTGTAAACCTACTATTATTGTTTAACAAAAAAAAAGGCTTTTTATTCAAATTAAAGATTGTTAATCACTTATTAGAATTCAGCACCAGCCTTCATACAGGGTATATATTAATCCATCAAGATAGCAAAAATTGCACTATTTCACATTACTTCAAATGTGAAAACATTAACAGTTACAATAACAAGAACTAAAATAATTGGCTGGGAATGGTGGCTCACACCTGTAATCTCGGCACTGTAGCAAGCCAAAGTGGGTGGACTGCTTGGGCCTAGAAGTTCGAGACCAGCCTGAAGCTACAGAGCAAAACCCCGTTTCTACAAAAAATACAAAAATTAGCCAGGCATGGTGACACACACCTGTAGCCCCAGAAACTCGGGAGGCTGAGGTGGGAGGATCACCTGAGCCCAGGGAGGTCGAGGCTACATTGAGCCTTGAGCCACGATTGTACCACTGCACTCCAGCCTAGGCAACAGAGTGAGACCCTGTCAGAAAAAAAAAAAAAAAAAAAAAAAGGCTGAGTGTGGGGGCTCACACCTGTAATCCCAGCACTTTAGGAGGCCAAGGCAGGAGGATCATTTGAGGTCAGGAGTTCGAAACCAGCCTGGCCAATATGGTGAAACCCAATCTCTACTACAACTACAAAATTGGCTGGGCATGGTGGTACACGCCTGTAATCCCAGCTCCTCAGGAGGCTGGGGCAGAAGAATCACTTGAACCTGGGAGGCGGAGGTAGCAGTGAGCCGAGATTACACTCGGCTGAATACACTCCAGCCTGGGTGACAGAGTGAGACTCTGTCTCAAAAACAATAATAAAATAAAATAATTTTTAAAAAAAATTATACTGGCTACTCTGGGCACACTGCCTATGAGGTAGTCCTGCTCTGCAAGAAGCAGTAAAAATAAAAATTATAATTTTAAAACTATATTATTTTTTGTAGAGACAGGGGTCTCGCTGTTGCTCAGGCTGGTCTTGAACTCCCAGCCTCAAGCAATCCTCCCACCTTTACCTCCCAAAGTGCTGGGATTATAGGCATCAGCCACTGTGCCTGGCCCCAATTTTTCAATAATATAAAACTGACAATCTGATTACTTCTGCAGATAATAATAATAATCAGTATTAAAAAAAAATCTAGGCCGGGCACAGTGCTCACGTCTATAATCCCAGCACTTTGGGAGGCTGAGGGGGGCAGATCACCTGATGTCAGGAGTTGGAGACCAGCCTGACCAACATGGAGAAACCCCATCTCTACCAAAAATACAAAAATTAGCCAGGCATGGTGGTGCGCACCTGTGATCCCAGCTACTGGGGAGGCTGAGGCAGGAGAATTGCTTGAACCCGGGAGATGGAGGCTGCAGTAAGCCAAGATCACGCCACTGCACTCCAGCCTAGGCAACGGAGCAAGACTCCGTCTAAAAAAAAAAAAAAAAAATCTAAACCATGATGTGATAAAATACAAAGAAAACATTCTTTTCTAAACTATCATTTGGTATCATCGGTATCATCTTAATCCTTGAAATTCCTCCCCCATGTCAATCATTTTAAGACGTGGTGACTTCGTTCTTTCATTGTGTGCAGTAAGGCTGTGTTTAAGAAATAGATTTTACCATATATAGTTTCCTCTTCATAGCAGTGTGGTTTAAACTAGTTCCCTTACTTCCCACTGAGTCATCAAATGGTAAGAATATGAACAGTATAATGTTCTTTCAAGCAAAAATGAAAAATTCTATCTACATCTGCTCTAAAAGTACATTTTTTTCTCTTCAAAAAAATAATAACCTGAGATTTATAAAGCCCCATTTGGGCTTATTTAATATTTATTTTCCCCTTACTAATTTTATCTCATGGTACTGATGTTATTTAGTAAGTTAACTGCACAGTGACTGTTCTGATCTTAGGCCACCAAAATATTTATTCTACTTATCCCAAAGCATTTTGCAAGATGAAACCAAATTTGGTTTTGGTTTGTTTCTGTTTCAAACACTCCTAAATTCAACATATAAAGTAGCATAAGCCTGATAAAGCAGGCCACAATCAACTACAAATGTCAATTACATAAATGCAAATGCAATTATTCTAGCACTATAAGCTTCTCTGTACGACTGGACCTTATTACGCACTGTGCCAGCAACATAGCAAGCACTGGGGAAACCTTCATTTTGTTGGTAATCTAACTCAATGCTGATGAAATCACCCTAGTCTGGTAACAAGACACATAACACCAGGGGCCTGGGCCTAGCTCGTGAAGAGGACCTAAACCTAGAGTTTCACAGACCTCCAGATTTTCACCTATCTGGGCCACTTTAAGTGGCTTGATTTCAGAAGGAGGTTTGAATGGTTAAAATCCACATAAATTATTGGATCAAATGAGTTTTCCTCCTCTGGGCAACCCTACTGAGACACTTGTCAAGCTGGGAGATAGAAAATCGAGCGGGACCAACACTGGGCATGTGATCGTTAAGAACAAACTTGTTTCCAGGCAAGCTTGTCCAACCCACTGCCCACGGGCTGCATGAGGCCCAACACAAATTCATAAACTTTCTTAAAACATTATGAAATTTTTTTGGCGATTTTTTTAGTTCATCAGCTATTGTTAGTGTATTTTATGTGTGGCCCAAGACAATTCTTCTACCAGTGTGGCCCAGGGAAGCCAAAAGACTGGACACTCCTGTCCTAGAATATTTAATTTGGGTCTGCCAGAGAGGTTAAAAGAATCATCAACTTTTTAAAAAGCCTATAATTTTATTTTTATTTTTATTTTTACTAGATATGGGGTCTTGTCATACTAACCCAGGCTGGTCTCAAACTCTTGGCCTCAAGAAATCCTCTCACCTCGGCCTCCCAAAATGCTGGAAATACAGGCATGAGCAACCACACCCAGCCAGCCTACAATTTTAAAACCTAAGGCATGTAAGGAGCAAATGAAAACACCTTAGGATAACAACTATTTCCATAAATTTTCAAAATTACATCTGAATATCTTCTTTAATTATAAAGGAATCATTATAACTTCAGGTATCTAAATAAAATCAAGATGATTATTCATGTCTACAAATGGTAAGAAACAGAATACACAATCTAAGCCGGTTCCTAGTCCTCTACATACTCAGAACTATTACAGCATTCCTGTTATATGATTCATGTATTTTATCAGCACTGTTTCTTCATTTGAAACCAATCATGTCCATAGAAAATCTGCATAAAATTTTAAAATAACTAGAAGCATAAGAACAAATAAATTTTATTTGAATTAATTACACTCACTTTTTTCATTTATGACAGGAATTGATCATTTGTCTTAAGGAAAAGAATCTTAAAAATATGGATTAGACACAAGACTAACCCATAACATATTATAATCAGCTTTTTTTTTTTTTTTGTGACACAGTCTCACTCTGTCACCCAGGCTGGAGTGCAGTGGCGTGATCTCGGCTCACTGCAACCTCCGCCTCCCAGGCTCAAGCAGTTCTCCTGCCTCAGCCTCCCAAGTAGCTGGGATTACAGGCTTCAGCCACCATGCCCGGCTAATTTTTGTATTTTTAGTAGACATGGGGTTTCACCATGATGGCCATGCTGATCTCAAACTCCTGACCTCAAGTGAACCTCCTACGTCGGCCTCCCAAAGTGCTGGGATTACAGGCATGAGCCACAATGCCCGGCCTAAAATCAGCTAATATTAGCTAACTAATGGAATAGTAACATAACATTAGCTTCTGACAGCAGGGTGCAGTGGCTCAAGCCTGTAATCCTTGCACTTTAGGAGGCCGAGGTGGGCAGATCTCTTAAGCCCAGGAGTTCAAGACCAGCCTGGGTAACAGGGAGACCCAGTCTCTACAAAAATAAAAAAATTAGCTGGGTGTGGTGGCACAAGCCTGTAGTCCCAGTTACTCGGGAGGCTGAAGCAGGAGAACCGCTTGAGCCCAGGAGGCAGAGGTTGCAGAGAGCCAAGATCACGCCATTGCTCTCCAGCTTGGGCAACAGAGCTAGATCCTGTGTCCAAAAAAAAAAAAAATCAGCTTACGGTTAACATTCCCATTCTAATTTAATATTTAAAAACTCATATATACTACAAATACAGGGCTCATTACCTTGAACCCCTAAAAGAGAAGAATTCATTAAAATATAACTGGCTTGACTTTCTAAAAAGAGTATCTGACACAATCACAAAACAAAAAATTTTAAATTCAATTTTTAAAGTTTTGAATTTATTTAGAGGACAATTTGAAACTATAGTGGAAATCAGGCTAATACTTTTTTAAAAAGCACATTTAACTGAATTTTAACCACACTTGTAACATGCGTTTATGGTTAATTTAGTTTAAATATAGTTTAATAATATTTGCTTTGTTCAAATAAAGAACATTTTTCCAATAATTCAGAAAGGTCATGAAGTCCTCTCCACCTTCCCTCACTCCTTTATCCTCTGTCTCATAGGTAAACATTATGAACATTTCTTATGTATCCCTCCAAAACTTTCATATGCAGATACGAGTTTGTGGACATACATCTTTAATAAGGCACACACACTTAAACTGAATCATTCTAAAACCTTTTTCAACTTAAAATCTTAGACATGTTTCCATAGCAGTGGATCTGCCTTTTTAAAAGTATTACATTCTTAAAAACCGTCCCATTAATATGTTTTGGTTTTCTTTCTTTTTTTTTTTTGAAACGGAGTCTTGCTCTGTTGCCCAGGCTGGAGTGGAGCGACCTTGGCTCACTGCAACCTCCGCCTACCGGGTTCAAGCGATTCTCCTGCCTCAGCCTCATGAGTAGCTGGGATTACAGACGCCCACCACCATGCCCGGCTAATTTTTGTATTTTTAGTAGAGAGACGGGGTTTCACCATGTTGGCCAGCCTGGTCTCGAACTCCTGACCTCAGGTGATCCGCCCGCCTCGACCTCCCAAAGTGCTGGGATTACAGGCCTGAGCCACCGCGCCTGGCCTCATTGCATGTTAACACTCTTTTTACTCTAGTCCATTTTTAACACAGTTCAGATGAAGCTACCACAATTATTGCTTGTAAAATTTTGTAACAAATCTAATCAAGGGCAGTATTATGGCAGTAAATACCAACTCTTTTCCCCCTCAACAATTCAGATTCCAAAGTGTTTTGTTCAAGTAAAAGGTACTTTAATTCATATATTTATGGGAGGGAGGGGAGAAAAGTCACAAAAATGTTGCAACATCAAAATGGTTAGAAATCACTATAGAAGTCATCCAAAATAAATAATATTTCCATCTTCTAATTTGCTGACTTTGCTACCCAAAATACATTTTTTTTTTTAATCTGGCAAGAGGGAGGTCTGAATGAAACAACCTTTTTTTTTTTTAATTGAGACGGAGTTTCACTCTTGTCGCCCAGGCTGGAGTGCAGTGGCGCTATCTCGGCTCACTGCAACCTCCGCTTCCTGGCTTCAAGCGATTCTCCTGCCTCAGCCTCCCAAGTAGCTGGGATTACAGGCATGCGCCACCACGGCCGGCTAATTTTTGTATTTTTAGTAGAGACCGGGGTTTCACCACGTGGGCTAGGCTGGTCTCGAACTCCTAAGTTCAGGTGATTCGCCCGCCTGTGCCTCCCAAAGTGCTAGGATTACAGAAACAATTTTCAAATAGTTTCTAAATCAGTGCTTTAGTCAGATTTTACAATTTTTGAATCTTAAAGGCTAACATTACCTGTATTCTGAAACGAAGGGGAAAAAAGGGGCTGGGGGTGGGATAACCAACACTAACTTCCCCTAAGGCCAGTGGAATTAACACTTGAGTCTTGCGGGGTCCTAGGTCACCCAAAACCACTCAATGGAACATGCTGGTCTCTGCGGGCCTGCTCCTGGGCCAAATCACCAGTATGTAGAACAAAAAGTGAACGATGCGCTGCCGATCTGGACCCCTTTCCTCGAAAAAACTAATAAAAAGCCCAACAAACATAGCGAAAGGGCTGAGGTCCACACTCCATGACAGCACTTCCCTTTTTTTTTTTTTTTTTTTTTTTTTTTAAGTAAACCCGCTTCCTGCTTCTCGTTTGGTGTATCTTCAACTGTACAGGAAGAAGAAGGCCTCTAGGTCTTTCTCCTTTTTACAAACCGGCGGCCCTGGAGAAAAGAGCCCTTCTCGGAACACACAAACTGAGCCTTTTACCCCTCCGTCCGCTTTAGCCCAGTTGCCCCCGCATAAGCGCGGGGCAGGTCCCTGCCGGGCGGCCAGTAGGCTCCGTGTCCAATGCCGGTCTCGCCCGCAGCCCCGACCCGGAAGGTTGAGGGGGTGGCAGGCTAAATGGGTAGCAGGCTCAGGGGAGACCAGGGAATGGCCGGCTCGCTCCCACGCCCGCGGAGGTGGGAGGCACAGCCCCGCGCCCCTTCGCCCCGAGGGCCCGGAGGTGCAGCCCAGGGGGCCGAGGGCCGGTGCGCCCGCTGCTCGTCCCCGCCCGCGTCTGGGGCCGCCAAGGCCTCCTCGCCCGGCGCTTACCCCGGTGCCGTTGTCGCACACCACCACCTTCCTGCCCTGGCTGTCCATCGTCCGCCCAGGGAAGAGCCGCTGCAGCCGCACAACCTACAGCCACCGCCGCCCGGCCGTTTTCTCTTCTTCCTCCTGCGTCTTCCCGGCCCCTCCTTCGGCCCAACTTTTTTCCCCCGACCGGAAGCCGCCGCCGGGCTCCGCCCGTCATTTAGCTGAATGCCTGCACGAAAAGGGTGAGACGGGCGGGCAGCGCGACTGGCAGCGGTGAGCTCCAATAAAAGATGGAGGAGCGTCGAGGCCCCTCCCGCAGCTCCGCTTCCGGCTCGGCCGTCACGGTCGCTGCCTACCCGGGTTCTTCGGGGCTTCTAGTTCGCGGCGCTTTGCCGGGCGTTAATGGCGGCCAACATCGCGGGTGCTTCGGCTTTCTCCCTAAAGTGTCACAGGAGCTAAGGGCGCCGCTTAACGAACTGCGGAAGACGCAGGCAGGTGAAAGACACCGGTTCTGCTGCGGCAGTGGAATGTGGCGGAGAAGCTGGCGGGTAGGGCGGGGAGCAAGCCTGGAGGTCCTGGCGGACCCCACCATTCGACAGGGCTTGGTGTGTCATTGCTTCTAGGCCTTTTCAGCGGACAGAACTGGGATGGATACACACATGCTTATTTGAAATCATACTCCAATGTCAGCCCACCCCTTCTTTGCCCAAGTTGCTCTATGGTTAAGTGAGCGAGAGCAGGTGACTGCATTTCCAGCCTCGTGGCTCACCGCCTCCTTCTTCCAGTAGTCCCATGTTGCTTCACACCTCTTCAGTACATGTACTTCTGTGAACCCAGAGCCTTGGCTTTGAAATCAGACAACCCCAGTTTCAAACGTGGCGCTGCCACTCACGAGTTTTGTGATTTTGGCATACCCCTGTCTGCATGGGGATAATAACTTCTATCTCCATAGGTATGGTGAGGATAAAAGTCTATGCATAGAGGAAATGTTCATTCAGTGGTAGCTATTTCTAATTCTGTTCTTCTGGACCTATGATTCTATCTACGATGCCTCTTTTCTTTCCTTTTTAATCAATTGGCAAACTTGTGCTCTGAGACCTAGCTTGTCACATCTCTGATGACATTTGATATCCTCAGGATGTTCCTTACTTCCTTTCTCCCTATTACTTTACTATGAATATATGAATAACATTGTGCTTATTACATGCAACAAATATTTATTAGATGAATGACATTAAAATTCACCTTTAAAATGCCATCCTTTATGAGAGGTGAGAACCAGAACTTTTCCTTCGACATGGCTGTACATGTTCAACAACTAGGATAAAACAGGCATCATGAACCCTCAATCCAGTATTCTTTTTAGAATATAGCTGCCTGTCAGTTTTCACTGTTCTTTTATTAGACCAGTGATTTTCAAACCTTTTTAAAGGCATACAGTGCTTTATTCAAATTTAATCTTATATGGAACCCTCAACACATAAATATTAAGATAAAAATAAAGCTGCCATTGTTGCAATTGGAAGTTTGAGAGGTTAGAATAGGTAGGAAGTCTCGGAGGAACATTTCTTCCTTTTACCTGCTTTAACAGTCAGAGAAGTACCTCAGCCAGCAGAAAAATTTATCTGTTCATAAATTCCTTGAGTATAGAGTCCGTATCTTATTTTTGTGGCCTCCAATGCTAGAGCTGTGCAGTTTTCTTGAAAGTGCATTTTATTGGTCTCAGCAAATTGAACTCAAGCATTTCTGTGTTCTTTTACTTTTCCTCTTTGTTAACCAGGCTGGTCCCCAACTCCTGGCTTCAAGTGATCCTCCCATCTCATTGGGATCCTCCTCCCAATCCCAACGTGTTAGGATTACAGGTGTAAGCCACTGCACCTGGCCAGGAAGGTCTTTTTGGGAGGGATTCGATCATCTCACTTGGATCTAGGATTACAGGTATTTTCAAATACTGGAACTTCTATCTAGCTGTATTTTTTTTGACAATTAACTAATTTCTCTTTGTCTTCACCCTCCCCAGTTTCCCTTCCCAGCCTCTGATAACGACCATTCTATTCTCTATCTCCATGAGATCTACTATTTTACCTCCCACATATAAGTGAGAATATGTAATATTTGTCTTTCTGTCCCTGGATCATTTCACTTAGCATAATGTCCTCCAGCTCCATCTATGTTGTTGCACATGACAGGATCTCATTCTTCTTTATGGCTGAATAGTACTCGATTGTGTATGTGTACTGCATTTTCTTTATCCATTCGTCCATTGATGGACACTTAAGTTGATTCCCTATCTTGGCTATTGTGAATAGTGCTGCAGTAAACATGAATAGAGTGCAGATATCTCTCCAATATACTGACTCCTTTCTAGGGATGTATACCTCGCAGTGGGGATTGCTGTATCATATGGTAGTTCTACAGATAAAGACACTTTTAAAACAATTTCAATACCTTCCAGGCGCAATGGCTCATGCCTGTAATCCCAGCACTTTGGGAGGCCAAGGCAGGTGGGTCACCTGAGGTCAGGAGTACGAGACCAGCCTGGTCAACATGGTGAAACTCCATCTCTGCTAAAAATACAAAAATTAGCTGGGTGTGGTGGCACGTGCCTGTAATCCCAGCTACTCCAGAGGCTGAGGCAGGAGAATTGCTTGAACCAGGAGACAGACGTTGTAGTGAGCTGAGATGGTGCCACTGCACTCCAGTCTGGGTGACAGAGTGAGACTCTGCCTCCAAAAAAAAAGAGAGATAATAAAACAATTACAATGCCTTTATTATAACTAACAAAATTTACAGTAATTTCTTATTGGCTAATACTCAGCCCATATCCAGTTTTTCCTAATTGTCTCAAAAATATTCTAAACAATGTCCAAAAATTACATTTGTTTGATATGTGTATTTTATTTTATCTTATTTTATTTTATTTTTGAGATAGAGTCTTGCTCTGTCACCCAGGCTAGAGTGCAGTGGCGCTATCTTGGCTCACTACAATCTCCACCTCACAGGTTCAAGCGATTCTGCTGCGTCAGCCTCCTCAATAGCTGAGTGTACAGGCGCGTGCCACCACACTCAGCTAATTTCTATATTTTTAGTAGAAATGGGTTTTCACCACGTTGGCCAGGCTGGTCTCAAACTCTTGACCTCAGGTGATCCACCTGCCTTGGCCTCCCAAAGTGCTGGGATTATAGGCATGAGCCACTGCTCCCGACTGATATGTCTATTTTAGTTTACAAAATGGTGCGGCCACTTTGAAAAGGTCTTGCAGTTCCCCAAAAGGTTTAATATAGAGCTACCATATGACTCAGTAATTTTACTCCTAGGTATACACCCAAGATAAATGAAAAAAGTTTTTTTTAATCATATTCTAAACAAGGTTCACAAATTGCATTTGCTTGATATTTCTATTTTAGTTTATAACACTTTCTTCTCTCTCTCTCTGTCTCTTCCTGAGACAGGATCTCTCTCTGTTGCTTGGGTGGGAGTGCAGTGGCATGATCATAACTCACTGTAACCTTGAACTAGACTCAAGCAATCCTCCCGCCTCAGCCTCCTGATTACTAGGACTACCGGCATGTACCACCATACCCAGCTAATTTTAAAAAATTATTTTGGAGAGATGGGGTCTTGCTGTATTGCCCAGGCTGGTCTTAACTCCTGGCCTCAAGTGATCTCCTCACTCAGCCTCCCAAAATGTTGGGATTACAAGCATGAGCCACCACACCTAGCCCCTCTCTTTTTGTATGCCATTTTTTTTGGCTGAAGCCTGGGTCATTTGCCCTGTAGGATTTCTCACGTTCTGGATTTGGCTGACTGTATCCATAGTGTATTGTTCTTGTTCCTCTAGCCTCCATATTTTTTATAAACTAGTAGTTAGATCTAGAAACTTGATTAGGTTTAGGTTCAATTATTTTGGCAAGATTATTCATAGGCAGCAGCATGTACTTCTCATTGCATCACATTTGGAGGAATGTGATGTCTGGGTGTCCCACATTTAGTGATGTTAAAATTATTCAGTGGGTTCTGGTGTTATCACATGGTCTATCACAGAGTTCCCACTGAACCTGTCACTTAATAGTTTTAGCAGCCATTAATAATTATTGCCTTATTGGACCAGATAACATGATTAAGTGCAGTTTGCCTAACTCATAACTTTTTATTTCCAAAAATAAAAGACCTTATTAGCCATTCCAGTTGCTTTCAAATAGAAGAATTATAGTTTTGAAGCTAGTTTAGCTAATAATTTTTTAAAATAAAACTCTTAGGCACTTCATGTGTACAATATAAACTATAATTTTAGTAGACATTTTAGTTGTGATTTTCCTTATTCTTCTTATTCTTTTTTTTTTTTTTTTTTGAGATGGAGTCTTGCCCTGTTACCCAGGCTGGAGTGCAGTGGCATCATCTCAGCTCACTGCAATCTCCACCTCCTGGGTTCAAGCGATTCTCCTGCTCAGCCTCCTGAGTAGCTGGGATTACAGGCATGTGCTACCATGCCCAGCTAATTTTTTGTATTTTTAGTAGAGATGGGTTTCACCGTGTTAGCCAGGCTGGTCTCGATCTCCTGACCTCGTAATCCACCCGCCTTGGCCTCCCAAAGTGCTGGGATTACAGGCATGAGCCACTGCGCCCAGCCTTGTTTGTTTGTTTGTTTGTTAATGAGATTGAGTCTCGCTCTGTCAGCCAGGCTGGAGTGCAGCAGCCTGATCTCAGCTGACTGCAACCTCCACCTCCTGGGCTCAAGCAGTTTTCCTGCCTCAGCCTTCCAAGTAGCTGGGACTACAGGTGTGTGCCACCACATACAGCTAATTTTTGTATTTTTAGTAGAGATGGGATTTCACCATGTTGGCCAGGCTGGTCTCAAACTCCTGGTCTCAAGGGATACTCCTGCCTCAGCTTCCCAAAGTGCTAGGATTATAGGTGTGAGCCACTGCGCCTAGCCCCTCATTCTTTTATCTCTCTCTCACCTCACATCATCTACAGAAACTAACTCAAAATGGATCAAAGACCTAAATATAAGAGCTAAAATCATAAACGTAGAAGGGATAGGTATAAATGTTTATGACTTCAGATTAGGCAATAGATTTTTAGATATAACACCAAGGGTACAACAACAAAAGAAAAAATAGATAAATTGGACTTCATCAAGATTTAAAATGTATGCACTACAAATGACTCCATCAAGACAGTGAAAAGACAACTCACAGAAAGGTAGAAAATATCAGCAAATCATATATCCTATAAGGGACGTGTATGTAGAATATACAAAGAACTTTTACAACTCAGTGAACAAAACAGCCAAAAAACAAAACAAAATAGCCAGGCACAGTGGCTGGCATCTATAATCCTAGCTACTCGGGAGGCTAAGTTGGGAGCATCACTTGAGCCCAGGAGTTTGAGGCTGCAATGAGCCATTATCACACCACTGCTGTACTCCAGTCTGGGTGACAGAGCGACATCCCAACTCTAAAAATAAAAAAAACAAAGAAACAACCAAAATTTTAAAATGGGCCGAACAATTTGAGCAGACATTTGGCCAAAGAAGATGTAAAAATGGCCGGTAAGTACACGAATCATTAGCCATCAGGTAAATGCAAATCAAAATAGCAAGATTACATTTCATACCCACTAGGTTGGCTGTCATCAAAAGGACAGTAAATGTTTTTTGTTTTTTGTTTTTTGTTTTTTTGAGACGGAGTCTTGCTCTGTCGCCCAGGCTGGAGTGCAGTGGTGTGATCTCAGCTCACTGCAAACTCTGCCTCCCTGGTTCATGCCATCCTCCATCCTCCTGCCTCAGCCTCCCGAGTAGCTGGGACTACAGGCGCCCGCCACCACGCCTGGCTAATTTCTTTTTTTGTATTTTTGGTAGAGACGGAGTTTCACCATGTTAGCCAGTATGGTCTCGATCTCCTGACCTCGTGATCCGCCCGCCTCGGCCTCCCAAAGTGCTGGGATTACAGGCGTGAGCCACCGCGCCCAGCCAAAGGACAGTAAATGTTAATGAGGGTGTGGAGAAACTGGAACCCTCATGCATTGCTGGTGGAAATGCAAAATGGTGCAGCCACTTTGGAAAGCAGTCTGGCAGTTCCCCAAAAGGTTTAACATAGATTTACCATATGACTCAATAATTTTACTCCTAGGTATATACCCAAGGTAGATGAAAACATGTGTCCATACGAAAACTTGTACACAAAGATTCATAGCAACATTCATCATAATACCCAAAAAGTGGAAACAACCCAAATGTCCATTACGTGGTGAGGGGACAAAATGTGGTGCTCATATATCCGTATAATAGACTATCTTCGGCCATAAAAGGGAATGAAGTATCGATACATGCCACAGCATGGATGAAGCTCCAAAACAACATCTGCTGAGGGAAAGAAGCTGGTCACAAGAGGCCACATATTGTATGATTCCATTTATATTAAGTTTCCAGAATAGGCAAATCTATAAAGACAGAAAATAGACTAGTGGTTGCTTGAACTGAGTGGGAGGTGGAGGAGCAGGTGGCAGAGAAATGGGGAGTGACTGCTAACGGGTATGAAATTTCATTTTGCGATAATGAAAATGTTCTAAAATTGATTGTGGTGATGATTGCACAAATTTACCATTGAATTATACACTTCAAATGAGTGAATTATATGATATGTTAATTGTATCTCAATAAAGCTATTAATATTATTTCAGGAAAAGAAATTTGGGGATGAAAGTTAAAGCACTTCATTCAGGGATACGCTGCTCCGCTGTTAGGACTAGAACTTGATTCATTGATTTTGTCAGTACTTTTTCCCATCCAAAAGTTATCTTTCCTACCAAATACTCTGATTCTGTGACTGAACTAACTCCAAATCCTAAATGCTGAGGCTTGCTTCACCAAATAAAGCTGAGATTTTTAGAGAGAAAAAAATATTCTCTTTAAGCCAGTTGAAGTGATGATCCAACTCTGACAAGGAGAGTCACAGAGGCCTTTTTAGTGGTGGCACAGTATAGAGGCTAAGAGCTAAGAATCCAGCATCATGTCGAAGACTTGAATTTAAAACCTGGACCCCCTACTTCTTAGCTCTCTCCTTGAGGAAATTGCTTAATCTCTTACATGGATTGTCTCATTTGATACTCCCATTGGTCCTGAAATGCAGATATTACTATTCCCCTGTGGTTTTTTTGTTTGTTTGTGTTTTTTTATTTTATTTTTTTAAACAAATGAGAAAACTAAAGCTCAGCAAATTTAAGTAACTGGTCAAGTTCACACTTCCATAAACAGTAAAACTGCTGTTCATAGCTTTGTCTACTTACCTCCAAAACTATGCATCCTAATCAATTATAAACCATAATCATCCCAGTTTATCAATTTAGAGTGGAAGACATTCCATTTATTTATTTATTTATTTATTTCAGACAGGGTCTGGCTCTGTCACCCAGGCTGGAGTACAGTGGTGCAATCTCGGCTCACTGCAACCTCTGCCTCCTAGGCTGAGACAATCCTTCCGCTTCAGCCAGTAGCTGGGACTACAGGCAGGCACCACCAGGGCCCAGCTAATTTTCATTTTTTTTTTTTTTTTTTTGGTAGATACAGGGTTTCTCCATGTTGGCCAGGCTGGTCTTGAACTCCTAAGCTCAAGCAATCCTCCGTCCTCGGCCTCCCAAAGTGCTGGGATTACAGATGTGAGCCACCACACCTGGCCCATACCTTTTATTAACCAACAGATGTGAGCCATCTCTTCAGAAGCCTCATTTTCTGGTTTTAAAACACTTGAAGAGTTGAATTCGTAATCAGAAAATTGATAGGCAAGTATGGTATCTGAACAGAGAGGCTGGAACTATTCCATGCAGAGAGAGCTTAGAGAATCTCCCTCTCCTCCTAACACTAGTAGGGTTCTGACCCAACCAGGTGTTATTAGTCAACAAATATGTACAGAATACTCATGGTATGCCAGGCTCCATTCTAGGACCTGGGCATGGTTTTTGCCTTTATGAAGCTTACATTCTTGTTGGGAGAGACATATTGAACAAGCAAACTTAAAAAATGTGATAAATTCAGATAATGAGAAGTGCTATAAGGAAAAATAATTAAAAGTGACTTAGAATGGGGAACACCGCTCTAAGGAGGTAGCACACAACCTGAACCTTTCGTCATTGTTAGATTCAGCTGTGAGCCACAGAAGACCTTGGTAACAGTGTCTTAGAACATCAATGTTTATTTCTCTGCCACCTAAATGAAGCTGGTGGTTAAACATTCTAGGGCCAAATGACACTCCACAGTAACAGGGATCTGGCCTCTTGTCCTTGTGGCTTTGCCATCTTCATCATACAGCTTCTGCTTCATAATATATAATGGTTGTTTGTGCTACCGTTATCATTTTTACATCTCAGCCAGTAAGAAAGAGGAAAGGGTGGGGTTTGGGACATGGAGATGATGAAGTGCAAGTTTCCTCCTTTTAAGGACTGTTTCTGCAAGCTCCATATTTTATAGTGTTTCTGGTTCCATCTCACTAGCTAGAGCTTTGCTAGTCCTATTTACCTGTCAGAGAGGCTGGAAAATGTAATCTTTGCTCTGGATAGCCATGTGCCGAGATAATAATTAGAAGTTTTATTTCCAAGAAAGAGGGAAGGATGGATATTGGGGGACAACTAGTGATCTTTGCTTTGAAGAAAAGAAAGAGCGAAATAAAAAAAAAATTAGTTTAGCGTGTTCATTCAAGGAATAGAAGAAGGTCCTTGGGTCTGGAATATACTAAGTAAAGGGAAGAGTGGTAGATGCAGGGGCTTTGTAAACCATAGTAAGATTAGCTTCTAGTCCACTAAGAGTGGCATACCTTTGGCAGGTTTTGTTTTAAAACTAGACTTTGAGAAATAATGACATCTGGTCAAGCATGACACATTTTCTCCACTCTTTCCTTGATTCCAACAAAATGACAGCTAAGGTTTTGGGTTTTTTTAAAAAAACAAAACCCACAAGAAGACAAAAAGACATGGAAAAGAGAGAAAAGAAGATGATCAGCAAATATAAACTGGAGAGCAGATGAAGGAATGATAATTAACTAAGAAAACTTTAGAAGGCTCAAAACTTAATGCCTGAGGTGAAAATGGAGGGAAAAAAAAGCAAGCCTGTTCATGAAGCAGAATCCCAAAAAGGACCTGGTTGAAAAGATGTCCAAATCAGTTGGACTCTTAAATAACCTCCTTCAGCCCTTGCAGCCAATGACCCACTCCTCTGTAATGGAATAGAGCAGTTTTACTCTCAGGTTAGTTGAAGAAAAAGGCAGTCTGTTCTCAGGGACAAGCATATCTGAGGATGAGAGCCTTATTAAAAACAGGGAGGTAATGAGAAATCTATATCCAAAGGGTGAAAAACCTAATCTCCTTCCCAGTAAGTTGGTAGTCAATTTTCCACTTCCACCCTACCTCATTCATCTTTCTCTTTTGGTGAAAAAAAAAAGAAAAAAAAAAACCTATTCAGAGACAACATCAGCAGATACTGACAGCTGGTGGTCCCCTAGCAAAAGTAGTCAAACCCCTGCTGACAGTGAAACCCACTAGTCAGCAAGACTCAGCATTCAACACACAGCTTCCAATCAGTGGGGCTTTTTTGGTTTTGTTTTCTTTTTAGTGTTTTATTTATTTTCTTTTTTTTCTTTCTTTTATTCTTTCTTTCTCTTTCTTTCTTTTTCTTTCTTTCTCCTTTTTCTTTCTCTTTTTCTTTCTTTTCTTTCTTTCTTTTTCTTTCTTTCTTTTCTTTTCTTTCTTTCCTTCTTTAGAGACAGAATCTTGATCTGTCAGCCAGGCTGGAGTGCAGTGGCTCAATCAGACCTCACTGCAGTTTTGAACTCCTGGCCTCAAGTAATCCTCCCACCTCAGTCTCCCAATGTGCTGGGATTACGGGCATGACAGCCTAAACTCATCAGACCAATACCAGAATATTATTTCTAGAAAGAAAGAGCAGAAAGCAGAGATAAAAAATTATTTGAGAAAAATAAAATATTATTTTCAAGAGTCTAGAAACAATTTTCTAGATATGCTCCCTTCCTCAGATAGTTACTGAAGGGAAGTGGGGGAGTTGCTCAAGAAATATGAAATCAGAAGAACTAGGAGGCCAGGGATCCAATACAGAAGGGAGACAAGAATGCCATGAATGCTGATGGAACAAAAATCCCAAGGAAGGAAATCAACCTCTCTCTGTCTCTCTCTTTCTCTCTCTCATTCACTCTCACACACACACACAATAGATTTTCTGATGTATTTTAAAACTTTGAGAAATATATACTTGCAGTTTGGTGATGAATTAGTGATAGCAAGAACAAAGAAAAACTAAGGGCCGGGCACAGTGGCTCACGCCTATAATCCCAGCACTTTGGGAGGCCGAGGCAGGCAGATCACCTGATGTCAGGAGTTCAAGACCAGCCTGGCAAACATGGTGAAACCTTGTTTCTACTAAAAAAGAAAATACAAAATATTAGCTGAGCATGGTAGTGCACACCTATAATCCCAGCTAGTCGGGAGGCTGAGACAGGAGAATCTCTTGAACCCGGGAGGCAGAGGTTGCAGTGAGCTGAGATCGTGCCACTGCACTCAAGCTCAGGCAACAAGAGTGAAACTCCATCTCAAAAAAAAAAAAAAAAAAAAGAAAGAAAAGAAAAACTAAGGGAAAAATGATTAAGTCTATGAAATGATTAAGTCTAGGAAAAAAATTTAAAACTGTAGGCCGCGCGTGTGGCTCACACCTGTAATCCCAGCACATTGGGAGGCCGAGGCAGGCAGATCACTGGAGGTCAGGAGTTCGAGAGAAGCCAAGATGGTGAAACCCTGTCTCTACTAAAAATACAAAAATTAGCTGGGCATGGTGGCACGTGCTTGTAATCCCAGCTA
Organism: Pongo abelii; assembly: GCF_028885655.2. NCBI lineage: Eukaryota > Metazoa > Chordata > Mammalia > Primates > Hominidae > Pongo > Pongo abelii. Next base: position 67,152,602 of record NC_071997.2, read on the forward strand.
CTCAGGAGGCTGAGGCAGGAGAAGCGCTTGAACCCGGGAAGCAGAGGTTGCAGTGAGCCAAGATCCCACCACTGCATTCCAGTCTGGGTGACAGAGTGAGATTCTGTGTCAAAAATAAATAAATAAGTAAATAAAATTGTAATACCAAGGAAATGTCATCTTATGGACTATATGACTCAGTATGAATGTAAATATTGAATACTGGTCTAATCCAATATGATATATTGGTTTTAGGATGATAAGGGGAAAGGAAATGTGTGTTGGGGAGGTGTCCTAAGATAATTAAATGATCTTCCACAGTAGATGGTTAATAGATGGTGTATACACTGAAAAAGATCAAGAAATAGTCAAATAAGGATGTTTAGAAATAGAGGATTAAATATCAGAAGAAACAACTAAAGGAGTTAAAGTTGTTGCCTTATGGGAGCAGAAATTAGGAGTAGAGAGAATAAGAAATTAGGAGTAGAGAGAATAAGGCAGGGGTCTGATGCTCATCTTTCTAAAGCTTGTTAAACCATTTAACTTTCTAACGCGCGTGTGTGTGTGTGAGCGCGCGCACGCGTATGCGTACGTATTTGTAGGTAGGTAGGTAGGTTGTGGATGGAATACTCAGTATTAAATAAACAATGGCAGATTTTTTGCTTTTTGTTTCTCCTTTTGTCAAGGCTCCATTACCTTGCACACTATAAATTGCAAGATGATAGTGTATCCTGTTTAGCTAAATGTTAAGCCTAGAGCTCCCTTGGGCTTCTGGATAAAATATGGAAGACACTCTACTGTAAATTCATCAACAGCACTTTTACAAACCTTTGCAACATTTTAATACATGTTGCTACCAAAACTCAGCCACTTACTGTTGATTCTTTTAGGCTTTTGTTTCCAAGTTTAATTTTTTTGTCCTTGAGACCTGCTGACCCAATGTGCTGTCCAACAAGTGAACAATGATGCTCCTGTTGTTTAAGTTTTATTGTAAGTTGTATAATAGGTCTACACTGTAATTAAATGTCTATCACTCCTATAAATGTAAACATATATGCAATAAAACACATAGATGATAAAACTTATGCCTATAGGATCTATTACACAATGATGTATCATTTTTATTGCTCTCAGAATTTGACTTCTAGTAGCTGACTTTTCAATAAATGTCCAATGCCCCTAGTTTTAAAAATAAATAAATTTGAGTTTCTCTTTTCATGTGATTTTAAGGAAAAAAAAAGCTTGACAACAGTATTCAACATCAAAATGTGAACTTCTGACCTCCACATGATCTGTCATCACCCAAAGAAAAGTAAATGATCACAGCAATTGCAAATGTTTAAACTTAAGAATCATTTGGACTATCTAGATAAGATGTATAAAATGTGATTAAATTCAGAATTTATAAATCTTTAACCTAAATAAGATATGCTATACTCTCAACTTTGTGATTAAAATCTGATATAATAGTTTGCAATTGAAAAGAGAACAGTCTGGGTGCGGTGGCTCATACCTGTAATCCCAGCTCTTAGGGAGGCAGAGGTGGGAGGATAGCTTAAGCCCAGGAGTTCAAGACCTGCCTGGGCAATATATCAAGACACCGTTTAAGAAAAAAAAAAATGAAAAGAGAACAGACCAGGCATGGTGGCTCACACCTGTAATCCCAGTACTTTAGGAGGTCGAGGTGGGCAGATCACTTGAGCCCAGGAGCTTGAGACCACCCTGGCCAACATGGCAAAATGCTGTCTCTATTAAAAATACAAAGATTAGCTAGGCATAATGGTGCACACCTGTGGTGTCAGCTACTTAGGTGGCTGAGGCGCGAGAATCGCTTGAGCCTGGGAGGTGGAGGTTGCAGTGAGCCGAGCTCACACCACTGCACTCCATCCTGGGCGACACGGTGAGACTCTATCTCAAAAAAAAAAAAAAAAAAGAAAGAGAACAAACAGAAGACTTGTGTGTTCAGTGATAAATTTACATCTCTAATGAAAAATTAAAAAGGAATATATTCCATGGCCAAGTCCCCCAAAGGCAGTGTGCCTGGAACAGAATGAGCTTTTTTTCACAAGCTGTTTCAGGCCTTGAAGCTTAACAAACAAGTCTAAAATAAAAAATATGTGAATTTATGGAAATAAGAATAGAGCCTAGTAAAACTAAGCCTAGATCCTGCCTCTTTCATTGGCCTGGAAGCCTAAGGTCTATGTTGTCAACCTCCCTGGGGGATTACTTCTTTTTCTTTAATTGATACGTAATAATTGTACATAGTCATGGATACAGGTGATATTTTGATGCATACATGCAATACGTAATGATGACATCAGGGTAATTGGGATATCCATCACCTCAAACATTTATCAGTTCTGTTTTTTTTTTTTTTGGAGATGGAGTTTTGCTTTTGTTGCCCAGGCTGGAGTGCAATGGCTTCATCTCAGCTCACTGCAACTTCTGCCTCCCGGGTTCAAGATATTCTCCTGCCTCAATCTCCTGAATAGCTGGGATTACAGGCATCCACCACCACGCCCGGCTAATTTTTGTATTCTTAGTAGAGACAGGGTTTCACCACGTTGTGCAAGCTGGTCTCCAACTCCTGACCTCAGGTGATCTGCCTGCCTCGGCCTCCCAAAGTGCTGGGATTACAGGTGTGAGCAACCACGCCTGGCCAAGTTTGTTCTCTTTTTAACATATAGAGCATTTTAGATGTACCATGAGTCCCCTTTTCTTCCCAGTATCACTCCCAGTTTCCTCTCACTTTCCCAAAAAGTAGTATTGCCTTAAGTAGTGATGAGATCTTAGAGACCATTTAAAAAAACACTCATTAGATGCACATGAAAAGATATTCAACACCATGAGCCATTACTGAAATGCAAATTAAAACCACAATGAGGCCGGGCATGGTGGCTCACACCTTTAATCCCAGCACTTCAGGAGGCCAAGGCAGAAAAACCATTTGAGCTCAGGAGTTGGAGACCAGCCTGGGCAATGTAGTGAGGCCCCCGTCTCTACAAAAAATAAAAAATTAGCCAGGAATGGTGGCTCACACCTGTGATCCCAGCTACTTGGGGGGGCTGAGGTGGGAGGATCATTTGAGCCCAGGAGTTTGAAACCAACCTGGGCAACACAGTGAGACCTCATCTCTACAAAAAATTTAAATATTAGTTGGACGTGGTAGTATGCACCTGTAGTCCCAGCTTCTCGGGAGGCTGAGGTGGGAGGATCACTTGAGCACAGGAGATTGAGGCTGCAGTGAGCTATAAGCTACACTCCAGCCTGGACAATGGAGCAAGACTCTGTCTCCAAAACAAACAAAAAAATGAACAAAACCACAACGATATACCATGACATACCTATTAAAATATTAGAAGAACTAAAATTTTTAAAAATAATGCCAAATACTATTGAAATACCAAATACAGAAACTGTATTTCTCATATATTTCTGGTCAGCCTGTGAAATGATACACTCAGGGTGGAAAATACCATTTCTTATAAAACTAAACATGCACTTACCATACAACTCAGCAACTGTACAACTGATGTGCACTTACCATACAACCCAGCAACTGTACAATTGGGCATTTACCCCAGAGAAATGAAAACATTTATTCACATGGAAATGTATGCATGAATGTTCATAACAGTTCTATTTGCAATAACCAAAAACTGGAAACAACCAGTTTTTGTCCCTCAGTGAATGAATGGTTAAAAAAATGTGATACACTCATCCCATGGAGTACTATACAGCAATTAAAAAGAAAGAAACTATTGATACACACAACTTGAATAGATCCCAAAGTAAGTATGCTAAGTTTTTAAAAACTCATTCTTAAAAAGTTACATACTGACATACTGTATACTTCCATTTCTATAACATTCTTGAAGTGACAAAATTATAGAGATGGAGAACAAATTAGTGGTTGCCAGGCATTAGGATGTGGGAGGCAGGGAGTGGGATGGATGTGACTATAAACAGGTAGTATGAGAGATCTTTGTGATGATGAAGCAGTTCTGTATCTTGACTGTGGTGGTGGTTACACAAATCTACATATATGATAAAATTGCATAGAAGTACACTCACAAATGAGTGCATATAAAACGTGAAATTTGAATGAGGTTGTCGATTATATCAATGTCAATTTAATAGTTTTGATATTGAACTGTGCTTATGTAATATATTATCACTGGGGGAAACTGAATGAAGGGGATGTGGGACCTCCCTGTACTATTTTTTGCAATTTCTGTTTATTTATAATTATTAAAAAGTTGAAAAGCCAAATTGAAAAGTATCTACTACATGCATATATGTTCCTATATAAAATTCATACTGTTGATTGCTGTATGTGTCTTTTCCATAGGTAGTATCATCCCGAAAGTGTCATTCTGCAAACTTGCCTGATCACTCAACATTCCAATTTTGAGATCCATCCAAACTAATACATAGAGAACTAGTTCCTCTAATACTGCATGGGATTCTATTATATTAATATGTCACATTTTATTTATCCCTTCCCCAACTTACGAACATTTCGGTTTTTTTTACTGTTATGAAGCTTGCTGCAATGAATATCCTTGTATGTGACTTGTGCACATACAAGTTTTTCTAGTGTAGTATTTCCTAGACCTAGAAGTAATAAAAATACTAGCTGTCAATATTTCCTGAGCACTGACTGTAATATTACTGTGATTGGTGAGAAAACCGAGAAGTTAGCTTACTTGCCAAAGGTCACATAGCTAGTCAAACCTATCATGTCCAGCTCCAGCATCTGCATTATTATCCACTGCAGCACATGGTTGCCTCCAGCAGTCGGATAAAAAACTGTTTCATTGGCCGTATGTAGAGGCTCATGCCTGTAATCCCAGCACTTTGGGAGGCCGAGGCGGGCAGATCACCTGAGGTCAGGAGTTCCAGACCAGCCTGGCCAACATGGTGAAACCCCGTCTCTACCAAAAATACAAAAATTAGCCTGGTGTGGTGGCGTGTGCCTGTAATCCCAGCTACTCGGGAGGCTGAGGCAGGAGAATCGCTTGAACCCGGGAGACAGAGGCTGCAGTGAGCCAAGATCTCGCCACTGCACTCCAGCTGGGCAACAGAGTAAGACCCTGTCTAAAACAAACAAACAAACAAAAAACTGTTTCACCAAGGCCAGGCACGGTGGCTCACACCTGTAATCCCAGCACTTTGGGAGGCTGAGGTGGGCAGATCACCTGAGGTTGGTAGTTCCAGACCAGCCTGGCCAACATGACGAAACCACGTCTCTACTAAAAGTACAAAAAGAAAAGAAAAAAAAAAAAGCTGGACATGGTGGCAAGTGCTTGTAATTCCAGCTACTCGGGAAGCTGAGGCAGGAGAATAGTTTGATCCCGGGAGGCAGAGGTTGCAGAGAGCGAGGCCACACCACTGGGCGATAAAGCAAGACGCAAGACTCTCCAAAAAACAAAAACAAAAACCTGTTTCACCACCTGCAAAGGATATACTAGAAAAGTGCAGTGAAACATTACCTTTAACCAATTATATCATACAGTTTTCTTTTTTTTTTTTTTTTTTGAGATGGAGTCTCACTCTGTTGCCCAGGCTGGAGTGCAGTGGTGCATTCTCAGCTCACTGCAAGCTCTGCCTCCCGGGTTCATGCCATTCTCCTGCCTCAACCTCCCGAGTAGCTGGGACTACAGGCACACGCCACCACACCTGGCTAATTTTTGTATTTTTAGTAGAGATGGGGTTTCACCTTGTTAGCCAGGATGGTCTTGATCTCCTGACCTCGTGATCCACCTGCCTCAGCCTCCCAAAGTGCTGGGATTACAGGCTTGAGCCACCGCACCCGGCTCATACAGTTTTCTTATTTTGAACTCATGTTCAGTTAAAATTTTCTGGTCTTCTTCCCGAATGCTTATCCAGGTGTCTTCAATTTGTACTTTGCAATTTAATGTTTAAACCTAAAACAGAGTCTTTTAAAATCTTATTCTGGTTAATTTAATCTTCTTGATTTGAGACTAATTCTGGCATGTTGAGATAAATATTTATTTTAAACACAAGAGTTTTCAGAGCATTACCTATAAAGTATTCCTGCAAAAAATGTTGAACCAGAATAAAATTGGATTTTTAGAGCTAACTTCCATTTAGGGGAAATAAAAAGGGTAGGGGAATAAGTTAAATGATACCACAGGGAAGCAAATACACACATCCATAATGCATAATATTCTGTACAACGGTTAACACAGTTTTTGCAACAAATCGATGACATGATTAATGTTGTATGTGCGTCCGTGTGTGTGTGCACTCAGGTGCGCGTGTGTGTGTGCACTCAGGTGTGCATGTGTGTGTCGGTGGGGAGGGGGAATCTTCTCTAAATGAAAAGAAATCTAAGAAACAAAACAACCAGTTGTAATATATAGACCTTCTTTGTACGTGAATTTGAATAAACCAACTAAAAAAAAGATATTTAGAGACAATTTTGAAAGTAGGATTATGGGGATTAGATGGTATTAGAAGATACCAAGGGATTATTGTTAATTTAGGTAAGTACTATAAAGGCATTGTGGTAATGACAGAAAATACCCATTAAAAAAAAAAGATTCTTACCAAGTACTTGTAGGTGAAATGATATGATGTCTGGAATTTGCTTTAAAATACTTCAGGAAAAAAAGGATAGATTCAGCAAATGGGCCAAAATCTCGATGATGATTGAATCTGGGACATATATAGGAGTGCATCCTAATCTTCTCTAGGTATATTTTTAATATGTTTAATAAGTTTTATAATAAAATGTAAGGTGTTTTATTATAAAAAGTAACAGAAAACATGTCATGGGGAGAGTTTAGAAGCTCAGAAAAGTAAGAGAAAAAATAGAGTTTATAACCCCCTACCTACTACCCACTGTTAAAGTTTAGATGCATTTTCTTCTAATATTTTTCTTTTTCTTCTTCTTCTTCTTTTTTTTTTTTGAGACAGGGTCTTGCTCTGTTGCCTAGGCTGGGGTGCAGTGGCACGATCTCAACTTACTGCAACTTCTGCCTCCCAAGTTCAAGCGATTCTCCTGCCTCAACCTCCCAAGTAGCTGGTATTACAGGTGCGCACGACCACACCCGGCTAATTTTTGTATTTTTAGTACAGACAGGGTTTTGCCACGTTGGCCAGGCTGGTCTTGAACTCCTGACCTCAAGTGATCTGCCTTCCTTGGCCTCTCAAAGTGCTGGGATTATAGGCATGAGCCACGGCACCCAGCAACATTTTCTTCTAATATTTTTCTATGTCTCTTCTGATTTGATTTTCATAATTGAGGTGAAATTATATAATTTCGTGTCTCATTTTTCCATTTACATACATAAGCATTTTAAAATATTATCATGAATTGTCTTAAGCATCATACTTAATGATGAACATAGTACTGAAAAGTACCCAAGTTAAAATAATTTTTTCTTTTACCTTAAAAATATGTTATTGAGGAATAATTTGCAAAGACTATACTGTATCTATTTAAAGTATGCAATTTTATTAATTTTGACAATGGTGATCTTATCTTTTTTTTAAAGACAGGGTCTCCCTCTGTTGCCCAGGCTGGAGTGCAGTGGCACAGTTATAGCTCACTGCAGCCTGGAGCTCCTAGGCTCAAGTGATCCTCCCATCTCAGCCTCCCAACTAGCTGGGACTACAGGTGTGTGCCACCATGCCTGGCTATTTTTAATTTTTTTTTATTTTTGTAGAGATTGAGTCTCACTATGTTACCCAGGCTGGTCTTGATCCTCCTGCCTTGGCCTCCCAAAGTGCTGGGATTACAAGTGTCAGTGACCACACCCAGCTGGTATTCCTGTCTTGAGGTTTATTTTATCTTATGTTAATATAAAAACTTCAGCTTTCTTAGACTTTTTGTTTACATGATTTATTTGTTCTTCCATGTACAATCAACCTCTCTGTGCCATTTATTTATTTATAACTGACAAATAATAATTGTATATATTTATGGTGTACAACCTGATGTTTTGAAATATGTATACACTGTGGAATAGCTCAATTAAGCTAATTAGTGTATGTATTACCTCACATATTTATCATTTATTTGTGGTGACAACACTTAAAATTTACTGTCTTAGCAATCGTCAAGCATACAATACATTGTTATTAACCATGATCACCATATGGTGCAATAGATGTCTTGAACTTATTCCTCTTGCCTAACTAATATTTTGCAACCTTTGACCAACCTCTCTTAATTTGCCTCTCATTCCCCCAGCCTCTGGTAACCACTATTCTACTCTCTGCTTCTGAGTTCAGTTTTTTGAGATTTCACATATAAGTCAGATCATGTGGTATTTGTTTGTAAGAGGAGTCTAACGAGCTATTGGCTTAATGAAATTACATTAAACTGGCTTAATCAAAATACAGAATTGGTTGACATGTGGCTGAAAAGTTTAGGAGTAGACCTCAAGCATGGTGTGACCAGGGACTCAAATAATGCTATTAAGATGCAGTCTCTCTTCTCCATCTCATGGCTACATTTCCACTGTGTTGGTTTTATTTCAGGCAGGATTTACTTTGAGGTGGTAAGACGATGTCAGCAATTCTCCATCCTGTATCATTCTAGGTTCTAAGTTACTTGAAGAGAAGTATTTTCCCATGACTCATTATGATTAGATAAGGCTCTAATCCATTTTGATTTGATTTTTGTATATGGTGAGAGATAGGTATCTAGTTTCATTCTTCTGCATATGTTCTTGGCACCTTTGTTGAAAATGAGTTAACTGTAGATGTATGGATTTATCTCTGGGTTCGCTATTCTGTTTCATTTGTCAACATGTCTGTTATTATGCCTTGCTGTTCTGGTTACTACTGTTCTGTAATACGATTAAAAAATTTTTTTTTGAGACAGAGTGTCGCTATGTTGTCCAGGCTGGTTTCAAACTCCTGGGCTTATGCAATCATCCTGCCTCGGCCTCCCAAAGTGTTGGGATTACAGGCATGAGCCACCATGCCTAGCTCTGTAATATAATTTTAAGTCAGGTAGAACAGAGGGGACAAGAGTGCAGGGGTTCACATGCAGAGTCAGAAAGAGAAAGAAGAAGCAACAAATTCAGACTCCATGTGTTTGAGAGATCAATAAAGACTAAAAGCCAGTCTGCAGCAAGCACTTTAGAGAATGAATCTGAGTGGAGAGTAACGTGGAGTGTCAAGAGATGTGCAGAAAATCCAAAGAAGTCTGAGGACATTGTGTGCGTCAAGAAAAGAAGAACTAAAAGTCACTGGGACAGTGATGATACTTAACATAGAAATCTAAGTGGGAAAAATATAATAAAGTTAGTTTTGTGATTAAAAAAATTTTAAGTCAGGTAATGTGATTCCTCCAGTTTTGTTCTTTCTGCTCAGGGTGGCTTTGGCTATTCTGGGTCTTTTGTGGTTCCATATACATTTTAGGGTGTTTTTTTTGTTTTTTTTTTCAATTTCCATGAAGAATGTCATTAGTATTTTGATAGAGATTGCATTGAATCTATAGATTGCTTTGGGCAGTATGGACATTTTAACAATATTGATTATTCCAATCCATGGACATGAAATATCTTTCAATTTTTTGTGTCCTGTTAAATATCTTTCCTTTTTTTTTTTTTTTTGGAGACAGAATCTTGCCTGTCACCCAGGCTGGAATGCAATGGCATGATCATAGATTACTGCAGCCTTAAACTTGAACTCCTGGGCTCAACTGATCCTGCCACCCCAGCCTCCCAAGTAGCTAGGACTACAGCTGTACACCACCACGTCCAGCTAAATTTTAAAATCTTTTATAGAGACAGTGTCTCACTATTTTGCCCAGGCTGGGAATTTATTTCACCAATGTTTTATAGTTTTCACTGTAGATATCTTTCACTTCTTTGGTAAAGTTTATTCCTAGGCATTTTATTTTGTTTGTAGCTATTGTAAATGGGATTCCTTTTTAAATTTTTTTTTCAGATTGTTCACTGTTGGCATATAGAAACGCTACTGATTTTTGTATGTTTGATTTTGTATCCTGCAACTTTACTGAATTTATCAATTCTAATAATTTTTGATGGAGTCATTAGGTTTTTCCAAATATATGACTATATCACTCGCAAACAAGGATAATTCGACTTTTTTCTTTCCAATTTGGATGTTCTTTACTTCTTTCTCTATCTCATTGCTCTAGCTAGGACTTCCAGTACTATGTTAAATAACAGTGGTAAAAGTGGGCACCTTTGTCGTGTTCCAGATCTTACAGGTAAGGCTTTCAGTTTTTCCTCATTCAGTATGATGCTAGCTGTGAGTCTATCATATATGGCTTTTATTGTGTCGATATATGGTCCTTCTATACCAAGTTTTTTGAGAGTTTTATCATGAAGAGATGTTGGATTTTATTGAATGCTTTTTCAGCATCAATTGAAATGATCATATGGCTTTTGTCTTTCATTCTGTTGGTAGATCGCATTGATTGATTTGCATATGTTGAACCATCATTGCATCCCTTGGATAAATCCCACTTGGTCATGATGAATAATCTTTTTGCTACATTGTTGAATTTGGTTTGCTAGTATTTTGTTGAGGATTTTTGCATCAATGTTTATCAGGAATATTGGCCAGTAGCTTTATTTTTTTGATGCACCTTTGTCTGATTTTGGTATCAGGGTAATACTAACCTTGTAGAATGAGTTCAGAAGTATTCCCTCCTCCTCTATAATCTGAATAAGATTGAATCTGGAATAATCTGAATAAGATTGGTATTAGTTCTTCTTTACATATTTAGTAAAATTCAGCAGTGAAGCCATCGGGTCCTGTGCTTTTCTTTGCTGGGAGACTTTTTTTTATGGTTTTAATCTCATCACATGTTATTCATCTGTTCAGATTTTTTATTTCTTCATGGTTCAATCTTGCTAGGTTGTATGTGTCCAGGAATTTACCAATTTCTTCTAAATTTTCCAATTTATTGACATAGATGCTCATAGTAACCGCTAATGATCGTTTGAAATTCTGTGGTATCAGTTGTAACGTCTCCTTTTTTATCTCAGATTTTATTTGTTTGGGTCTTCTCTCTTTCTTAGTCACATTAACCGTCTGTCAGTTTTGTTTTTCTTTTCAAAAAATCAACGTCTTGTTTCATTGATCTTTTGTATTTTTTTCATTTCAATTTGATTGATTTCTGCTCTGATGTTAACTATTTCTTTTCATCTACTAATTTTGGGTTTGGTTTGCTCTTGCATTCCTACTTCTTTAAGATGCATTGTTAGGTTATTTGAAGTTTTTCTACTTTTTTGATGTAGGCACTTATTGCTGTAGCTTTCTGTTTTAGAACTGCTTTTGCTGTATCCCATATATTTTGGTACCTTGTGTTTCTATTTTCATTTGTTTTAATAACTTTTTAAATTTCTTTATTAATTTCTTCATTGACTCACTGGTCATTCAGGAGCATATTATTTAATTTCCATGTGTTTGTATAGTTTCCAAAATTCCTCTTGTTATTGATTTCTAGTTTTATTCCATTGTTGTCAGAGAAGATACTTGATATTACTTTCAATTTTTTTTAATGCTTTAAGACTTGTTTTGTAGCCTAACATGTAGTCTATCCTTGAGAATGATCCATATGCTGAGCAGAAGAATATGTAATCTGTAGCTGTTGGATGAAATGTTCTATGCCTATCTATTGGGTCCATTTGGTCGATAGTGCAGATTATATCCAATATTTTTTGTTGATTTTCTGTCTGGATAATCTGTCCAGTGCTGAAAGTGGAGTGCTGAAGTCTCCAGCTATTAATGTATTGGGGTATATCTTTCTCTTTAGCTCTTGTAATAGTTGCTTTGTAAACCTGGGTGCTCCGGTGTTGGATGCATATATATGTACAATTGTTATATCCTCTTGCTGAACTGACTCCTTTATTATTACATAATGACCTTCTTTGTCTCTTTTTATAGTTTTTGTCTTGAAATCTACTTTGTATAATACAAATATAGCTACTCCTACTCTTTTTTGGTTTAACCTTTTCAAGCTCACTAATTTGTTCTACTTGATCTATCCTGCTGTTGAGAGACTCTGATGCATCCTTCATTAGGTCAATTGCATTTTTCAACACCAGAATTTCTGCTTGATTCTTTTAAATTATTTCTATCTTTTGTTTAATTTATCTGATAGGATTCTGAATTCCTTCTCTGTGTTATCTTGTATTTTGTTGAGCTTCCTCAAAACAGCCATTTTGAATTCTCTGTCTGAAAGGTCACATATTTCTATCTCTCTGGAATTGGTCACTGGTGCCTTAGTAAGTTCATTTGGTGAGGTCTTGTTTTCCTGGATCATTGTGATGCTTGTGGATATTTGTCAGTGTCTAGACATTGAAGTTAGGTATTTATTGTAAGCAGTCTGGGCTTATTTGTACCCACCCTTTTTGGGAAGGCTTTTTAGGTATTCAAAAAGACTCGGATGTTGTGATCTATGTCTTTGGTCACTGTAGCCCTATCTTCTTTAGGGGACATCCAAGCCCAGTAACACTGTGGATCCTGTAGACCTATAGAAGTACCTCCTTGATGATCTAGGTAAGATCCAGGAGAATTCTCTGGATTACCAGGTAGAGACTCTTGTTCCCTTCCCTTATTTTCCCCTAAACAGAGTCTCTCTCTCTCTGTGCTGAGCTGCCTGGAGCTGGGGGAAGGGTGACATAAGCACCCCTGTGCCCACTACAACTGGGACTGTGCTGGGTTAAACCCGAAGTCAGCACAGTACTGAGTCATTCCCAAGGCCTGCAGTGACCACTGCCTGGCTACTGCCTATGTTCACTCAAGGCCCAAAGGCTCTACAATCAGCAGCTGGCAAATCCAGCCAGGCTTGTCCTTTCCTTCAGGGCAGCAAGCTCCCCCCAACCCCAGGTGGGTCCGGAGATGTCATCCAGGAGCCAGAGCCTAGAGTTGGGAACCTGAGGAATCTATCTGGTACTCTATTCTACTGTGGCTGAGTTGGCACCAAAGCCACAAGACAAAGTCCTTCCCATTCTTCTTTTCCCTTTCCTGAAGCAGGGGAGTCTCTCCCTATGGCCAAAACTGCCTCAAACCCACAGTGAATACTGCCTGGCTACCCTGATGTTCATTCAAGTCCCAAGGCATCTTCAATAAGCTTTTGATGAATGCTGCCAGGACCATAAATGCTGTCCAGGGGCCAACACCTGGAATTGGGGACCCCAAGAGCCCACTTGTTGCTCTACCCCACCATGGCTGAGCTGGTGCCCAAGCTGCACGACAAAGTCCCCTTTACTGTTCTCTTTCCTTTCCTCAAGCAGAAGGAGACTCTCCCTGTAGCCACCACAGCTAGGAATGTGTTGGGTCACGCCTGAAGCTAGCATGGCTCTGAGTTTCACCCATGGCTCATGACAAGTACTGTCTGGCTACCACTGCTAATTATTCAGGGCCCAAGGACTGTTTAGTCAGCAGGTGATTAATTCTACCAGGGATGGGCCCTTCTCTTCAAGGTAGTGGGTTCCCTTCTGGCCAAGGGTGTGTCTACAAATGTTGTCTAGGAAATAGGGCCTGGAATGGGGACCTCAGGACTCCACCTGGTGCCCTGTCCTGCTGTGTCTGAGCTGGTACCCAAGTTGCAAGACAAAGTCCTCTTTACTCTCCCCTCTCCTCAAGCAGAGGGAAGGAGTGTCTCCTGGAGCTGCAAGCTGTGCTCCCTGAGGTTGGGGGAAAGGCGATGCAAGCACTTTATTGGCTGCCTCAGCTGGTGTCTCACTATGTCGCATGCATCCCAAGTCCACTGGCTCTAAGCCCAGCACAGCACCAAGACTTGCCCAGGAATTGCAGTCCTTGTGGCCTAGATTTCTTTTCAATTATATTTAGAACCCCAGAGCACTTTAGCCGATGGTGGTGGGCCTTGCCAGAACTCAGGTTCTGACTGCTGGATTGGACTATTTTCCTCTGGCTAGGACTAGCCTAAATGCTTCCTCTATGGGTGGCTGCTAGGTTCTGCCCCATGTAGCTTTCTACTGTGACAGGACAGCACTGAGTTCCAACAAAGTCTCACAATCACTGCAATCTCCCTCCCCCAAGTGGACAGAGTCTCCCTCTACACTATATGGCTGCTGCTGGGGGATGAGAGATGGGTGTTATAGGTGATTAAAGACTGTCTTTCTTACTTTCTTCAGTATATCTTTTCTTAATGTAATATTAAAACCAGGTACTGTGATTGCTCACCTGATTTTTGGTTCTTATGATGGCGCTTTTTTGTGTGGATAATTGTTCAATTTGGTGTTCCTGTGAGGGGACAATTGCTGGAGGTGTCTCTTCGGCCATCTTGCTCTATCTCCTCCTAGTCCTCACTCTTATTGTCCAGATTTGGGCCACATGCTCATCATTGGACCAATCTGTAGCCAAGGGGTTGGGAGTTGCTTATTGATTTAGAGAGCATCCCGAGCCTCAAACCACAAGGATTGAGAAGAGAAGAAGGGTGGCTCTCTGAGGGCATTCTGGCATGCTGTTTTCCCAGAAAAATGGTGAATGGATGCTGAGAAGTAAAAGCAACAGCTGTCCACTACATACTAATTCTTTATAAACAGTGTTAGGCATGTTTATCCTGCAGTAGCCATTACCTTATAATTATTGCTGACTTATTTAGTATTACTTTGAGTAACACTTTTTATCTAGTAACATATGCTATAAAAAACTGTAGTATTTTAAAATGCCTTACTAATACTCAGAAGTTGAGAACCACTGTCCAACGGGTTGGTTTGATATATTTGTTGATACAGTTGATCTCCCATCTATGTCTTACCATCCCCACCCACACCTTTTAATATTGTCTACAAATGTCTATAACAATATTTAATCTATTTTTCAAGATTATTCAAATTACTGTCAGCTGTTCCATGATCATGTCTGCAAAGTTTTATTACAATACATTGCAGTTTATCTTGACATTTGAATTCTGCCATGATAAGCTTCAATTTCATCTTTAAAATATACATTTTACTGGCCGGGCGTGGTGGCTCACGCCTGTAATCCCAGCACTTTGGGAGGCCGAGGCAGGCAGATCACGAGGTCAGGAGATCAAGACCATCCTGGCTAACACGGTGAAACCCCCTCTCTACTAAAAATGCAAAAAATTAGCCGGGCGTGGTGGCAGGTGCCTGTAGTCCCAGGTACTCGGGAGGCTGAGGCAGGAGAATGGCATGAACCCAGGAGGCGGAGCTTGCAGTGAGCTGAGATGGCGCCACTGCACTCCAGCCTGGGCGACAGAGCGAGACTCTGTCTCAAAAAATACATATATATATATGTATACATTTTACCAACATCTATTCACTCATTGCTCATAATGTAGCAGCCACAAGACTTGGGGGGCATATGGATGGATCCCCATCTCTAGCTCCAAGAGAGGTCTCTGAGTGGTTTAATTCAATCAGGGTAATTCCATCTCCCTTGCAACAGTCATGTTTAGGTAATCTAAATATAAACAGGAGTTTTGAGACAGAGTCTTGCTCTTCACTCCCAGCTGGTGTACGGTGGCATAATCATAGCTCACTGCAGCCTCAAACTCCTGGGCTCAAGTGATCCTCCCACCTCAGCCTCCTGAGTAGCTGGAACTACAGGCACATGCCACCACACCCGGCTAATTTTTTTTTTTTTTTTTTAATTTTTAGTAGAGTCAGGGTCTCACTGTGTAACCCAGGCTGGTCTCAAATTCCTGAGCTCAAACAATCCTCAGCCTCCCAAAAGTGCTGGGATTACAGGAGTGAGCCACCTGGCCTGGCCTCATTTTCATTCCTCATCCAGATGGTATTATGTCCCTACTTTCATTGAATTTACAGTGTAGTTTAGAGATAAGATATAAAAATAAGAAAAATAAAGTAATTTCCCCACAGCATCCCCTCTGAAGCTTTCTCACCCTTCTTGCCCTGCTCCCTTATGCTACCTTCCCTGTTCCCATGGCAATTTAGGTGGTGATCATGGAAGAAACCTCCAATATCGACAGGAGACTGTAGTTTCAACTCAATTTTAATACCAATACATTTGAGCATGCATTGTTAGTTCTGTCTTTAAAGTTCATGCTGTTGTGTGTGTGTGTGTGTGTGTGCATGTGTGTGTGTGTGTGTCTATATAGCTATATTTTTGTTAGTCATTTTAGTATTGTGGATCAAAAGATCATAATGATTTATTTTTATCAGCAAGGTTGGAAGTTTTTATAGATAAAACTTTAAGAAATAATGGGTCGGGCGCACTGGCTCACTCCTGTAATCCCAGCACTTTGGGAGACCGAGGCGGGTGGATCACCTGAGGTCAGGAGTTTGAGACCAGCCTGACCAACATGGTGAAACCCTGTGTCTACTAAAAATACAAAAATTAGCCAGGCATGGTGGCACATGCCTGTAATACAAGCTACTTGGGAGACTGAGGCAGGAGAATTGCTTGAACCCGGGAGGTGGAGCTTGCAGTGATCCGAAATTGTGCCATTGCACTCCAGCCTGGGCAACAAGAGCAAAACTCCTTTCCCCTCTAGCTCCCCCAAAAAAAGAAATAATGAAGAATGTGTGCAAAGATTTAGCTGCTAAAGATTGCTCTTAAAAGTGTTTTCAGAAAAACTTTATAGATGTTTATAAATGTTTTATAGCAACATTGCAATAAGCATCT
This sequence comes from Pongo abelii, assembly GCF_028885655.2. Lineage (NCBI taxonomy): Eukaryota > Metazoa > Chordata > Mammalia > Primates > Hominidae > Pongo > Pongo abelii. Next base: position 67,169,180 of record NC_071997.2, read on the forward strand.
TTAGTAGTGAAATCTTTGTTTACATAAGTATTTCCTTAGGATATAAATTCCCAGAAGCAGAATTGCTTTATGTACACATCTTTAAGGGCTTTGCTCTCTGCAATAAGCACCTTAACTTTCTAACTAATTTTCTTGCCTCTGGCTTCCCTCCGTCTCCATTCTGAATGTCTTATGCTGGTAAATTTATCTCCCTAAAACACTGTGTTCATCATTTCACATATTTGCTGAAAACCCTTCCTTACTCCTTCCTTGCTGGAGCCCAGTTCCTTGCCCTGACATCTGAGGACTCTCACAATCTGCCTCTGCCGTGGATTTCTAGTCTTCCCTGGCACCACTTCCCTACATGAACCTTCCATTATAACTAAATTCGTCTACTCCCTCTCCTCCCTTACGCCATGCAATTTCCCATCTTTATAATTTTGTTGAATTTATTACTCCTGTAATAAAGGGGGTAGGGATCATATAATAAAGGAAATGTTAGGATTAGAAATGAGTAATATTGCAACCCTCTATGAACCTTTTCCCCATCTGCTTTTCTCCACCTCAACTCAAACTATGGAGTTGTCCTAACCTCAGTGCTAAAAATATCAAAGTGTTTTGTGCTGATACTCCCTCCCTTCCCATTCAGCCCCTGACCCTCCCTGGGCTGAGGCCTATGGCACCTTTCCACCATTTTTGCCTTTTTCCCTCTCTCCTGAGGTGGCTAGGTTCAACTTATTTTGCTCAGGACTATCTCTACCAGATTCTTTGCTCCTCTGTTCCCTGTTTTTAGCCTTCTGTGTTACTTTTTGCTCATTGTTTCGAATCTTCCTTGTTTCTGCTGTCATTCTTTTCTCTCTCTTTTGGTATGCTTTCTTGTTTTGTTATGTTTCCCATATCTCAGCTTGGAGCCTCTTAGTTCTTGTGTGGAGAAAAAAGGCTTCACAGTGCCAAGAGCATGCCTTTCTGTCATTTTCAATAATGACTTTCTCAGTGTCCATTAATCAGAACATGCTTTTCCATCCTTCTAGGCTCATGTTGTCATTGCTTTCCTTCTTTTCCGTTCCTTCTGTATATATTTTACAGCTGTTCCTGATACTTGAATGCCCTGATCTCGAAATAACAAAGACCTAAGCCTCAGTGAAAGAATTTTATCAGTTGGGATAAGCTGAGAAGATAATGTAAAATAACTACAAAAGGTTTAAAGAGAGTAAAATATATTATTTGCTTAATAAGGTTTTCCTAGCATCAGTTTTGGTTTCTACAGCACATCACTTAAAGAAGCATGAAAGTGATATATATGGGATTGAGGAAAAAATAAACATAGCATACATAAATTCTCAAGTGTTATTAGAGTAAGAGGAACTGACATAAATAAGCTTAAAGTTAAAAGGCTTACATAAAGTACAACCAAATTGTTAACAACTCTGAAATTGTGACAGTTGCTAATGATAAAGGGAGAGTTCAGAAATAAAAACACGTAATTTGGTTAGAGAATTTAGATCTAATCAAAGAAGACATATATATATAATTCTCAGACAGCACAGACAGGTAGATTTTTAAAAACAGTTTCCTTAACTTCATTTGGCTGTCTAGGGTTGTTATTCCCATTAAGAAACCAATTCAAAGATAAAACAGGAGATAAAAGTTAGACTTTTTAATACATTATAGGTCTTTCTGAGAGTACATTCAAATGATGAAGCCCTATTTTGTTTTTTCTTAGCAAATAGAATTATTTTTTATATTATGTCAATTTGTAGTAATTTGAATTTAGACATTATATACAATAAAATAATTATTTTCATTTGTTTCTATGTCCTTTGTTCATGGAATTCTGGTTGAAATGAAAAGGATTTTGAAATCAATATAGCATAAGACATACAAAGACATAAAAATGTGATTTGGTAAGAGTAAAAGGAGAGAGAGAAAATGATCAAGTAGAAAAATACCATTATCAATATTTTTAATATTCTCACTGTTCAAGCATCTTACAGGATTAACTAATAATTTTTCAAAGCTTCTCATTGTCTTTTAAGTAAAGTTACCTGCAAGCACTATTTTCTTTGGTATTTTGAATTATTTTGTCAATTTCCTTTTGGAAATTTGTAACTCATTTACTTCTGTTTTTTAAAAATAGCTTTATTGGTTCATGCCTGTAATCCCAGCATTTTGGGAGGCCAAGGCGGGCAGATCACATGAGGTCAAGAGCTCCAGACTAGCCTGGCCAACATGGTGAGACCCCATCTTTACTCAAAAAAAAAAAATTAGCTGGGCATGGTGGCAGGTGCCTGTAGTCCCAGCTGCTCGGGAGGCTGAAGCACGAGAATCACTTGAACCCAGGACACGGGGGTTGCAGTGAGCCAAGATTGCACCACTGCACTTCAGCCTGAGTGACAGAGCACGACTCCGACACAAAAAAAAAAGTTATTAAGATATAATTTGCATATCATGCAATTCACCCATTTAAAGTATGCAATTCGATGACTTTTAGTATGGTCACAGAGTTGTGCAACGATCACCACAATCTATTTTAGCATATTTTATTACCCCCAAATGAAACCACATACCCCTTAGCCATCACCCCTAACTCCCCCATCCCCTGAGACCTAGGCAACCACTAATATACTTTCTGTCTCTTTAGATTTGCCTGTCCTGGACATTTTTTTTTTTTTTTTTTTTGAGGTGGAGTTTTGCTCTTGTTGCCCAGGCTGGACTGCAATGGCACGATCTTGGCTCACTGCAATCTCTGCCTCCCGGGTTCAAGCGATTCTCCTGTCTTAGCCTCCTGAGTAGCTGGGAATATAGGCACATGCCACCACGCCCAGCTAATTTCTGTATTTTTAGTAGAGACAGCGTCTCATCATATCGATCAGGCTGGTCTCGAACTCCTGACCTCAGGTGATCCTCCCACCTTGGCCTCCCAAAGTACTGGGATTACAGGCATGAGCCACTGTGCCTGGCCCTGTCTTGGACATTTTATATAAATGGAATAATATACACTATGGCTCCTTTTGTGACTGGCTTCTTTCACGTGGTGTAGTGTTTTTAAAGTTCATCCAATGTCGTGGTATGTATCAGTACTTCCTGTCTTTTTATTGCTGAATAATATTCTATTGTATGAGTATACCATATTTTATTTATCCATTCATCAGTTGATGGACATTTGGGTCATTTCCACTTTTTTGCTGTTATAAATAATGCTGCTGTACAAGTTTTCATATGGACATATGCTTTTATTTCTCATTTCTCTTATATATATCTCTAGTAGTAGAATTGCTGGATCACATAATAACTCCATGTATAACTTTTTCAGGAACTGCCAGACGATTTTCCAAAGTGGCTACACTTTATACACCAGCAGTATAAAAGGGCTCCAATTTTTCCACATCCTTGTCAACACTTGTTATTATCTTTTTTTTTATTATAGCTATCCTAGTAAGTGTGAAATGGCATCTCATTGTGGTTTTCATTTACATTTACCTGATATACATTACCTAATAACTAATGGTATTGAACATCTTTTCATGTGTCTTCTAGCCATTTGTGTGTTTTATTGAGAGAACTGTCCATTCAGAGTCTTTGCCTATTTTTAATTAGGTTATTTGTCTTATTATTATTATTGTTATTTGAGACAGGGTCTCGCTCTGTTGCCCAGGCAGGAGTGCAATGGTGCAATCTCAGCCCATCACAGCCTTGACATCCCAGGCTCAAGCAGTTCTCCCACCTCAGCCTCCCGAGTAGCTGGGACTACAGGTGCATGCCACTGTGCCTAGCTAATTTTATTTTTTGTAGAGGTGAGGTCTCACTATGTTGCACAGTCTGGACTCAAGCAATCTTCCCATCTTGACCTCCCAAAGTGCTGAGATTACAGGTGTGAGCCACTGTGCCTGGCCTTGTCTTTTTATTATTAAGTTGTAATAGTTTGTTATATATCCTAGGTAAAAGTCCCATTATCTATTTTATTTTTTGTTGCTTATGCTTTAGACATTATGTTAAAGAAACCATAATAGTTTCACAGTTTAGCTCTTATATTTAGGTCTTTGATCCATTTTGAGTTAATTTTTGTATATTGTTTTTTGTAAGAGTCCAACCTCATTCTTTCGTGTGTGACTATCCAGATGTCCAAGCACCATTTGCTGAGAAGACCATTCTTGCCCTGTTGAATTGTCTTAGCTCCTATGTCAAAAATCAACTGACCATAAATGTAATAGTTAATTTCTGGACTCCTAATTATATTCAATTGACCTCTCTATCTATCATTATTCCAGTACCATACTGTATTAATTACTGTAGCTTTGTAGTACATTTTGAAATCAGGAAAGGTGGGTCCTCCCATTTTATTATTCATTTGCAATATTGTTTTGGCTATTCTGAGTCCCTCGAACTTCTGTATGAATTTTAGGATCAGTTTGTCAATTTCTGCAAAGAAACAAACTAGAATTTTAGTAAAGATTGAGTTAAAACTATAGATCAATTTGAGGAGGATAGATCTCTTAACAATATTAAGGCTTCTGATTGATGGCTATGGGATATCTTTCCATCTATTAAATGTTTTTTAATTTTTTTGAACAATGTCTTGTGGTTTTCAGAGTACTGGTCTTACACTTCTTTTGTTAAATTTATTCCTAGATAACAGTTTGTTCTCATTTGTAGATTCGGAATTGTGAATTTGCCTATTTGCTAAAATTTATTTGCAACCCCAAAATCAATACTTGCAGCAATTTTACAGTCATTTGGGGACATGCACAGAACAATGAAAAGTTTGAGTGACCTGACACCTGGCTGAAGTCAACTGCCTTTTTTTTTTTCCTGTCACCCAGGCTTTAGAGTGCAGTGGTGCTATCATAGCTCACTGTAACCTTCTGGGCTCAAGCGATTCTCCTGCCTCAGCCTACAGAGTAGCTAGGACTACAGGCACATGCCACCACACTTGACTAATTTTTTATTACTTTGTAGAGACAATTCTCACTCTGTCACCCAAGCAGGCAGCTCACCACAACCTCTGCCTCCCGGGTTCAAGTGATTCTCTCACCTCAGCCTCCCGAGTAACTGGGATTACAGGCAACTGCCACCACGTCCCACTAATTTTTGCATTTTTAGTAGAGACAGGGTTTCACCATGATGGCCAGGCTGGTCTTGAACTCCTGACCTCAAGTGATCTGCCCACCTCAGCCTCCCAAAACGCTGGGATTACAGGCATGAGCCACCACACCTGGCCCAAAAGGATATTTTGAAGTATACAAATAAACAGCCAGATAAAGCAATACATAGGGTGAGGCCTGGAAGGGCCTTGAGCACAGGAATTTCTGTCCCCATGGAGTTGGGAGTTCATCACCCTCCCAGCATGTGGATGAGCTCGTCACCTTTGTGCCAGCCTCCACGTGTTTACCTCTCCAGAAACTCTCTGAACCCCGTCCTTTTGGGTTTTTATAGAGGCTGTGTTACATAGGCATGATTGACAACTGTGTAGAAATGTTATTGGACAGAAAGCACATGATCTAAACCCACCGAGGCCTGTCTGTTCAGACTTTTCTTGGCCTGTCTGTGTAGCATTCCTCCCTCCAGGGTATGGGGCAGGACGTTCTCTGGAATAAGTATCTTTTGATACACAATTAGATTAGAGTCCTGCCTTGGGCAGGTAAAAGGAGGACGGGATAAGATCAGACAGAGATTTTTGTTTCCTGAGGCCTACTTCTGAGGCCTAAAACGTCCCAACATTATGACAAAGACTGTAATAAAGGTTATGGGAGTTATGAGCCAGGAACCGTGGGCTAAAACTATATATATATATAAAAAATAGGATCACAGGTTCATAAATATTTCTAATTGTTATATTTTCCAAATTGATTCACTCTTTTAGCATTATAAAATGTTCCTGTTTATCTCAAGCAATTTTTGTTTTAATGCCTATTTTTGTCTGAGATAAATATAACCACTTCAGTTTCCTTTTTTTTTTTTTTTTTTTGAGATGGGGTCTCACTCTGTTACCCAGACTGGAATGCAGAGTTGTGATCTTGGCTCACTGAAGCCTCCATCTTCTGGTCTCAGGTGATCCTCCCACCTCAGCCCCCCGAGTAGCTGGGACTACAGGCACTTGCCACCACACCAGGCTAATTCTTTGTATTTTTGGTAGAGACAAAGTCTCATTATGTTGCCCAGGCTGGTACCACTTAGTTTCTTATTTGCATATTTGAATCTAAAATTGGATAGCATATACTTAGATCTTTTCTTTTTTTTAATCCAGTCTGACAATGCCTGCCTTTTGTCTTTTGTGTTTTTTTTTTTAAGCCAGTCAAATTTAGCAGTTGGGGGTTGTATACCAACTTTAGTGACACTAATGTTAATAAGTTCTGATAACCCACTACCACCGAACCAGCCTAATGTCTGTCTTTGATTAAATTATTTAATTCATTCACTTCTAATGTTACTATTGATACTTTTGCATCTGCCATTTTACTTTTTATTTTCTATATGTCTCACTTTTTTTGTTCCTCAACTGCTCTTTTACTGCTATTGCTTGCATTAAGTGAATATTTTCTAGTGCAATATTTTAATTTCTTTACTTTTTTTTGACAGATTTTTTTGAACTACTGCCTTAGCAATTGGTCTAGGGCTTACTGCATACATCTTAACTTATCAAAATCTACTTCTGAGCTGGGCACGGTGGCTCATGCCTATAATCCCAGCACTTTGGGAAGCCGGGGTGGGCAGATCACTTGAGGTCAGGAGTTCAAGACCAGTCTGACCAACATGGTGAAACCCCGTCTCTACTAAAAATACAAAAATTAGCCGGGTGTGGTGGCCAGTGCCTGTAATCCCAGCTACTTGGGAGGCTGAGGCAAGAGAATCACTTGAGCCTGGGAGGCAGAGGTTTCAGTGAGCTGAGATTGCATCACTGCACTCCAGCCTGGGCGACAGAGACTCCATCTCAAAACAAACAAACAAACAAAAAACCTACTTCAGACTTATACTAACTCAATTCCATTACAATAGAGAAATGTTACTCCTACGTATGTCTACTTTTGTCCCCCTTCGTACTATTATTCTCATATATATTATATCTGTATATGATATGAAACCCAAATATATTGTTATAACTATTACTTTATATGTTTTTATGTCTGGTAAGGAAGTTAAGAGGAGAAAGGAGAGAGCAGGTATATATTCAGAGTTTATTTTATTAACCTTAAAACCATTTTTTTTTTAAAGAGATGGCATCTCTCTCATCACCCAGGTTGGAATGCGGTGGTGTGATCATTGCTTACTACAGCTTTGAACTCCTGGGCTCAAGTGATCCTCCTACCTCAGCCTCCTGGGTGGCTAGGATTACAGGCACGTGCCACCATTCCCAGCTAATTTTTTAAAAATCTATTTTTATAGAGACAAAGGTCTCATTATGCTGCCCAGCCTGGTCTTGAACTCGTGGCCTCAAGTGATCCTCCCACCTCAGCCTCCCAAAAGGTTGGGATTATGAGCGTGACCCACCATACCCAGCCTATTAACCTTCTTATTTACCATTTCTTGTGTATTCATTTGTTCCTGTGGATTAGAGTTACCATGTGGTACAATTTTTTTTACTCCATAAAGCTTTGCTTCTACCACCTACTTTGTGCTACTATTGTAAAATATAACACATTTTTACGTGGTATAAATCAAACAATACAATTATATACATATTGTTTTATACATTTCCTTTAAAATCAGTTAAGAGAAGGTGAAGTAATGTAAATTTATCCTTTTTAAAAATAATTACCTAATTACCTTTATCAGCACTGTTTATTTTTTCATGTGGATTTGAGTTATTCTCTGGAGTCACTTGCTTTCAGTTTGAAAAACTTTCTTTAATATTTCTTGTAAGAAGGGTCTGCTAACAATGAATTACGTGTTTTCATTTATGATTATCTTTTTAAATTTTTTTTAGAGACAGAGTCCTGCTCTGTTGCTCAGGCTGGATTGCAGTGGTATGATCATAGCTCAATGCAGCCTTAAATTCCTGGATGCAAAGCTTCCTCCTGCTTTAGCCTCCTGAGTAGCTAGGACTATAAGCACATGCCACCATGCCTGGCTAATGTTTTTTTTGTAGAGAGGTAGTCTTGCTATGTTGCCCATGCTAGTCTCAAACTCCTGGCTACAAGTGGTCTTCCGACCTTGGCCTCCCAAAGTATTGGGACCATGGGTGTGAGCCACCACACCAACCTGTTTATTTTGAAATGTTATTATTTTGTCTTCATTTTTGAAAGATATTTTTCCTGGATATAAAATTCTTGGTTGACACTAGGCAATTTGAATATATCATTCCACTGCTTTCTGGCCTCTGTTGTTTCAAATGAGAAGTCAGTTGTTAATCTTATTTTTTATTTTTTCAGACAGAGTCTTCCTCTGTCACCCAGGCTGGAATGCAGTGGCGCGATCTCAGCTCACTGCAACCTCCACCTCCTGGGTTCAAGTGATTCTCGTGCCTCATCCTCTCAAGTAACTGGGATTACAGGCATATGCCACCATGTCCAGCTAATTTTTGTATTTTTAGTACAGATGGGGTTTCACCACATTAGCCAGGCTGCACTTGAACTCCTGACCTTAAGTGATCCACCTGACTTGGCCTCCCAAAGTGCTGGGATTACAGGTGTGAGCCACTGTGCCCGGTCCAGTTGTTAATCTTATTAGGTTTCCTTTTGTTCATGACAAGTTGCTTTTCTTTTGCTACTTTCAAGATTTTCTGTTTGTCTTTTAGCAACTTTACAACTATGTGTTTTGGTGTGATCTCTTTGCATTTATCCTACTTGGAGTTCTTTGAACTTCTTGGATATATAAGTTAATGTTTTTCATCTAATGTAGGGAGCTTTTAACCATTAATTCTTTTTTGTTGTTGTTGTTGTTGTTTGTTTTGTTTTGTTTTGTTTTTTGAGACAGAGTCTAGCTCTGTCGCCAGACTGGAGTGCAGTGGCGCAATCTCGGCTCACTGCAATCTCTGCCTCCCGGGTTCAAGCGATTCTCCTGCCTCAGCCTCCCAAGTAGCTGGGGTTACAGGCATGCACTGCCACACCCAGCTAATTTTTGTATTTTCAGTAGAGATGGGGTTTCAGCATGTTGGCCAGGATGGTCTTGATCTCCTGACCTTGTGATCCACCCACCTCAGCCTCCCAAAGTGCTGTGATTACAGGCATAAGCCACCGCATCCAGACATTTGAATATTTTTTCAGGTCCCTTCTTTCCTCTTTTTCTGCTACTTTCATTTGACGTATGTCAGGATGCTTAATGATGTCTCAGTTTTTCAGTTTCTCCTGTGGCCCTGCTCTAGTTTCTTCATTTTTTTTTCTGTTTTTTTTTCTTCTTGTTTGTTTACAAAATCTTTATTGATCTATCTTCAAGTTTGTTGATTCTTTCTTCTGCCCATTCAAATAAAGTCAGTTCCTTGGGGAGGGTTTTGGAACTTTCTTATAGATGGTTTATCCTCCTAGCCAATATTTCCGAGCCACTGCTCTGGAGCTGGGGGCATGAATGACAATCATGCTATACAAACATGATGCTAGATGAGGATGGTGGCCTCTGGTCTTCTTATCCTGCCTCTTCAGTGTGAAACCTCCACCCCAAAATCTATCTGGGGTAAAGACAGTAGGGGCTTCATCATTCTCAGCCTGCTGTGCCTGGAGTAGAGCCTCCACCTATGAGTAAGTGCTAGGTAGAGGAAAGAAGCCTTCAACTTCTTAGCCACACTCAGGAATGTAGCTTCTGCAACTCATAGCTGAAGGAGATGAGGGATGCTGGTGGCACTCTTGGTGAGATGTTGTATCCATTGACTGGGAACTGAAGAGAAAGGAAGCTGTCTTCTTGGTCTAACCTGCCTGGAGTGGGGTTTCTATCAAGCTGAGCTGGAGGAGGGGAGAGAGGAATTGAGATGGGATATTTCCCTTGACATTGACCCCCTTCATGGGTAGGAACTGGAGTGGCTCGTTTCACTCAGCCTGCAGTCTGTGGATGGCTAAGTGTTAACAGCTCAGTGAAGGCTCAGGGTGACAGCCTCCCACACCTGCCATTTTTGACACCCAAGTTCTTGTTTGGTGTCTAGGAAGAATCAGGTTATACAAACTGTTTGAACGATCATGAATGCAGAAGACTTTATGAAGTAGTGGAAGTGGCTCTCAGCAGAAGAGGAGCTGGAAAGGGGATGGTGCAAGAAGAAGGTGATCTTTCTCCGAAGCCCAGCCATCTCTGGCTGGGCTCCGCTCTGAAACTACACCATCTGAAGTTAGCTATGTTTATCCATAGTCTCTGATGCTCAGTTGCTGCTTTTCTGCTCACCTCTCAGCAGCTTGTATCCCTGCCGCTCAGCCGCTTGTGTTGCTCTCTTCTTCTCTTTTTTCTGCCAGCTGGTCTGGTTTTTATGGGCACAGGATAGGGGGCAGGGTGGGCCAAAAAGGCAATCATTTGGGTGGGAAAATGGGGTCAGCTGCTTTCACTGAGGGCCAAGGTTCCAGGCTTGAGGGTGGAGTTTAGTTGGGAGCCCAGCTGTTCTGTATCAGAATCAGGTTGTGGCTCAAGTGTCACAAACTCTTACAGCTCATAAGGAAATTTAATAGATTTCCTTGAATAAATGTTTCTTCATTTGCTGTATGACTTTGGGAAAACTTTCAAGGATTTCAAATGAGTGGGGTTTTTTAATTTTTATTTTTTATGTTTATTTTTTGTAATCTCCACCAGTTATAGTTGTTTCACTGAAGAACAGATCAGTGGAGCATTTCATGCTGCCAGTTTGCAGTAGAATCCCTTGAATTTTATCTTAGAATAATTAAAGTAACTGAAGTTTTGGGGGAAAACAGTTTTCATTTGTAAATGAATAACAATTATATGCCTAATACTTTTGCACATAATTCTGTTGGCTGGATTAACAAGCATTTTCCTGAAAACAAAATGTTCATTTTAAAGCCATAGCTTACTGTTTTTATATTTATTAACACCAGACACAAACATGTATTTCTCCTTTATTAGATGGACTTAATTAGATTTAAACATAACAGTGATGATTATAAAACACAATGAAACTCTAAGTTAAGGCATTATATTTGTTTTAGAAACCCCATATTTGGATGGACACAGTGGCTCACACCTGTAATCTCAGCATTTTGGGAGGCTGAGGTGGGAGAATTGCCTAAGGCCAGGAGTTTGAGACCAGCCTGAATGATATAACAAGACCCTGTATCTACAAAATAAAATAAGTTAGCTGAGTGTGGTTGTGCACACCTGTAGTCCCAGCTACTTGGAAGACTAAGGCAGATCACTTGAGCCCAGGAGTTCGAGCCTGTATTGAGCCAAAATAGGGCCACTGCACTCCAACCTGGGTGACAGAGTGAGACCCTGACTCAAAAAACAAAAACAAAAAAACAAAAAAACCCATATTCATAAGTAGTTTATGTCTAAATCAAACTCCCATCTACTGGGTTGAGATCATCTGCCCAGAATATGTTATTTATCCTGTACAACCAATTCCTTTTGCTTTTGTTTTTCCACGAGGTGCAGCAGTCACATGACAACTAAGACAGAAATCTTTCATGTGACCCACTCAGTGGAAGGCAGCAGTAAGAAAATGGTATCATTGGCTGGGCGCAGGGGCTCATGTCTGTAATCCCAGCACTTTTGAAGGCCAAGGCAGGAAGATCACTTGAGGTCAGGAGTTTGAGACCAGCCTGGTCAACATGGTGAAACCCCATCTCTACTAAAAATACAAAAATTAGCCGGGCGTGGTGGCGGGCGCCTGTAATCCCAGCTACTTGGAAGGCAGAGGCAGAAGAATGGCATGAACCTGGCAGGGGGAGCTTGCTGTGAGCCGAGATCGTGCCACTGCACTCCAGCCAGGGTGACAGAGCGAGACTCTGTCTTGAAAAAAAAAAAAGAATACATCTGTGGGCTGGGCGCGGTGGCTCACACCTGTAATTCCAGCACTTTGGGAGGCGAAGTGGGGTGGATCACTTGAGTCCAGGAGTCAAGACCAACCTGGCCAACGTGGTGAAATCCTGTCTTTACCAAAAAATGCAAAAATTAGCCAGGCGTAATGGCACACACCTGTAATCCCAGCTACTCTGGAGGCTGAGGCAGGAGAATTGCTTGAACTCAGGAGGCAGAGGTTGCAGTGAGCCAAGATCACACCACTGCACTCCAGCCTGGGTGACAGAGCGAGACTCTGTCTCAAAACAAACAAACAAACAAAATATTGTGAATATATACACCTGTATTAAGCAAATATCTTTGTTTTATTTCCTTTCTTAATTTATTTTATTCTATTTTTTGAGACCAGTCTCCTCTGTCACTCAGGCTGGGGTGCAGTGACACAATTACGGCTCACTGCAGCCTCAACCTCCTGGGCTCAAGCAATCCTCTTACCTCAGCTTCCTGAGTAGCTGGGACCACAGGTGTACACCATCACACCTGGCTAATTAAAAAAAAATTCTTTTTTTGTAGAGATGGAGTCTCCCTGTGTGACCCAGGTTAGTCTTGAACTCTTGAGCTCAAGCAATCCTTTTACCTCAGCCTCTTGAGTAGCTGCTACCACGGGCATGTGCCACCATGCCTGGCCCCTTTCTTATTTCTTTATCATGTAAGATTTATTGACTTTATACCAGCAATTAAACATTGTTAATTTTAGGCACTAGTATTTACATTAGGGACTAGTACATTTTTGGAAATATGAAGGACAGTTGCATTATGTTAGGTGGAATTATGACCTTGTTATTGTCTTTATATGGAGATTAAGTATGATTTAAGGAGATGTGTATGGGTGCCAAGTTGACAACGGGTGAGCTTGTGATGGTTAATATTAGGTGTCAACTTGACTGAATTGAGGGATACCTAGATGGCTGGTGAAGCACTGTTTCTGGGTGCATCTGTGAGGGTGTTGCCAGAGGAGATTGACGTTTGAATCAATCAAGACCCATTCTCAGCGTGGGTGGGCACCATCTAATTGGTTGCCAGTGCAGCTTGAACAAAGCAGGTGGAAGAAGGGGGATAAGCAGCTGGCTGAGTCTTCTCTCTCTCTCTCTGTCTTTCAATGCAGGATGCTTTGCTTCCTCTCCTCCTCCCCTTGCTTATCAGACTCCAGGTTCTTGGGCCTTTGGACTTTAGGATTTGCACTAGTGGCCTTCCAGGGGTTCCCAGGCCTTCAGCCTCAGATTGAGGGCTGCACTGTCGGCTTCCTTAGTTTTGAGGCTTTCAGACTTGGACTGAGCCATGCTACCAGACTCTCTTTTCCCAGCTTGCAGATGGCCTACAGTGGGACTTTGTCTTTTAATTGTGTGAGCCAATTCTTCCTAATAAACTCCCTTTTATATATACATATGTACTCTTAGTTCTGTCCCTCTGGAGAACCCTGACTAATATTGATGCCATTTATTTCATTCTCTTGCCTAATTGGGCTGACTAGGACTTCTAGTACTATGTTGAACAGAAGCGGCAAGAGTGGGCATCCTTGACGTGTTCTCTCTCTCTCTTTTTTTTTTTTTTTGAGACAGGGTCTCACTGTCACCCAAGGTAGAGTTCAATGGCATGATCATGGCTCACTGCAGCCTCAATCTCCCAGGCTCAAATGATCCTCCCACCTCAGCCTCCTGAGTAGCTGGGACTACAGCAGGCAGGCACCACCATGCTCGTCTAATTTTTGTATTTTTTTGTAGAGATGGCATTTCACCACGTTGCTCAGGCTGGTCTCAAACTCCTAAGCTCAAGTGATCCACCCGCCTCGACCTCCCAAAGTGCTGAGATTATAGGTATGTGCCACCACACCTGGCCATTGACTTGTTCCTGATCTTAGAAGAAAAGCTTTCAACTTTGCACTGCTGAATGTGATGTTAGCTGTGTGTTTGTCATATACAGTCATTATTGTGGTGTGGTACATTCTTTCTATACCTAATTTGTTGAGAGTTTTTATCATAAAATGATATTGAATTTTGTCAAATGCTTTTTCTGCAGCTATTGAGATGATCATATGATTTTTGTATATTCTGTTAATATGGCATGTCACATTTATATGTCTGCATATGTTGAACCATCCTTGCATCCCTGGGATACATCCCACTTGATCATGGTGAATGATTCTTTTAATGTGCTGTTGAATTAATCTGCTAGTATTTTGTTGAGGATCTTTGCATCTATGTTTATCAGGAATATTGGCCTGTAACTTTCTTTTCTTGTAGTGTCCTTGCCTGTCTTTGGTATCAGGGTAACGCTGGCCTTGTAAAATGAGTTTCGAGTTATTATCTCTTCTTCAGTTTTTTGGAAGAGTTTGAGAAGGATTGGTGTTAGTTTTTTAAGTGTTTGGTAGAGTTTAGCATTGAAACTATCAGGTCCTGGGCTTTTCTTTGATGGAGGATGTTTTATTACTGATTCCATCTCCTTACTTATTATTGGTCTATTCAGATTTTCTATTTCTTCACGATTCAGTCTGGGAAAGTTTTATGTGTCTAGGAATTTATCCACTTCTTTTTTTTTGAGACAGTTTCGCTCTGTTACCAGGCTTGAGTGCAGTGGCACTATCTCAGCTCGCTGCAACCTCCACCTCCTGGGTTCAAGCAATTCTCCTGCCTCAGCCTCCTGAATAGCTGGAACTACAGATGCCCACCACCATGCCCAGCTAATTTTTTGTATTTTAGTAGAGATGGGGTTTCACCATGTTGGCCAGGATGGTCTAGATGTCCTGACCTTATGATCTGCCTGCCTCGGCCTCCCAAAGTGCTGGGATTACAGGTGTGAGCCACTGCGCCCAGCCTATCCACTGCTTTTAGGTGCCCAATTTGTTGGTATATAATTATTTGCAGTAGTCTCCTACGATCTTTTATATTCCCATGGTATCAGTTGTAATGTCTCCACTTTCATTTCTGATGTTATTTATTTGAGTGTTTTCTCCTTTTTTCGTAATCTAGCTAAAGATTTGTTGATTTTGTTTATCTTTTTCAAAAAACCAACTCAGTTTTATTGATTTTTTTCTAGTCTCTATTTCATTTATTTCTGCTCTGATCTTTATTATTGCCTTCCTTCTACTAACTTTGTGCTTAGTTTCTTCATCTTTTTTTAGTTCGTTGAGGTGTAACATTAATTGCTTATTTCAGATCTGTCTTTTTTTTTTTTTTGAGATGGGGTCTTGCTCTGTCACCCAGGCTGGAGTGCAGTGGCGCGATCTCAGCTCACTGCAAGCTCCACCTCCTGGGTTCACGCCATTCTCCTGCCTCAGCCTCCCAAGTAGCTGGGACTATAGGCGCCCGCCACCACACCTGGCTAATTTTTGTGTGTGTGTGTGCTTTTAGTAGAGATGGGGTTTCACTGTGTTAGCCAGGATGGTCTCGATCTCCTGACCTCGTGATCTGCCCGCCTCGGCCTCCCAAAGTGCTGGGATTACAGGTGTAAGCTACCACGCCCGGCCTAGATCTGTCTTCCTTTTTGATGTAGGTGATTATTGCTGTAAACTTCCCTCTTAGAACTGGTTTTGCTGTATTCCATAAGTTTTGAACATACGTTGTATGTTCATTTTTGTTTGTCTCAAGATATTTTTGTTTTTATTTTTCAACATATTTTTAAATTTTCCTTTTAATTTATTCTTTGACCCATTAATTACTCAGGAGCATGTTGCTTAATTTCCATATATTTGTGAATTTTCCAAAATTCCTCCTGTTACTGATTTCCAGTTTCATACCATTGTGGTTGGAAAAAGACTTGATATGATTTCAGTCTTTTTTTTTTTTTTTTTTTTTTGAGACGGAGTCTTGCTGGCCCAGGCTGGAGTGCAGTGGCACGATCTCGGCTCACTGCAGGCTCCGCCCCCCAGGGTTCACGCCATTCTCCTGCCTCAGCCTCCTGCATAACTGGGACTACAGGTGCCCGCCACCTCGCCCCGCTAATTTTTTGTATTTTTAGTAGAGACGGGATTTCACCGTGTTAGCCAGTCTTCTTAAATTTGTCAAGACTTGTTTTGTGGCCTAACTTATATCTGTCCTGGAAAACATTCCACATGTGCTTGAGAAGCATGTGTATTCTGTGGCAGTTGGGTAGAATGTTCTTTTTTATTTTTTGAGACAGCATCTCACTCTGTTGCCCAGGCTGGAGTACAGCAGCATGATCTTGGCTCTCTGCAACCTCCACCTCTTGGGTTCAAGCAATTCTCATGTCTCAGCCTCCTGATTAGCTGGGATTACAGGCATGCGCCACCATGCCCAGCTAATTTTTGTATTTTTAGTACAGATGTGGTTTTGCCATGTTGGCCAGGCTGGTCTTGAACTCCTGGATTCAAGTGATCCACTCACCTCGGCCTCCCAAAGTTCTGGGATTACAGGCAGGAGCCACCATGCCCGGCTGATTGGGTAGAATGTTCTGTAAATATCTGTTAGGGCCATTTTGTCAAAAGTGTAGTTTAAGTCCAATGTTTTCTTATTGATTTTCTGTCTGGATGATCTGATCTGTCCATTGCTGAAAGTGGGGTTGTTGAAGCCCACTATTACTATTTCAGTCTCTCCTTTCAGATATTTATTAATAATTTTCTTTATATATTTAGGTGCTCTGATGTTAGGTGTGTATATATTTACATCATGTGTAATATTTTCATGATGAATTAACACTTTTATCATTATATAATGACCTTTTTGATCTCTTTACAGTTTTAGACTTAAAGTCTATTTTATCTTACACAAGTATAGCGGCCTTGCTCTCTTTTGGTTTGCATTTCATAACTTTCAGCCTACATGTGTCCTTAAAGGTGAAGTGAGTCTTTTGTAAGCAGCATATAGTTGGGTCTTGTTGTTGTGTTTGTTTTTTTTTAATCCATTCAGCCACTCTGGCTTTTGATTGGACAATTTAATCCATTTACATTTGAGGTAATTATTGATAGGTAAGGACTTACTACTGCCATTTTGCTAATCGTTTTCTGGTTTTGTAGATTCTTTGTTTCTTTCTTCTCTCTTGCTGTCTTCCTTTGTGATTAAGTGATTTTCTCTGGAGGTATACTTTGATTCCTCACTTTTTATCTTTTGTGTATCTACCATAACTTTTCACTTTGTGGTTACCGTAAGGCTTACATAAAATATCTTATAGTTATAATAGGCTATTTTATGCTCTTAACAACTTAACTTTGATCACATAAAAAAACTCTACACTTTTATTCCACTATTCCCCCATTTTATGCTTTTGATGTCACAATTTACATCTTTTGATATTGTGTGTCTCTTAATAAATTATTGGTAATTATTTTAATACTTTTGTCTTTTAATTTTTGTAGTAAAGATATAAGTGATTCACTTACCACCATCACAGTATAAGAGTATTTTTAGTTTGAACTGTGTACTCACTTTTACCAGTGAGTTTTATACTTTTAAATGTTTCATGTTTCTAATTAGTTTTTTTTTCTTTCAACTTGAACAGTTCCTTTTAGCATTTCTTATAAGACAGGTCTGGTGGTGATAAACTCTCTCAGCTTTGTTTGTCTAAGAAAATCTTTATCTCTCCTTGTTTCTGAAGGATAGCTTTATGGGATAAAATATTCTTGCTTGGCAGTTTTTTCCTTCAGCACTTTGAATATATCATTCTTCTCTGTTTTGACCTGTAAAGTGTCTGCTGAAAAATCTGCTGCTAGCCTTATGATAACTCCCTTATAAGTGACTTGCGTCTTTTCGCTTGCTGCTTTCTGTATCCTCTCTGTCTTTGCTTTTCAACAGTTTGACTATGTCTTGATGTAGTTGTGTTCAGATTGAATCTGATTGGAGACTTTTTACCTTCCTCTACCAGGATATTTATATCTTTCACCAGATTTGAAAAATTTGCCTGCTATTATTTATTTAAATAAGATTTCTCGCCCTTTGTCTCTTTTTTCTCCTTCTTAAAATCTAATAATTTGTGGCCGGATGTGGTGGCTCATGCCTGTAATCCCAGCACTTTGGGAGGCCGAGGTGGGCAGATCACCTGAGGTCAGGAGTTCAGGACCAGCCTGGCCAATGTGGTGAAACCCTGTCTCTACTAAAAATTCCAAAATTAGCCAGGTGTGGTGGCGGCCATCTGTAATCCCAGCTACTTGGGAGGCTGAGGCAGGAGAATCGCTTGAACCCTGGAGGCAGAGGTTACAGTGAACCAAGATTGTGCCATTACATTCCAGCCTGGGTGACAGGAATGAAACTCCATCTCAAAAAAAAAAAAAATCCAATAATTTAAATATTTGCTCTTTTGATGCTATCCCATACATCTTGTAAGCTTTCTTCATTCCTTTTCATTCTTTTTTTCCCCCTCTGACTGTATATTTTCAAATAACCTGTCTTTGAATCCATAGATTCTTTCTTCTGCTAGATCAATTATTTTGTTGGTGCCCTCTATTGCATTTTTTAATTTCTTTCATTGTGTTTCTTAGCTCCAGAATTTCTGTTTGATTTTTTAAAACATATTTTCAATCTCTGTTAAATTTCTCACATTGGTCATTTTTTTTTTTCCTATTTTCATTGAATTGCTTCTCGGTGTTTTCTTGAAGTTCACTGAGCTTTCTTATTTTGAAGTCTTTGTTTTACAGTTCATAAATCTTCATTTCTTTACAGTCAGTTACTGATGCTTTATTTCATTCCTTTAGTGGTGTCACTTTTCCCTGGCTGCTGTTGTTGTTATTCTTCTTTGAGATAGGGTCTCACTCTGTTGCCCAGGCTGGAGTGCAGTAGCAGGATCATGGCCCACTGCAGCCTCGACCTCCTGGGCTCCAGGGATCCTCCCACCTTAGCTTCCCAAGTAGCTGGGACTACAGATATGTGCCACCACACTCAGCTAATTTTTGTATTTTTGTAAAGACAGGATTTTACTATTTGCCCAGACTGATCTTGAACTCTAGGCTCACCTAATCCTCCAGGTTTGGTCTCCCAAAGTGCTGGGATTACAGGTGTGAGCCACTGGACCCAGCCTCCTTGGTTCTTATTGATGCTGGTGTTCACACATTGGTGCCTGTGCACTTGAAGAAGTAGGGACTTATTCCAGTCTTTGCAGAATGGCTTTGTCTGGGAAAGTCCTTTGCCAATCAGTTCATCCAGAGATTGTGAGCAGGCCATCTGGCATGGTCTGCAGATGGGCTTGCTGTTCAAGACCTCAGGCAAGCTGGCCTGGTGCCTAGATCAGCTGGTGGGTGGGCTTGGTACCTAGGTTTGTGAGTTAGGCCTGGAACCTGGATCCACTGGAATGGACTTATTGGTTGAGCATAAAACCTGGATCCACAGGAGCTGATCTAGCACTGAGGTGGACCTTGAGCCTGAGTCTACAGGGGCTGGCCATACTCTGGGATGGGCCTGGTGCCTGGGTCTGCAGGGGTGGTCTTAGAGCCTTAATCTGTGGGGTCCAGCCTGGTACTGGTGTCTACTGGGATTGGCCTGGCTCCTGGGCCTGGTAGAGCAGACCTGGGCACTGGATCCACTGGCCACCGGAGCCATTGGGATTAGCCTAGAGCCTGTGGCTGGCCTGGTGCTAGAGATCTTGGATGCAGCCTGGATCCACAGGGGCCAGTCTGGAGCCTGGGATTATGAGTGCTAGCCTGGTATCATGGGGACTAGTCTGGAGCCTGGGTCTGTGGGTGCCATGCTGAAGGTTAGGTGTGGCCAAGAGGGTAGGTCTGTGAGGGCTAGCCTGAGTCCTGAGGCCTTGGGAGGCAGCCTATAACCTGGGTCGGCAGTAATGGTCCTGGAGTCTGGGTTTGTGGGAGCTGGCTCAACACTGGGGTCTACTGGGATGGGCCTGGACCCTGAGTCTGCTGGAGCAAGACTGCTCCTTACACCTGCTGGGGTATGGAGCTTCAGTGGCCAGTCTGGAGGGTGGGACTGCATGGGCTAGCCTGGTACTGGGCAGACTTGGAGCATATGTCCATGAATGCTGGCCTGATGCCTGAGGTCAGGAGTACTGACGTTGCACTGGAGTGGGCCAGAAGCCTGGGGCTGTCTGGGTGGACCTGGCTCTGGGCTAACCTGGAATCTGGAGCAGGTCTGAAGCCTGGGGCTGCAGGGGCTGGCCTGGCATTAGATAGGCTTAGAGCATGTATCCACAAGGAAAAGGCATAGAAGCTGGGTCCAGGGTGCAGCCTGATGACTAGGACTGTGGGGGCTGGCCTGGTGGTGGGGTGGGCCTGGAGACTGAGTCTCCCAGGCAGGCCTGGAGTCCGGGGCTGTGGGATTTTCCTGGCACTGGGGCAGGCCTGAGGCCCAATCTGTGGGTATTGATCTGGAATCTAGGACCATGTGGGCTTGACCACTGCATTTTACTGGGATGGCCCTAGTGTTGAGGTCTGAGACAAAGTTTGTTGCTTATTTCCCTCTCCTTCCCCTAAGTGGAGGGTATACCTGGCCACACTATGCTGACTGAGGTTGAGGCAGGGGTGATATGGATAATGCAAAACGGTCCTTCCTACCCTCCTCAATATGTCTTTTCTTATTTCTTTTTTTTTTTCTTTTTTCCTTTTTTTTTTTTTGAGACAGAGTCTCGATCTGTCACCCAGGCTGGAGTGCAGTGGCGCGACCTTGGCTCGCTGCAACCTCCGCCTCCCGGGTTCATGCCATCCTCCTGCCTCAGCCTCCTGAGTAGCTGGGACCACAGGCACCCACCACCACACCTAGCTAGCTATTTGTATTTTTAATAGAGACAGGGTTTCACTGTGTTAGCCAGGATGGTCTCGATCTCCTGACCTCATGATCCACCTGCCTCGGCCTCCCAAAGTGCTGGGATTACAGGAGTCTTTTCTTATTTCTGCACTACATTCAGGTGCTGTAATCTCTCACCTGGTATCCTTAGTGCTTGTGAAGGTATTTTCATGCATGGATAGTCGTTCAAATTGATGTTTCTGTGGGAAGCAAGTGTTGGAATGGCCGATCTTGCCAACTTACTGATGTCTAGACCCTGTCTTCTTCTAGGAAGAAAGATGTTTGAGCAGGCAAGAGGAACAGATGCACAGGTCACCATCTGGAAGCCCACATGCATGCAATCCCAGCAATTTCTTTGTATTGGATTGTGTGGGATGTGAGTTAGTAGCAACCACAATCATTTCACTTCAATGAGTTATTAGTTATCTCCTTGGGTTTGGCTCTTTATTTTGAAGATTTAGCCTTTAGTGGCACATGGGTGTACTACAGAGGGACAGAGCATTTCTTTGTAAACTTAGAAAACCTATGAACATCAGGAAATATTTTCAAATTCAAGGGAAAAACCTTAAGTAAACTAATAGATTAAAGAAAACGAGGACGGGTACAATGCCTCACTCCTGTAGCTCAATCCCAACACTTTGGGAGGCTGAGGTGGGCAGATCACTTGAGTCTAGGAGTTCAACACCAGCCTGGGCAAACACGGCAAAACCCCGTCTCCTCAAAAAATTAGCCAGGCATTGGTGGCACACGCCTGTAGTCCCAGCTACTGGGGAGGCTGAGGCAGGAGGATTGCTTGAGCTTAGGAGGTTGAAGCTGCAGTGAGCCGAGATCATGCCACTTCACTGCAGCCTAGGTGACAGAGTCAGATTCCTGTCTCAATAAATAAATAAATAAGGAAATCAGAAAACCTACAAGCTGTACTAATGCTTAGTTCCTGAATGTTGGCCAACAGTGAATAATTCAGGACATCCAAAATACAGTAAACACCAAAAACTTACTCGACCACTCTCTCATTTCAGAACATGAAGCATACTGAAGTAGAGATGGCAGGATTTTCTCATGCATGGAATATGGGATGTGAATGAAAACAGAAGGATCACTTGATGGCTGTGGACCTGAGC